>NC_044303.2:171035691-171345167 GCF_007474595.2 Lynx canadensis
AGAGAGAGAGAGAGAGAGAGAGAGAGAGAGAGAATGAGAGTGGGGGAGGGGCAGAGAGAAAGAGAGAGAGAATGAGAGTGGGAGAGGGGCAGAGAGAGAGAGAGAGAGAGAGAATCCCAAGCAGCACAGAGCCTGATGTGGGGCTCGAACTCACAAACCATGAGATCATGACCTGAGCCCAAATCAAGAGTTGGACACTTAACAGAGTGAGACAACCAGACACCCCTAATTGATGATTTCTAAATGCTTGTGAGAACTTGAAAAAAGAAAATTATGTTCTCAGGACATTATATTTCCAGATTTTACTCCTGCTACTTGTCTCCCTTCTCCATACTCATACCTATAGCTTCATAGGGAAAGAAAAACTTCAGGACAGGTTTACAGATGGTTGCGGACTATATGCTGGCATTTCCTGACATGGACAGTTATGGCCATGGAAGAAACTTTCCAAATGAGTACAGATTGTAAAGATATTGGTCCCACGCAAATGTTCACCAAATAAGCAAAGGTGGATCTTAATAATCAAGTGGATAAGATGATCTGCTTTGTAGATATCAATCAGCCTCTTTCTCCAGCCACGCCTTTACTTGATAAGTGGGCTTATGAATAAATTGGCCATGTAAGCAGGGTTAGAAGTTATGCACAGACTCATCAAATGATTTTCTACTCACTAAGGTTGACTTGGCTAGAGCTTCTTCTGAATGCCTAATCTGCCAATACCAGAGACCAACAATAAACCCGTCATACCACATCATTCATCAGGAGAACCAATCAGTTACCAGTGGCAGATTAACTACATTAGGCCATTTCCTTCATTTAGGGGCGCCTGGGTGGCGCAGTCGGTTAAGCGTCCGACTTCGGCCAGGTCACGATCTCGTGGTCTGGGAGTTCGAGCCCCGCGTCAAGCTCTGGGCTGATGGCTCAGAGCCTGGAGCCTGTTTCCAATTCTGTGTCTCCCTCTCTCTCTGCCCCTCCCCCGTTCATGCTCTGTCTCTCTCTGTCCCAAAAATAAATAAACGTTGAAAAAAAAATTTTTTTTTAAAATAAATAAAAAAAAATTAAAAATAAAAAAAGGGCAGTACTTTGCTCTTATTGAAGTGAATATTTACTCTGAGAAACATTTGTCTTCCCTGATCACATTACTTCTGCAAAACCACCATCCAGTCTTACAAAACATCTACTATTCCACATAGAATTGCTTCTAACCACAGAACTCATATTTCAGCAACTGAAATATGGCAATCATCCCATGCTTAGGGAATTTACTGTCTTATCATGTTCCTTATCACTCTAAATCAGGTGACCTGAGTCCATAGTGAAAACCATTTTTAATGTTACATTCATTCGTTTGAAGGTAGCCCATCTTACTTCTCTGGCTGATTATGAGATTTTTCTCTTTATTTTTTTTTGTTTTCAGCATTTCCATATTATATTTCTAGGTGTTGATTTCTTTTTATTTGCTTTGCTCTGTATTTTTGGCCTTTAAATTTGCATATTGTTATCTTCTGTCTATTCCAGAAATTCAACAGCCATTATCTTTATATTTTTTTTTAAATTTTTTAATGTTTATTTATTTTTGAGAGAGAGACAGATTGTGAGTGGGGGAGAAGCAGAGAGAGAGGGAGTCACAGAATCCGATGCAGACTCCAGGCTCTGAGCTGTCAGCACAGAGCCCAACACAGGGCTTGATCCCAAGGACTGTGAGATCACATTCTGAGCCCAAGTCGGATGCTTAACTGACTAAGCTACCAGGAACCCTGCCATTAACTTTTTAAATATTGTCTCTTCCCCATACTTTTTCTTCTACACCTCTTGGACTTCAATTAAATATATGTTAGATCTTTCTATTTTATCTTCTATGTTTTTTGCTTTCCCTCTCCTGTTTTCTTTTTTTCCTCTCACTATTGTATTTTCCATAGTGTCTCCTGACTCTGTTGTTGTTTTGCTATTGTTGTTGTTATTCTTCATGCATTTCTGAAAATCATTTTAAATCTATTGGAATAAAGTGGAGTATAAAACATAATTCTCCAGGGCGCCTGGATGGCTCAGTCGGTTGAGTGTCTGACTTCGACTCAGGTCATGATCTCGTGATCTGTGAGTCCGAGCCCCACGTCCAGCGCTGTGCTGATAGCTTAGAGCCTAGAGCCTGCTTTGGATTCTGTGTCTCCCTCTCTCTCTGCCCCTCCCCTGCTCATGCTCGCTCGCTCTCTCTCTCTCTCTCTCTCTGTCAAAAATAAATAAACATTAAAATTTTTTTAAAAGCAATTCTCCACATTTCCATGTTTCACTGTATTTTCCAAATTATTATTGCATTCTCTGTATTTCTGTGAATTTTAACTGAAAAGTAATGAAGATAAAAAGGACAAAAAGGCAGCAGCTTAAAGATGGCAGTGTCAGCCTATTCATACATATAAGTATTAAAGTAAAGCAAAACAGATCAGAAATAGCAAAAAGGAAGCAGTAACTTGAGATATGACAATGTTATCAATAATTATGAGTAGGGCAGGTAAATTAATAAAAAATAGGGATCAGAAAGTGCTAAAAAGGAACAAACAGCTGGAAACATGGGAATTTGATCTCACTCAGTGTACAGTGAGTGATACAACTTTTACATATTTGTTCAACAGTAATTGAGTCAGAAAAAAATTAAAATGGATGTTCTGTTTTTAAAATTTTACTCACAATTACAGCATCTGTGATGGTTTATGTTGTGCATTCCCTCATTTCTTGCCAAGTGCTTATTTGAATCATCGACAATCTGCTGCTACCTGCTAACAATAGCAATGGGTGATAGCACACTGAGTACAGTAGATGATGTAAACACATTCAACAGATAATAATGATGTAAGAACATGTGTTCTTTTAAATTATTATAACAGATACTTCTTCTTAATAATCAGTAACATGCTTGAGGTATGTTTTCATGAGCACTGAGAAAAAAGAACTCTTCTTGACCTTGCCTTTAGCATTTTCCCCTCATATTAAAGCAAAATAGTATAGTGGTTAAATGTACTTTTTGGGCTGACTGAAATGGTTAGATATTTAAAATCTATTGTTTACTATACACGTTATTTCACTTCTTTAAGCTCTAGTTACTTAACTGGCAAAATGAAAATAAAATGTTCACTTATGTTATAGATTTCATTGTGTTCCCCTAATGAGAAAATGCATAAAAAGCACTTAGTATGAGTTCTTGACACCTAGTAAATGTGAGAATTGTAGGCTATCACTATGATCTCCTGGTGGGGCTGGCTTCCGGGTAAGGATATATCTGTATGGAAGGAAACATTGAATTTTACTCATGGTAAAAGAGACTAGGGAGCCCAAGGACTTTCAAGGTTACAAATGTTTTGAGGTCCCCGTAATATCTAAGGATGTCACATGCCTAGGGCTACAGGAGGATCCGGGTCCTATCTCACACCACACTTGAATCTTTCCCCCAACCCAGCAATTTCATTCAGGGCTGCATAATACTCGAGCTTCCACATAAAACAAAAATGAAGCAAAACTTACGATCATGGTGGGGTGGGGAGTGGAAAACCAGGCAAACCAAGAAATAGACTCTTAATTGTAAAGAACACACTGATGGTTACCAGTGGTGAGGAGGTGGGGGGATGAGTGAAACAGGTCATGGGGATTAAGGAGTACACTTGTTGTGATGAGTACCAGGTGCTGTATGCAAGTGTTGAATCAGTAAATTGTACATCTGAAACTAATATTACACTATGTTAACTAACTGGAATTTAAATAAAAACTCGTTAAAAAAAAGAAGCATACTAAAAGATCTGTATGCTTGAAAACAAATAGAAGAGAGCAGGATATAGTAGAAATTCTGGAAAATGGGCAAGTGAGTAAAATCAAGAATGCTTCTATAGGAGGGATGGAAAACAATACAGAACAAAAACATTTTAAGACTTTGTGTTGATAGAGAAAACTGGTGATAAGTTTCGAAACTGGATATTGAAATACATGGACAGGGGCACCTGATTGACTCAGTTGGTTAAGCACCTGACTTCAGCTCAGGTCATAATCTCGCAGCTCATGAGTTCAAGTCCCATATCAGGTTCTGTGCTGACAGCACAGAACCCACTTAGGATCCTCTGTCTTCCTCTCTTTCTGCCCCTCCCCAGCTTCTGCTTTCTCTGTCTGTCTCTCTCTCCTTTTCCCTCTGAAAAATAAATAACAATTAAATAAATAAATAAATAAAATACATGGACAGTGTCTACCGGTAGAGTTAGGTTGTATGCATACATGAGAAGAGGGCGTGTAGGAGAAAGAAATAGGATATATAATCACCTCTAGACTTGTTAATAAGAGTGCCTATTTTTCCTGTAATTTGAGGGACTAATGTAAAAGATCATAATAAATATAATGGCTACACAGATTATTGAATAATATGTCATCTCACTGTGTCCCTCCTATCTATAAATAAAGAAGGCTCCATATAGGCATAGGGATAATAAAAGTACTATCAAGGAAATTGTAATAGATTTTTCTGGTTCATCAACTATACTGAATAGTTGAGTAAAATTTAGATCAGTCCCAATCTGCCCCTGAGTTAAGATGACTGTAAGGTTTTTTTTATTTTTTTATTTTTTTGTTTTTTGGTTCAAAAAGGTGATTTTATTGAAGCACGGGGACAGGACCCATGGGCAGGAAGAACTTCCTGTAAGGTCATTTTCAACATAAGGTTTAAATAAAAAATTAAAGTTTAAGTCTATAGAAATTATCACAATAGCTTATTTACTTAAGCCAGTCAATGGAAATGTTGCTAAATTTATAAAATTTTGAACCTTTTGAAGGCTTTTAAAATTAATGTCTCCTATCAGAGAAACTCTCAACAAATAGAAATTTTTGAAAATTATTACAGGTATACAATATAAGGACTTTTTTTCTCTTCACTAGATTAACATGTTATCTCCAAACTTCTTAATATTCATATATTTCAAACTTATAAAAGTTAGGTTATATGTGTGGGGGCATGAGTATCATACACTTGTAGATGAGGAAATGACCATGCATTTACATTAGACTCCCCCCCAAAAATATTTCACCATCAAAATAGAGGCTTCATTACTTCTGAAAAATGAAGCAAATTTTAGTATTTAATAATACTAAAATAGAAGATATTACTCTTAAAGTATCAACTTAGGTCATATATATAATATTAACTCCATAATTACTTCATAATTTCTTAGTGGAAATATTCTTCATTTCCAGTTGAAGGCTATGTATTAATGAAATTGGCATCACAGTAGCCCCACTAAATATTAATTAAAATGGCCAGAACAAAAATCAGAAAGAAAAGCTAACTTACAAAAAAGTAAGAAATTAGCAAAATCAAAGCTATGCAGAAAAGCTGCTGATAGCAGTGAAGACTGAAGAGAAAGCAACAAGGAAGGGGCGCCTGGGTGGCGCAGTCGGTTAAGCGTCCGACTTCAGCCAGGTCACGATCTCACAGTCCGTGAGTTCGAGCCCCGCGTCAGGCTCTGGGCTGATGGCTCAGAGCCTGGAGCCTGTTTCCGATTCTGTGTCTCCCTCTCTCTCTGCCCCTCCCCCGTTCATGCTCTGTCTCTCTCTGTCCCAAAAATAAAAATTAAAAAAAAAAAAAGAAAGCAACAAGGAAAATTTAACCTCTGTAGGTCTTGGTCAGGTACACAGTCCTCTGAAAATAAGTTAAACATTCTGAGGGACTGGACCAATTGTCTCTTGTTTGGAAAGTCAAAATTTGGAAGCATAGGAATCTTGAAAATGTATTGTTGAGTCCCATTTGACTCCCAAAATGGCAGAAACAGGAAATATATATAGATATGCCATCTTTGCAAAAAGTATATTTCAATGTGGAAAGATTGAGAATAAAAAGTGCAAACAGTTCTTTGGCTGATGATTTTAGAAATAAATGCAAAACTTCCTTATAAAGAACTCTTAAAATACAAGAATTCACTACTGGCCAGAAATAGCACCTGAACTTTGAGAGTATAGATATACCTATAAGATAGTAATATCCATAAAAGTATTCAAATAATTCTATATTGTTTATTTCTGCTCTTATCTTTATTATTTCTCTTGTTCTGCTGGGTTTGGGGTGTTCTTGCTGCTCTGCTTCTATTTCCTTTAGGTGTGCTGTTAGATTTTGAATTTGGGATTTTTCTTGTTTCTTGAGATAGGCCTGTATTGCAATGTATTTTCCTCTCAGGACTGCCTTCGCTGCATCCCAAAGTGTTTGGATTGTTGTATTTTCATTTTCATTTGTTTCCATATATTTTTTAATTTCTTCTCTAATTGCCTGGTTGGCCTTTTGTAGCAATGTGGATGGAACTGGAGAGTGTTATGCTAAGTGAAATAAGTCACACAGAGAAAGATAGATACCATATGTTTTCACTCTTATGTGGATCCTGAGAAACTTAACAGAAGACCATGGGGGAGGGGAAGGAAAAAAAAAGTTAGAGAGGGAGAGAGCCAAACCATAAGAGACTCTTGAAAACTAGAACAATCTGAGGGTTGATGGGGGGTGAGAGGGAGGAGAGGGTAGGTGATGGGTATTGAAGAGGACACCTGTTGGGATGAGCACTGGGTGTTGTATGGAAACCAATTTGACAATAAATTTCATATTAAAAAAATAAGAAAAAAGTATTCAAATAAAATTTAAGCATGTTGGCTTACCCCAATCCTTTAGCACCTCTTTACACTATCCTTCAACAGATAACTGATCTATTAAGAGTGGGGTGACATGAATTCAGCAGAGTCACAAGATATAAAATCAATGTACAAAAATCTGTTGCATTTCCATACACCAATAATGAAGGTGCAGAAAAAGAAATAAAGGAATCAATACCATTTATAATTGCACTGAAAACCATAAAATACCTAGGAAAAAACCTGACCAAAGATGTAAAAGATCTGAATGCTAAAAATCATAGAAAACTTATGAAAGAAATTGAAGAAGACACAAAGAAATGGAAAAGCATGCTCATGGATTGGAAGAACAAATGTTGTTAAAATGCAAAAATTCCTTATAAAGAACTCTTAAAATACAAGAATTCACCAGAATTAACCAGAAACAGCACCTGAACTTTGAGAGTGTAGATATACCTATAAGATAGTAATATCCATAAAAGTATTCAAATACTACCCAAAGCAATCCTTACCTGCATTCTTCACAGAGCTGGAACAAGCAATTCTGAAATTTGTGTGGAACCAGAAAAGACCCCAAATAGCCAAAGTAATATTGAAAAAGAAAACCAAAGCTGGAGGCATCACAATTCCAGACTTCAAGCTGTATTACAAAGCTGTAATCATCAAGACAGTATGGTATTGGCACAAAAACAGACACAAAGATCAATGGGACAGAATAAAGAACCCAAAAATGGACCCACAAATTTATGGCCAACTAATCCTTGACAAAGCTAGAAAGAAAATCCAATGGAAAAAAGATAGTCTCTTCAGGAACAGGTGTTGGGAAAACTGGACAACTGGACAGCAGAAGAATGAAACTGGACCACTTTCTTACACCATTCACAAAAATAAACTCAAAATGGATGAAAGACCTAAATGTAAGACAGGAAACCATCAAAATCCTAGAGAAGAAAACAGGCAACAACCTCTCTGGTCTCGGCCACAGTAACTGCTTAGTAGACATGTCTCTGAAGGGAAACAAAAGCAAAAATGAACTTTTGGGACCTCATCAAGATAAAAACCTTCTGCAAAGAAAAGGAAACAGTCAACAAAACTAAAAGGCAACTGATGGAATGGAAGAAGATATTTGCAAATGACATATAAGATAAAGTGTCAGTATCCAAAATCTATACAGAACTTATCAAACTCAGCACTCAAAAAACAAGTAATCCAATGAAGAAATGAACAAAAGACATGAGCAGACACTTTTCAAAAGAAGAAATCCAGATGGCTAACACATGAAAAAATGTTCAACATTACTCATCATGAGGGAAATACAGATCAAAACCACTATGAGATACCACCTCACACCTGTCAGAATGGCTAAAATTAACAACACCAGAAACTATAGGTGTTGGTGAGGATGCAGAGAAAGAACACTTTTGCATTGTTGGTAGGAATGCAAACTTGTGCAGCCACTCTGGAGAACAGTACAGAGGTTCCTCAAAAAATTAAAAATAGAGCTACCCTATAACCCAGCAATTGCACTACTAAGTATTTATCCAAAGGATACAAAAATGATGATTTGAAGGGGCATATGTACCTCAATGTTTATAGCAGCACTATCAACAATAGCCAAATTATGGAAAGATCCCAAATGTCCATTGACTGATGAATGGACAAAGAAGATGTGACCTATATATACAATGGAATACTACTCGGTGATCAAAAAGAATGAAATCTTGCCATTTGCAACAACGTGAATGGAACTAGAATGTATTATGCTAAGCAAAATAATTCAGTCAGAGAAAGAAAAATATCATACAATTTCACTCATATGTGGAATTTAAGAAACAAAACAGATGAATATAGGGGAGGGGAAGGAAAAAAGATAAAAACAGTGGAAGGAGAACCTTAAGAGTCTCTTAAATACAGAGAACAAACTGGAGGTTGCTGGAGAGGTGTTGGGTGGGATGATGGACATTAAGAGGGCACTTTTGGGGATGAGCACTGGGTGTTACATGTAAGTGATGAATCACTAAATTCTACTCCTGAAATCATTATTACACTATATGTTAACTACCTTGGATTTAAATAACATTTTAAAAAAAGAAATTAAAAAAAAAAAAAGAATGGGTGCCATTTGGGAGCCTAGGTCACTCAGTTGATTAAGCATCTGACTTTGGCTCAGGCCATGATCTCATGGTTCATGAGTTAGAGCCCTACCTTGGGCTCTGCTATCAGTGTGGAGCCCAATTTGCATCCTCTGTCTCCCTCTGCTCCTCCCCTGCTTACATGCATGAGCTTTCTCTTTCTCAAAAATAAACATTTTAAAAAATTAATATAATAATAATAATAAAGAATGGGTGACATTTTAACATGAGTATGAACAAGAAAGGAACCAGCAAGGAAATGGGAAGAAGGGACATGCCAAAAAAAAAAAAAAGGAAAATGAAGAATATAAACCATAAAAATATGCATATGAAGTAGATAAAAAATGCAAATAATTCTTTATAAAGTGAACATTCTCTCTGAAAACTGGTGAAATAAGAGCTATAGAAGCTCAATGAAGACATAAGACTATTGAAAACATCCAAAATTAGCTCAGAAAAGAATATAAGTCAAACTATTTCAATTAAAAGAAGTATTCAGTAACATTTTTATATACCAGGTCAATGTGAAAAATACATTCCTATAAACTAACAATCAGATAATATAGTCTTTTAAGTCATATATAGCACATATATGAAATAAATCTAACCAAGGATAACTGAAACAATCCTTTATATGTAGATATGCCATCTGAAAATGTATTGGAATATTTAAAAAAAAAGACCAAAATAAATATAGATGAGAGATATATAATGTTTATAAATGGTAAGACTCAATACTGTGATGATAGAAATGTTCACTAAATTTATCTATAATTTTAATCACATATTTTTTGTAGAATACAAGATAATCCTAAATTTGATATGGGATGGTTTAAGCATCTTGAATGATCTGGACAATTCTGAATAGAAAAAGTATAAGAAAATAATGTGTACTATTGAAAATCAAGAAATATTATAAAGTTGTACTAAATTAGTGAGTATTGATGCAAGGTAGACAAATAGATCAGAATAGACAGCTGACAGAAATATCTATACATATTATACATGTTAAATATATATAATACATATAAGAATTTTATAAATGAAATAGCACGAGAATTCAATGAGATTTATGAGAAAAAAATTAGAGTCCTATTTTATACCATTTACAGAAATAAGTTAAAGGAATAGAATATTCAAAACCAAGAAGGGAAATATAAGAGATTATTTTTAAGAATTAAAATTAGGAATTTTAAAAATAAGACTCAGAATTTACTAAATTTGTTAATTAGTTACAACAGTTTTCAGTTGACCTTTAGGATTTCCTACATAGATCATATCATCTGCAAATAAACACACTTTTATTTCTTTCTTTGTGATTTTGATGCCTTTTTATTTCATTATCTTGTCTGATTGCTGTAGCTAGGACTTTCAGGACTCTGTTAAATATGAGTGGTGATAGTGGACACTCTTGTCTTATTCCTGATCTTAGAGGAAAAGCTTTCAACCTTTCACCATTGAGTATGATATAGCTGTGGGTATATGATATAAGTCCTTTATGATATAGCTGTGGGTATGTGATATAAGGAATTACATTCTTGAATTATATTCTTGAAGGTTTTTATAATGAAAGGATGTCATATTTTGTCCAATGTTTTTTCTACATCTATTGAGATTGTCGTTTGGTCTTTATCTTTCAATTAATGTGGTGTACCACATTTATTGATTTGCATATGTTGCATCGCAGGGATAAATCCCACTTAACCATGGTGTATGTGCTGTTGAATTTGGGGAATGTAAATTGGTTCAGCCACCATATAAAACAGTATGAAGGTTCCTCAAAAAATTAAAAATAGAATGATCATATGATTCAGCAATCCCACCTTTAGTTATATACCCAAAGGAAGTGAAAACAGGATTAACAGAAAGATATATGCATTCCCATGTTTACTTCAGCATTACTGATAATAGCCAAGATATGGAAACAACCTGAGTATTCATCAATGGATGAATGTATAGAAAAAATATTATACTTATATAGGTGTATATATGTGTATATGTATATATATAAGTATCATTCAACCATGAGAAAGAAAGAAATCCTGCTATTTGCAACAACATGGATAAACCTTAAGGGCACTATCCTAAGTAAAACAAGTCAGACAAAGAAAGAAAAATACTGAATGATCTCACTTACATATGAAAGCTAAAAAAAGCCAAATTTATAGAAATAGAGAGTATAATGGTGGTTACCAGGGGCTGAGATGTGGAGGAATTGGGGAGGTGTTGGCCCAAGAATACAAACTTACAGTTATGAGTGAATTCTTGAGATCTAATGTACAGTATTGCGGTTATAGTTACCAATACTGTGTTATATACTTTAAAGTTAGTAAAAGACTAGATCTTAAATGTTTTCACTACAAAAAGGAAATAATAACTATGTGAGGTAATGAAGGTATTAGTTAACACTATGGTGGTAATCATATTGTAATATACACATGTATCAAATCAACATGCTGTACACTTTAAACTAACACAGTTTTATGTCAATTATGTCTCCATTTTTAAAAAATCTCAAATCATAAAAAGATCAATAAACCTATCTCAATAAAATTTTAAATTTCTATATGACAAACAATACCATACACAAAATAAAAAAGCAAGCTCTTGACTGGAACAAGATGTTTAAAAATATAACTGTCAAAGAATTAATATTAAAGTATTTTTTAAAGAAATAGAATAATGAAAAGCAAGCAATCTAAAGAGAATGATCAAAGTATGTAAAAATACAATTCATAATAAAGAAGAGCCAAATAGCCAATGAAAAAAATTTTAAGTGTTCAGATGCACATTGAAATTCTATTCCACATCAGTCAGAACAGACAAAAAATACGTCTAATAACAAGTATCTGTAAGTACGTGAAGGTACAGATTCTCATACCCTGATGATGGAAATGGAAGTTGGTATAAACCCTTTGGAGAATTATTTGATTATATTTATTAAAGTTAGTATGTGCATACCGTATGACTAGCAATTCTGCTACAATGTATCTGCATTTAGGAAAATCCTCACAAAGAAAGTATTTACTGGGATATTCATAGCAACACTGCTAATAATAGCCAAAAAAATTGATAAATCCCATTTGTCTTTCTATAGGGTACAGAATAAACTTTTTTTACAGTGGAAAACTATGCAGTAGTT
Source organism: Lynx canadensis (assembly GCF_007474595.2). Lineage (NCBI taxonomy): Eukaryota > Metazoa > Chordata > Mammalia > Carnivora > Felidae > Lynx > Lynx canadensis. The sequence continues at coordinate 171,047,602 of NC_044303.2, forward strand.
AAAATATAATAAATGATTCTCATTGTATTACCATCAGTAGCTCTCTAAAAGTAATTTTGGTCTTAAAAGTCAAATTGTTGAAAGAAGCAGTATAATACCATTTTTTAAATTCTTGATTCAAAAAATAATTTCTTATCTTGTTTATAAAGACAAATATTTATGGTCGTAGTTCAAGAACATTCAAAGACAGGAACTGTGATGATATCAAGGTAGTAATAAACTTGTGAGGCACAACAAAGGAGAACATGTGTTGTCAACATTTAATTTCTCAAAAAGAAATCTGAAGCAAATATGTCAAAATATTAACAACTAATTTAAGGGTTACATGTATATTTGCTAACATATTAGCCTCTGTATTTATGCACTTTGTTGTGTATTTATAACTTATTTTCAAATAAACATTAGAAAGATTTTGCCACAAAAGGGTCAAATTCTTGACCCAAAGTATCTTTCCGGAATCAAAGAACTTAAAGAAAATGTCTTGTTCTCTTTGATCTATAAAAAGGAGAGATACACGGGCTTAGGAAGAAACTGATAGGTAACGGAAGGGGATTAAAAATGACCTGACATCCTTGCCACTTTGACATACTGGTAACTAATGTGCTGATGTTCCTTCCAACTTGTTGGGGCTCTGCACAGTTTACTTGCTCCTTTTGGTCAGTATCTTCTCATCCTCGTGTGCTCTTAAGCATTTGGAAGACAACACAAAATCCTTTAAAAATTTTTTAAATTTCAGTATCGTTGACACACAATGTTACATTAGTTTCAGGTGTACAACATAAGTGATAAATTCCGCTATGCTCCCTAAAAGTATGATACAAGAAAAGAAAAACTAAATGAATAAAAACATCATCCCTGTGGGGACGCTCTGCAAACCTGAAAGCCACAGTGAAGTAAATCTCCACGTGTAGCCTGCAGTAGTGACATTTTATCACAGTTTTAGAAAATGTCTGATTTCTAGCAATGTTAGTGCCTTGGACTCCTATAACCGTTGGTTGACTTAGGCCACCAATATCCTTGTGATAATATTTGAACATAAAAAGTAAAGAAAAAATTTTAAATGACCAGATAGATGTCAAAAATCAAATGCAAGAAAGGGCGCCTGGGTGGTTTAGTCGGTTAAGCATCTCACTCTTGATTTCAGCTCAGGTCATGATCTCATGGTTCATGGGTTCAGTCTCCACATTTGGATCTGCACTGTGTGGAGCCTCCTTGGGATTCTCTCTCTGCCCCTCCCCTGCTCGTGCTCTCTCTCAAAACAAGTAAATAAACTTTAGGGGGAAAAAAGTAGCAGAACATATAAAAAAATGTACATTTTTTCAATTGCTGACCATATTTGTTGTTTTCACTTTTCTCTCTTCAAAGAAATTTTAGATAACTTATCTACCAAAAGTAAGTAAAAGTCATTGGTTGGACTTGATCTTGGCCCTGGTGGGAGCCTCCCATGGTTTGAAAGCAACATTTCAAAATATTGTTTTTCAAATTCAAATGGAGATATTTCAATTGTTAATTTAAAACTTGTAAAAAGAAATATCCCAACCTTCATATTCAAACATTTAAATTGGCTGCTGTTAAGAATATTTATGTACAGGAATTAGAAAGGTAATTTGCATTTGCAGGATAATAAATAAAGAATCACCCCTTCAAGTGTTTATTTTCATCATGTAACTGCTCCCATTTCACTATTATTACCCTCTTCCTCTTTGGCTTGTACCTGTGTGTGCTTCCACATGAAAAACTTAAGAACGAATTGTTTATTAGGCAACACACCTGGATGAATGACCATTGGTTTACATTCAGCCGGTTGTCCCCATCATTAAGTGAGGAAAATAACCCTGGCATTGGTGGTGGTGTTGAATCAGCTAGTTAACAGAAAAAGCCAGAAAAAGCTTTGCAAAAGAAACAATTTTTTTCATTTTCAAAAAGAAAGCTACATCTTTTTAAGTAATAGAAGAAATGCCTTTAAATCTACAGGTGGGATGAGTCATTCAGGCTTTCTTTTTACAAACTAGTGTGAAGAATAAGTAAAATCAATCACCAAAGTTAGAGACACTTTGGTCTTTTTTCTGGGCGAGAGCCACCCATCTCCAAATCTTTTCAAGGACTCAATTTTTGGAGTGAGTTTTAGAGAGAGCTGATTAGAGGGTACAGAAAAAGGAGAAATATGCCAATTGTTTTGAGCTAAAATGTGTTTATTCTGGAAGGGGAATTGTTATTTCAGTAAAAATCTGAAATAATATTAGTAATAAGACTTTATTTTTTCAATGTTTTTTTTTTTTATTTATTTTTTTGGGACAGAGAGAGACAGAGCATGAACGGGGGAGGGGCAGAGAGAGAGGGAGACACAGAATCGGAAACAGGCTCCAGGCTCTGAGCCATCAGCCCAGAGCCCGACGCGGGGCTCGAACCCACGGACCGCGAGATCGTGACCTGGCTGAAGTCGGACGCTTAACCGACTGCGCCACCCAGGCGCCCCAAGACTTTAAATGAAGTACAGAAAAAGGTAGAGGGGGTAAATTAGCATTCTTATCCTTACGTATCTTTTTGTGTGTGTTCATATTTCTTACCGGAAAACATTTCTGCTAAATGTTATCTCATATCTGTAAAATTTTTAAATTTTAATAATTAGGTTGCAATTACCAATGGAAAAAAAATAATTTGTTAACTCCATGAAAGACTAAATATCTCTTATTTCGAAATTTATCTTCAACAAAGCAAAAACTGTCTAAAATTTCACTGTCAGTAATTCACTCTGCCATCTTATTTATTTTATAAACATAATTCTTAATGTTGTCCCTCAAAGTTCCTTCATCAGAATCACCTATTTCAGTTCACTGAAATCATCTAGTCATCCAAGTTACAGACCTTTGAGCTTTTCTTTTTAATCACTTCATCTTTGTGAAATACTATACTTCCAAACTCCAAGAATCTCTCTTCTCCATCCCGATTTTCATGACCTAATTCAGGCTTCTTAAAAATGCTCAGATGGGGAAGCCTCGGTGGCTCAGTTGGTTAAGTGTCCAACTCTTGATTTTGGCTCAGGTCATGGTCTCATGGTTCGTGAGTTCAAGCCCCACATGGGGCCCTGCGCTAACAGAGCAGAGGGTACTTGGGGATTTTCTGTTTCCCTCTCTCTCTGCCCCTCCCCTGTTTGCACTGCCTCTCTCTCTGAAAATAAATAAACAAACTTAAAAAAATTTTCTTTAATGCTCAGATGGATCACAATATAATTATCTCACAACGATTCTTTTGCTTGCCAGACTATCCTCTTTTTTTAAATTCAATAATACATTGTGTATATATATATATATATATATATATATATATATATATATATATGGATATATCCTTATCCAATACCTCATGCTGCTTCCAAACTGTCCATCTACCATGGACTTAATCAGGACATCTTGGAAGTAAGGAAAAAAGAAAATAACAACAACAACAGTTAAAAAGACAGATGGTTCCTGATGTTACCCACAGAATAAAAATTTCAAAATCCTCACTGAGTGATTGAAGATGGTATGGAAAGAACATTGGTTTTGCATTGTTGTTCTAGTATTTATTAGCTTTTTAATCTTATAGAAATTATTCAAATTCTCAGTGTTAATTTCTTTATAAAGGCTAGTAATACCTACCCAAGAAAGTTGCTATCATAGTAAAATAATACCATGCACATGAAACTGTTAGTAGAGCAGAAAATCTAGAATATATTTTTCTCAATATATTCCCAAACTGCTTTTTAGATCCTCCTGCCAGGCCCAACCCCTTGCAATCTGAGCTCTAACATTCCAATTTCCCACGAATATGTGCACACCTGTATCTCATTTCTTTTGCCTGGAATTCATCCCTCTGTTAGGCTTCTTCACTCAGCTAGCTTCTGCTCATCTTTCAAGACTTACATCAGGTATTACCTCTCCTGGGACAATCTCCCTCAGCCACCTGCACTTCCCAATCAGAAGAGATTTCTGAGTCCTCTGGGCTGACAACACCACATTTCTGTGTTTTCACGTGCTTTTTTGTCAAGAACTATAAAGGATGTGAATTTGTATCTACTCTCAAGCTGACAAGTTAGTCTGTCACGCTTTCATGCTGGTAGAAGACAAGAGAATCCTGTACCAGAGACAACAGACTGTGTTAAGCAACAGCAAGCAGCAAGAGTTGGTTTTCCTTGCTCTCCAAGTCCCATGGTATTGAGGCAGAAGGGGCTCAGGTAGGTACAGAGCATACAGTGGAATCCTGAGCTTAGAGAATCTGCATCTGTTAATGAGCTGGGAACAAATCTGCCAATGTTTGCCTCACCTTTCTTATACTGGACAATACTTGGCTCTGCAAGGAGAGGCTAATTTTAAGCCTTTCACTCTACAAAAATATGTGAAAAGGTAAACTAGAATGAAAGAGCAAGTAGTTCTGCTTGCAAATTTTGCAGAAACATGAAAGACTCATGGGATTCACTCCCAACACTTGCATGGGAACTTCCCCTTTATTTCCAAGTTGGTGGTAGAGAAGGAGGATATACACACATTGGACATTGTCCTCTTCCCAGTGTCCACAAAACAGACATCTGCTGTATGTTTCAGAATAGAAAATCTCCAAAGAGGAGCAAATCAAGTTGATAATCCAAAGTAGGTAAGGTAAGCCCAAGTTCTAGAATAGTTTCAAATATACATTTTTTTCTCTTTAACACAAGTAATTATAAATTATTTAACTATAGATTTTTGACTTTTGTAGGGTTTCTGATGTAAATAAAATCACAAAGCCCTACAAATTTTCTTTGTTTTTGGTTGGAAAAGTACAAGTCTTAGAGTTACCAAAAATTCATCTAAAAGCTATAAAGAGTAGCTATATCTTAATGGGTATATTCTGTGAGCCTCACCTTTTATCTACCTCATTAATCTTCATACCAACCGTGTGAGGAAATTTCTATGTCCCAAAGTTTTGGACTGAGTGGTTAAGTGGCTTACACAAAGTGACAGAACTAATAAGTAGAGGACATATGTTCTCTTGAACCCAGTCTTTTTGGTTCCAAATTCTATAAACTAAACTTTCTCATGCAAATTCTCCTCTAAGCTTTACTCCTCATAACTCCACTGGTAGTTGAGACGGCAGGACCCTGTGACTTGGAGTTAATTCTGGAGGTTGGCCCAGACTCAGGTCTGTGAGTGACTACGTGGATAGTGCTAAGCAATAAGCAGTAGCCACCAAGTGCAGATGGAAGAGCAGTAAGTCTCACTTCACCTACCTTCCAATTTGGGGTGACGTCTGTCCTAATTGCAGGTATACTGGAACACAGTGGTTCTCTTTTCACTCTTGGGAAGGGCAGAAGAGCCTCTCTTTGGTAGAAGAGATGGGACCACTTAGAAATGCAGAACAATTTTATAAAGACTCCTATTAGCATTTCTATTTCTCAGATTAGCATTGTCCACAAAGCCTCAGATGGCTTCTTTCAATCATCCATTCATTCGTCTCCTCATCTAGTCAACAAATATTAGTGGAAGCCAATGAAGTGCCAGATAACTCTACACAATAAACAGAGGACTCAGTGTAATGAAAGGAATGTGAACTTTGAAATCAGACAGAGCTTAGTTGGATCCCTGCCTCTATCACTTATAAGATAATTTTTCTAACCTCTCTGAGCTTCTGTTTCATTGCATGTAAAGTGAAAATAATAATCCCCCTTTCTACAAATGTATAAAGATAAAACCAAAGAACTGTATCAGTTGCCTAGCAGAATGCCCAAACAAGAACGTTATCTCCTTCCTTCCTCTTTCAGACACTATAAGACTATGATGTATTATGTGCTACTCCTGGGAGACTAATGGATAACATAGATAAAGAAAAAATTTGTCTCAGATAACTCAAATATTTAATTTTAGATAAAGCTGTCTTGCAAACTGGATTTGGATTTTGGACCATAAAAGGAAGAAGCTAATATGCCTAGGAATGCCATTAAAGGAACAGCAAACCCTTATGCTCAGTGCATTTTTTTACAGAGGAAATTCAAAGTTTGGCTTCAAAGTTTTAAAAGTTGGATTATCTGTGGCTGTTGGACAAATTGGGTGGAGCACCCAGAGGTGATCAGCAGACTATTCTCTAAGTTGACTAATACTCCAAAGGAGACAAATCTGTAGAAATTCTGTAAAACATAGGTGATGAAAAAACTATGGTTTTTGTTGAAGCTAAGAAAAAAAAAAGCAGATTTTATTGCAACTTTTCTTGTTTAAGAGAAGAGTAGCAACTAAAAGTACTGATAGTGATCTGGAACAGAGAGAGAGAGAGAGAGAGAGAGAGAGAGAGAGAGAGAGAGAGAGAAAGAGAGCAAGCTCTTAGGAATTTTCACTGGGAAAGTGCCAGTCCCAGCTACTTTGGTAGCTGGCAGAGAGCTAGATATTGAAAATGTTCAATATGTTATCAATTTTTATATTCCTTCCACTAGTGAAGAAAGTGTTCTTTGAATTTGGTGTACTGGTCATCGAGGGAACACTGGCAGAGCAGTTTCCTTTTTTTGCTCAGATAACCATCAGCTTGGCATCTAGTGAGAGTACTGTTGAATCTCAGCAGAAGGCTCCTGCCTTGAGTGCATATGTCCTGGCTTCCGTGACAGTATAAGAGGAAATGTGTTTGCATCAGTTAATACTCAAAAGAATTATCGGGGTGCCTGGGTGGCTCAGTCGGTTAAGCGTCTGACTTTGGCTCAAGCCATGATCTCACGGTCCATGAGTTCGAGCCCCGTGTCAGGCTCTGTGCTGACAGCTCAGAGCCTGGAGCCTGCTTCGGATTCCGTGTTTCCCTTTCTCTCTGACCCTCCCCCGTTCATGTTTTGTCTCTCTCTGTCTCAAAAATAAATAAACATTAAAAAACAATTTTTTTAAAAGAATTATCAAGGCAAGAGCGCTTTTAAGATACAGAATCTTTTCCACAAGCTCCCAATCCAGTATGATGATGACGAGACAGGATTAAAGTTAGAACATTGAAGTTTGTGCTATAATTTTATTGCGGAAAAACAGTTTTGATTTTTGAACTTTTAACACAAATGTGAAACCTAATATTCTTGTGTCTCCTGTCCTTCTATTCTCGCTCCTACTCTTTAAGAAATAAATCCTGGGTGCCTGAGTGGCTCAGTCGGTTGAGCGTCCGACTTCGGCTCAGGTCATGATCTCACGGTCTGTGAGTTCCAGCCCCGTGTTGGGCTCTGTGCTGACAGCTCAGAGCCTGGAGCCTGCTTCGGATTCTGTGTCTCCCTCTCTCTCTTCCCCTCCCCTGTTCATGTTCTGTCTCTCTCTGTCTCAAAAATAAATGAAAACATTAAAAAATTAAAAAAAAAGAAATAAATCCTTACTGATTAGTTAATGTGAGATGCCAAAAATAGCAGTGTTGCAGTTACCGATGCAAATGACATGAACTACAAAGATGAAAGCATTCTAAAAGCCTTGCAAAAAAATAAATTCCTTTAAGGAATTTATAGTTTATTTGGACAGAGAATAGAGACTAACCGGAATAGAAGACAAAATATTCTTCAGGCCATAAAACAGAAAGTTGGTACAATGGGAATATAAAGGAAAAGCTACTTCCAGACTGTGATACTGAGAATTTCATCAATGTGAACTTGCCCTTCCTAAGTCAGTAGTAGTGACCTATGAGATGGTTTTCCTTCTAAGCAGTTTGATTGCCCCCTTTTGTTTTTTTCACTGGCTGCAGCATGATTAGAGAAACAGAGAGGAAAGGGTCAGATGGAATCAAGAAAAGGCACAACTTGAGAATCAACTTTTTTTTTGCCCTTTCCAGAGAGGATAGTATTGACATCAGTTCTCCACCCACATCTCTACCCTGTGACTTTGCCCAGCCTATCTGTGGCATTTGTCTAATCTTTTGTAAAGAGTCTGATGGTGTGCCCTTGAAACCCATATATGAGTGAAAGCCACATACGGCTCTGCCAAGTATAGCTCATCCCTTAACATCTTTCCTCGGTGCTGTCAGTTTACCCTGGTGGCAGTGCAAGTCCTTTAAAAATGGAACAGCTTTTGCTTCTACTTTTACATGAGTTATCAATAATTTGTTTCCCAATTCTTATTCTTTCTGCTCCACCCTCTTTCCTTTTTAAGGTAGCAGAATTTTATTTTACTCTTTTATTTTGAAATAATTATAGATCCACAAGTAGCTGCAGTGTAACCTTTAACTCGTTCTCCCACTGCTTCCATCTTTCATAATTATAGTATCAAAAGGAGGACTTTGGCATTAATACAATGTATGTGTATAGAGGTAGCGCATTTTTAGATTTTTACTTTCTTTATTGCTTTTTCTTTTTTTTAAATTTATTTTTGAGAGAGAGAGAGAGAGAGAGAGAGCAGGGTAGGGGCAGAGGGGGAGGGAGACACAGAATCCAAAGAAGGCTCCAGGCTCTGAGCTGTCAGCACAGAGCCCCACGTGGGGCTCCAACTCACGAACCACGAGATCATGACCTGAGCCGAAGTCAAGTTGCTTAACCGACTAAGCCACTCAGGCGCCCCTTTTTATTGCTTTTTTTAAAAATTCTTCTTGTGAGACTCACAGTTTCTTGCTGTGATTAACCTCCAAGTTGGGCTGACAGTGTGCAGAAGTCAAAATGATGCCAAGTGTGTCCTGTGTCAATTTTTCTTCGGGCACAAGTTTTCCAAGATAAATATGTCTCAAATGTCAGGAATCCTTTCTATATAAACTTTGGCAAGACAGTTAAAACACACACAGTGCATGTAGGAAATGTGGTTTGCTTAGGAAAATCTCAAAATAAGATATTTGGTTACTGTATTGCATTTTAATTGTTGTTAGAGCCAATAATTATAGTTTATACTAACTTTATTTTACTGTACTGTGGTTACTTTAGGCTACTTTATTGTGGAATGCTTTGCAGTTAATAAAGTGTCTGTATATCTACATTTTCATTTCCCTTTTAAATTACATTATATTGAAAAGTATATTTTTTTCCCATTTGACAAATATAAAACTGTGGCTTACAGACAGTGGGAAAAAAATGGATGGAATGGATGGAATTCAGTGCTATGAGAAAATTGTCCTACTTAAAATAAGAGCATTTACCAATTCTATTTTCATCTGAATATCAGCAATCTGGTTAAAAACTAAGGTAGAGTTTAAGTAAACTACCTTATCCCTGCTACAAGAGCAGGCTATAGTAGCAACTTTTGATCTATAGGTAAAATTTCACACTCTAACTAGAGACCAAGAAGTAATTAAGAAAGACCGTTGTTATGGACTGAATGTTTGTGTGTCTCACATATTCATATATTAAGCCCCAGCCCTCAGTGTGGTGGTATCTGGAGGTGGGGACTTTAGGAAGGGATTAAGGTTAGATGATGTCATGCTGGTAGGGCTGTCATGATGAGATGAGTGCCCTCATAAGAAGAGACACTGAGGGAGCTTCCCCCATCTACCACCACCAGGTGGTGACATAGCAAGAAGGTGGCCATCTACAAACCAAGAAGAGACCCCCTAACAGAGAGTTGTTACTAAAACTTGGTCATGCTGGCACCTTGATCTCAGACTTCCAGCCTCCAGAACTGTGAGGATGTAAAGTTCTGTTGTTTAAGCCCCCCAGTCGATGGTATTTTGTTTTGGCAGCCCAATCTGATTAAAACAAACTTAGTCTTTGGAATAGTTGTCTCCAAATTTCTATACTCTAAAGCTCACTAAAAAACTCAGGAACTTAACTAAACATGGATTGAAAAATGACCAGCAAACTTGAAAGTGTGGTCACCTCCTGAGATAGAAATTAAGCATGAGAGGGCAAATGCTCTCATTTTGTTCAATATATTTTGTATACTGTTCAAATATTTGAGTATTTTACAGTTAATGTACTTATTAAGTTAAGTTAATGTACTTATGTAATTCTAAATCAAAAAGTTGGCATTTTCAGTGCCTTAATCTGTGTGTGTGATAATGCATTTTGTTCTTCAAGTTGTGGCAGAAAAAACAGGTGAAAAAAGTTAGCAAATTCAGTCTGTAACCTTCATATAATTTTGAGGCAGCTACTCAAGCCAAAAATGTTACCTTAACCTTCCTGACCCTCATGCCATCACTATTAAAAAATCTGAGCCACCTGCTCTTACCTGCACTATGGTAATATTTAGGGCTATCTGTAGAGGATTGCAGGGTCTGGGAAAAGTCACACTCTGTACTCCTCTCCAATATTTTTATTAAGAATAAATATTTGTAAGTCATTTTCAAGAATAGCATCAAGGGGAAAACCAAGCTAAATAACACAGTATAAACACAGGTTTGTACAAATATGAGTGCTGAGTTGTACAGCCAAGCAGGCAGCCCCAGATCTGAATTGAAATGTTATAGATCATTTTCAGAATCACTGACATCTCATTCCAGGGATAGCTGCAAAGTTGTTGCAGCTGATTCTCTACAGGAAAGAGGCTAAGAACACAGTCAGCTTTGACTTAAAAAAAGTCGTTCTTTTTCTAAAACATGCTCATGTATTCAATAATTCAACAAACATATGTTGAATACCTATAATGTCCCAGGCACTAGACTAGTGCTGGGTGAAGAGCATGGGACAAGCAGAGGGGGTACACAGTCTAATGATTCTCAATACACGTTTCTCCAAAGGACTCTCTTAAGTCACAAGAGGCTGGAAAATTTAGTTGTCTGATAAGCATGCAAGAGTGGAAAAAGAAGTAAGAGTGTGAAAAGGGAAAACACATATCAAGGTTCAGAGGCAGGCTAAGGGTCAAAAGCAGAACTATGAGTCTGAACCAAAGTAAATCCAAGGCATCTATTCTATCCACCCATCTATTTCAGATACCACTAACCAAAAGTCTGCTAAGCATAGGCATCTCACTATCTGCTATGGGGAATGCAGATATGAAAACCATAGGTCCTGCCTTCAAGGGGCTTACTTACAGACTAATGAGGAAGATAGTATAATAAACAATTCTGACATAGATCAGCATGCATTAAATGTCATAACAGAATTTCAAGTCAAGGGCCAAGAATCCCATGGGAGTGAGGTAGAACTTCTGGCTAGGCAATCCAAGAAGTCATAATGGAAGAAGGTTTATTTGAATAAAGAGAATGATTTTAACAGGAATGAAACTGTGGAACACCAGAGGAGGGGTTTTGGGGCTGTGCCACTGGCAGAATCAAGGACATAAAATCAGTCAAGAGGAAGATGGGGGCATTCAGTGCCTTAGGACTTGTGAGAGTCCACTGACCCAGAAATGGGGTATTCAAATGATCTTCAACAGATCTTGAGGCAAGTGGCCAGTATAGGTTATTTGTCAACCTAAGTCCTCCTACGATATTGTCTTTATCTGACTTGTAACTTGGGAGGAACCTGGGTGGCTCAATCAGTTAGGCGTCTGACTTGATTTCAGCTCAGGTCATGATCTCACAGTTGTGAGATCAAGCCCCGAGTAGAGCTCCACTGTGGAGCCTGCTTAAGATTCTCTCTCTCCTTTTCCCTCTGACCCTCCTTTCTCTCTTTCTCTCTCTCTTTCTCTCTCTCAAAAAAAAGTTATTGTTTGTAAATTGGATTTCTACATAAATTTTATTTGGGGAAAACAAGGCTCTATTCACTAAAAATATTTTAAAGTCTGAAAAATCACTTAACTAGCACATTGGTTATGTATGGAATGAGAGAAATATGCTCAGAAGAACTTTCAATCCAGATCCTGGAAGGCATTAAATCCCCCAGAGAATGTCATTTATATGGTAATATAAAACTCTGCAATAGGTTAAGTCTACAAGACTTAGTTAGGAGTTACATTAGCAAACATCTGTTGTGACTTGAGCAGGCTCTTAGGGGTCTCACTCTCACACAGCTTATGAACTCACTTTCCCTCATAAGCAATGTTCTCCCTGAAGACTTTAGATAGATCTGTTTTCTCTCCATCCTTTCTCACCTTTCCAGTTATGTTTGGTTCCAGTGATGGTCGAACACCCTTGTAAACCAACTCTTCAAGTTTACTTGGCTGAGGCACCCATATAGATTCTTCCTAGCGGCCTGCGCATCCCTACCCTGGCACTCCACCTCCACTCTTATATCTCACAGAACTTCTGTCTTTCCAGCCTCAGGTCCACTTTTCAGTTCAAGGGAGTGATCAAGCCCCTATTGCTGTCCTGTTCTGTGGACTGTAGGATCTCTCCACCACCCTTCTTTCAAGCCACAGCTGACACAAGAAAAGAGAGGTCAAGTTCTTTCCTCCTCTATGTCCTTAGGACCCTAGGTCTTCTCTTTCTTGGCAGTCTTGCAGCAAACTGGACCCACATCGTTTTCTGCCTAGGTGACCATCCAAAACAGAAGCTCCTCTGGTCATCTAACTCTTCTTTGTCCCTTCCCAATGTTTAAATGTTATGACAGGATGTTACAATGGCACTCTTCCTGCCTGTTTCCAACCAAGGTACTGACACATTATATATTATAATTCAAAGTCAGTATGAAACAGATTCCCACATGCAAATTTTGCAAAGGAAATGTATTGGAATCATTACACAACGTCTGTAACTCTCAACCAGATCAAGGATATCAGGAAGCACTAGAGTGTGGGGAGAGAAGACTGGTGAGGAGATTTTTCTTAGAGCCAGCTATGATCCTGCTGGGAATCCTCACTCCTACCTTAAGCTGTGTGCTGAGGGCTTCTGTGGGATCATGTAGAAAGTTTTGAAATATGTCTTGTGTAGCTCGGAGATGTAGTATACAGATACCTGACTCTTGGAAGAGAAACCTAAAAAGTGCTGTCACAGCAAAACAGAACTGGTAGCCTGGAGTTTGGCCTGTACTCACAGAATTTGTCAGGAGCTAGGTGGCCAAAGACTATCACAATTTTTTTAAACAGACCTCTCAATGAGAGGTAGGCACTATATTCCTTCCCCTTAAACTTAGATAAGCTCTGTGACTGCTTTGACAATAAAATACAGTGGACACGACTTTCAATGCCAATTTCTGGTCCACTTCCTCTCTTTAAAAAATTATTTCTGGGGGGGCGCCTGGGTGGCGCAGTCGGTTAAGCGTCCGACTTCAGCCAGGTCACGATCTCGCGGTCCGTGAGTTCGAGCCCCGCGTCGGGCTCTGGGCTGATGGCTCGGAGCCTGGAGCCTGTTTCCGATTCTGTGTCTCCCTCTCTCTCTGCCCCTCCCCCGTTCATGCTCTGTCTCTCTCTGTCCCAAAAATAAATAAACGTTGAAAAAAAAATTAAAAAAATTATTTCTGGGAACCCTGAACTACCATGTAATAAGTTTGGCCCTGAAACTACCACGCTAGAGAAGCCATGGGTATCCACTCTGGACAACCACCAACTTCCCAGCCAATACCAACCAAACCATCAAACATTTAAGTCTTGGGCATTGCACACAGTCTGTCTTCTAGCTAAATATCACTGACTGACTTCCACCAATGCCACATGGAGCAGAAGAAGTGCCCAGTTGAACCCTTCCTGAATTCCTGGTGTAAAAATTCCTGAAATATAATAAAATAGTTGCAGTTTCAAGCCACTAAATTGTGGCGTAATTTGTTACACAGCAGTAGATAACTAGAACAGAGGCAAAGAAATATTTCCCATGCTTCTATAGGGGCCTTCCAGATAAGAGTTGCAGCACAGTGGTAGCACTTGGGTTAGGGTTATGCCTAGAGCTGAGTCCTGTCTAAAATGCCTTCCTATAGAGATGCTCGTGGACCCAAGCATCAGGAAGCTGGAGGTGAACACCAAATTGCTCAGGGCTATGGGGGGAGTTGAAAGTGGCCACCCAGAATGAAATTTGCCTGCTCTGGTCAAGGGAATTGCAGTTCAATGAGCTTTCATGGAAAAACCCATGAAAGTATCCCAGGGGAGAAGCCTTACATGACCTCTAGACCAGAGAATGCAGCTTGCAGTAAACTGAAAAAAAAAAAATAAAATAAAGTCTGTTTTCTATTGATTTCTTTCCTCCTAGAGGTGGCCATTTTTCCCCTTGTCTCTATCTTTTGTGGTATTTGTCATAAAAAGGAAAACCATAAAGTAGAATATAGAAATATGTTCTATAAGCCTGTTGTTCAAGTCAGACTCACAAGCTGGTAAGTTCACAGTTCTTACCAAAGTATCATTTATTTAGACAAATTTTGCTGTGGGTCCCCTGTGTAAAAGCTGGATGAAGTTTTCCTTTCATCTTGTTCTATGTCCTTAGAGCTTGGCTTTGTAGTCAACGAGAATATTCTCTCTGGTCTCTGCCAGCCAGAAGATGCATGTACCAGCTTATATTTGGCATCCAGTTGAATAGACTGGGATTCAAAGACATGAAGTCACAAGCAGCACTGACCATGCAGCTCTCAGGAAAATTTGTCACAAGGAGACCCAGTCCATAATGAGCCTTTGATTTCTCAACCTTCATTATCTTGCTAGTACTGGAAAAGTCCCATTCCAGTAGCACCTGCTTAGTGACATGGATAGCAAACCTGTGACTGGAGACATCCTATGGTCTCATGGGAAACAGGTGCCATTTTCTCTACATCATTCTTACCACTTGTGACAGTGAAGGTCTTTGCTTTCTTAGGCTAACTTTCTAGATCTTGTGAGGGCCCTATCTTTTGCAACCTCTTTTGGGATAATTCTTGCATCCCTTGTTATGTTATAAAAGAGCTTAATGGTTTGAGTCACTATTGAGATTAACATAAGATACTATTCATCAATGACCAGAAGAAGGATCCTTTGGAAAAATCTTCTCTACTTAGGGGGAAAAAATAGATATATCTTCCTAAATAGTTATCTTATTGCTACCTATGGAAAGACCAAATTAAAAGGCCAGAAGAAGGATCCCTTGGAAAATCTTTTATACCTAGGGAAAAAATTGGAGATATCTTCCTAAATAATTATCTTGTTGCTACCTATGGAAAGACCAAATTAAAAGTGGATACAAAGGAGTATAATGGCTAGCCATTATGGACTCCCTTCACAAGATGAGAGGATAGAAATGAGATTTAGACAAAAATAAAGTCCACATTCAACATAGATTTCCCTTCTTAAAATCTGTCCCCGTCATCAACAAATTCCTTTAACTCCCCAAACTCCTCCACCTTCCCCAGAAAATCACTTAAAGCACCCAGCTGACTATTTTAGCTTCCCTCTTCCTACAGGATTTACAGACAGCACTTCAGCCTGTTTTCTAAGGCCAGAGTATACAGCTTACTCATGTAAATGCTGGAAGCCAGAAAGCGAATATAGCAGAAGCACCCAGGATGGACAGTAAGGCTCACTTTGCTGGGCTCTATAATAAGGTTATCCCATCTTCAGGCCTTCCTGTACAATGTCCTTTGTGGATGTGTCCTGCCTCCCTTCCCCGCCAGCCCCTGCCTGCAAAGAATTCATGTCCCTTGGACAGCAAAAGATATTTCAAAGTATGATGCTCTTTTGCCTCCACTTTCATAAGATCCTACCAAACTTAGAAAGGGATTAGAATGATTAGTGGCCATTCATAACTCTGTACAAAAGGACTCTACATAACTCTACATAAATGATTGTCTGTTGAGGGATGTTCTTCCCACCCAGACATCACCATAGAGGCAATGGTGAACTGATCTAAGGTTCACTGTGTCTGTGTTAAATGCTTTATACAGACCTTTCAGAGGCATACTACACTGAACCCTGGAGATCCAGAACATAGAAATCTTTTAATTTCTGCCTTGCTAGGAAATTTTCTCCCTGATATAAAAGTTCTAAGCAACACAATGGAAACAGCTATGCAATTCTTTGAGGACAGCTTGCAGGAATTCAAGAAAAAGGAGTTAAAATCAACAATGGACTGACTGCCCATTTCCACTTGCTAGTGGGGGGGAAAAAATGAAAAGGACTATCATTTTAACCAAAAGGGAAAAACAGCATGCCCTTTTGAGTTGTTTTACTCAAGCCTTTGACTGAAATTTCCCCTTCTTTGATTACAAAGCTAGGGAAGTGGTGGTGATGTCCTCACTGCCAGCTTCTAGATATTCCACATTTGTGCTGTTTCTGTAAGGCAAAGTCAAAGGAATGGATGCCTTATGCCACATGAGGGTTGGATGACCTTGGTATATAATGGGTTTTTACCAGGATACATGAGAGCTATTTTGTTACACTTAGCCCAATGCATACCAGTTTCTACCAATGTAAAGACCTTAAAATGGACACCCACATGGCTGGAACATATCTAAATGGGCATTGATGAAAAAGGCAGGGGAACAGACCTAATACCTTTTAGCCCCCCTCAATGGTCAATTTTATCTTTACAAAGAATGCATTTTATCAGTCTTTTAAAATACATTTGTAAAGAGGAGCAATTTTATTGTTATAGTTATGCTAATTATCATTGGGCCAAAATAAAATCAGTGCATCATTCTACAACCAGGGGAGTCTTGCTTGGTCACAGTGGATACCGGCAGAGTCCCATAGGTAGGAAATGGAGAGGTAGGAGAAATCAGGAAAGACAAGGTCAGCTCTCAGAGGTAGGGCCAAGCCGGGTAAGAGCAATTACTCCCAGCACCTTGAGATACTGACAGGGCTTTTGGCTGCCAGTCACATAGACAGCAAAAAAAACAGGGCCAGGAGATGAGGCTTCTCCTGGCCAGCTATAAGGAAATTGAGATAAGGGACACCTTTTCCTCTTTTTCCTATAGATGCGTAATTCCCCAACCAAAGCCAGTACTGCTTAGGGATGCATTCTGGAAAAACTGGGAGGATTTTGACCCACAAACCCTAAAGAAAAAACAACTCATTTTCTTTTGCACTGAGGCTTGGCCTCAGTACAAACTGGGGGAGGAAACGTGGCTGCCAGAAGGAAGTATCAATTACAATATTATCTTACAATTGGACTTACTTTGCAAACATGAAGGGAAATGGGGGAAGTCCCCTATGTCCAATGTTTTTGGGATTTAAGAAAAAATCAGTATATGTGTATGCAACGCAAGGTCAACCCTGGCAGCCCTTTCCAAGGTCCAGCAATCAGAAGGAAAAAACAATTAAAGTTCCTTTGCCTATACCCAAAGCGGACCTAGAGAAGGAGGAAGGGAAGCCTTCTACTTCAACCTCTTCCTCCTTGAGTCCTCAATCTATATATACAGATTTTAAAACACTCACTTCTGCTCTCTACTGCTCACCTAATCCAGGCCCTCCTAGAAATATGGCAGGCATGTTTCCCCTACAGGAAGCTAGAGCGCCGGAAGGGGAAACACTGTGACCAAGCAAGACTCCCCTGGTTGTAGAATGATGCACTGATTTTATTTTGGCCCAACGGTAATTAGCATAACTGTAACAATAAAACTGCTCTTCTTTACAAATATTTTAAAAGACTGGTAACATTGTTTGCAAAGATAAAATTGACCATTGAGGGGGGCTAAAAGGTATTAGGTCTATTCCCCTGTCTTTTTCATCAATGCCCATTTAGATATGTTCCAGCCATGTGGGTGTCCATTTTAAGGTCTTTACATTGGTAGAAACTGGTATGCATTGGGCTAAGTGTAAAAAAATAGCTCACTGTGGTGAGAATACAAATGCCTTTTTCATTGCAAGACAGATAAAAGGAGATCTAGGTAAATTTTCTGATGATCCAGATAAATACATAAAGGCTTTTCAGAATATTACATGTTTTTGAACTGACTTGGAAAGATATAATGCTTTTGTTAAATCAAACTCTTAATGAAACAGAAGAACATGGAGTTCTGGCAGCAGCTGAGAGATATGGAGACGAACAATTTCTTAATTATCATGGGACTGGAGGTCCTATAGGGGACTTCCAGTTCCCTACTGGGGCTCAGGCAGTCCTGCCCCAAGATCCTATTTGGGACCATGACCCTCCTATTGGGGGATGGTATCTCCATGGTTTTAATATTTTAGAAGGATTAAAAAGGACTAAGGTTAAGCCCTTATATTATGCTAAATTAGCCACTATTTTATACACACAGAATAAGGGCCTGGTGGCCTTCCTGGAGAGGTTGAAGGGGGCTCTCATTAAATATACAGCTCTCTCATACCCTGACACCCCTGAGGCTGAGATGACTCTAAAGGACAAATGTGTTACTCAATTGGCCCCAGATATTCAGAGGAAGTTGTTGGCTGGGAAGGGACCCTGGAGGAGCTCTTAAGAACTGCCAATCTAGTATATTACAACTGAGATCAAGAGGAGGAAAAACAAAACAAAACAAAACAGGAAAGGAACCTTAAGAAAAAATCTGAGGTCTTAGTCGCGATCTTACATACTGTATCAAACCAAACTTCCCAAGGTTCTGGCATCAAATGCCACTTATGTGGTCATTCAGGACACTGGAAAGGAGACTGCCCTCAGAAAGGACAACAGAAGTTAAAACCCCCACAAGCCATGCCGCTTAAGTGGAGACAATCACTGAAGTCTGAATGCCCTCGGGGACCTCTGTTTGTGAGGGCTCAGATAATCAGTATCCCTGAAAGGGACTGATGGGCCCCAGGGCTCTTCACTGTGGTTCCCCCCAACCATCTGTTGGAAAACCAGAGCCTCAAGTAACTCTGGAAATAGAAGGAAAACCAGTTGATTTCCTTCTTGATACCTGAGCCACCTTTTGTGTCCTCCTTTCCACTTCTGGCCAACTATCCAAATGCAGCATAACTATTAGAGGCATCTCCAGAAAACTTATGACTAAATTTTTTTCTCAGCCCTTGGGATGCATATGGGGAAACCTAATTTTTTCTCATTCTTTTTTGATAATGCCAGAGAGCCCCACTCCCTTGCTAGGAAGGGACATTACAACTGAATTAGAGACTATAGTGCTACTAGCTCCAGGACAAATAAACAACTGCCTAAATTTATAGTAATCTGGATATCAAAGACCAATCTTTCCTTGAGGTAGAACTAAATACACCTCAGGGGCGCCTGGGTGGCGCAGTCGGTTAAGCGTCCGACTTCAGCCAGGTCACGATCTCGCGCTCCGTGAGTTCGAGCCCCGCGTCGGGCTCTGGGCTGATGGCTCGGAGCCTGGAGCTTGTTTCCGATTCTGTGTCTCCCTCTCTCTCTGCCCCTCCCCTGTTCATGCTCGGTCTCTCTCTGTCCCAAAAATAAATAAACGTAAAAAAAAAAAAAAAAAAAAGAACTAAAAACACCTCATGGAGTTGTTCCTATGGAAACTGGATGTCCGAAATTAAAAAAAAAAAAAAAAAAATGAGGATTAAGGACCGAAAACTAGTTCTGGTGCTTAATTATTCTAAACAACAATACCACAAGATTCAGATACATATGGAAGAGGGAAGAAAGACTATGGTCAAATAAATAAATAAATAAATAAATAAATAAATATATATATAGCCAGGCCTGTCAGGGATTTTTTTGAATGGTTGCAATGTGTCTTTCCTTCCTATGGTGTGACCTCTTCCCTAGGAGGCATTGTATTTGGAATATTAATGTCTGTCAGTCTAATATTCTTTTTGTGTGTCATTTGTGGATGCTGTCGCATATGCCAGAAAAATAAAACTTCCAAGAAAGTTTTGCTAGGCTGGATGTTCCAAACACCCTCCCATTATATCAGACCTCTGGATCAACCTCTAAACCTGTCCTGACTGGCCTTCCCCTCACATCACCCCCTTTCAGCAGGAAGCAGTTAGGATCAGTCATCTTCATCCTGGGTTCCTATCAGCAGTTAGGAGTCACATGTTCAGAGGGGAGAATATGATAGGTAAAGATAGGGTTAAATAGGCAGAGAGGGAAAGGTTAGGACTTGAGGCCCTTGAATGTGGAAAAAACACACACACAAAAATATTTTAAAATAGTGCCAGGAATGTCTGACCGTGAAAGAGAACCCCCCTCAGGTCTGACCATGATAAAAGCTCCCTCAAACATAAAGTTTTTCTTAAGAATGTAACAAACACTATTACTACCTCATTTACTCCCTGACTGTGATAATGTGGTTCTCATATCAGATTAAGAAACGGTTGCCTTGGCTCTTTCGCTGGTAGGACTCCTGGCTCTTGGAAAAGTTTTACACTGTGAAATAAAGCAAACTGTCTGTTTACTCAGAAGAACTCCAAATGACCCCTCACAAGCATTAGATGCTTTAATCAAGAATTAAGTAAAGTTAAGGCCAGACTCTTGGAAAATTGAGCCACCATTAATTACTTTCTGCTGCTCCATCACCTGGGCTGTGAGGCATTCCCTTACATGTGTTGTTTTGATATAAACGATAATTCCCATAAAGTCTCACAAATGATAGATGACATTCAGGCACAATTGGACAAAGTCAGTGTCTCTCTTGGATTGTTTGACTGGTTTGGGAACTACGAACATTATCCTAGAGACGCCATCTTTTTGGTCAGTTTAATCTTTAGTTTGTGTTTTTCTCTTTGTGTCTACCAATGTTTGTGCCACCTCATTCCTGCCAGCCTTCCTGTGGAACCACATCATGGACCACTCGACTGACCCTTGGGTAGACTCTGACTGCTGTACCCCCATAATGTCCCTTGTCAACTTGAAGAAGCCAGAGCAGTCATTGTCCTTGTTAGGGGCCCTTCCTATTCCAGAGGGAGGAATGAGTAGGGAATGAGTTAGCAGTAGGCAGGGAAAGATAAAGATAAAGGACCCTCAGTGAGGCTGACTGAAGCTGTGGGGGCTCCACCCAGCTGGCCACACCCTAGGCAACAAGGCTTACCACAGCAGCCCTCCTACTCATTGCAGTGTCAACCTCGTGCCCGCCACCCCTGCCTCATGCTGCAGCTGCAGTAGGAAGCTGAAGCTATGGTGGGTTTGGGGGAAAAGAAAAGGATAAATGAATTCCAGACCTGTCTACGTTACGTGCCATGAATGGAGTCTTACAAAGTGTTATCCATTTCCTGATAAGGTCCCAATAAAAAATCAGAGACAAATATCCTTAGCAGCAACCCTGCCGGGACCCCTCTCACTCTTGAGAGCTTTGTACTTTTACTCAATACCTAGGGTATTGGCAAAATTGATTTTGAAAAGGGCTCTATTTAATTGGCATAAAAATAAGTGCTTTTGAAAGTATTCCTAAAACTCAGAAATACAGAAACTAACTCAAATGTGTTCAAGTTCATGTGATTTGGGATATTCTGCATTAAATATAACGCAGACATGCAATGATTATTCTACCTGGGTTTGCTAGCCCAATAGGTTCATGTTATCTCTTCTGTCAGCAAGGAAAATACCTTGGGATTATGGCTTTCTCTAACGTCTCATGAACTTTTAATGTATAATCTAAACATATTTGTTGTAAGCAAATGGTTTAGATAGATGTAAGTAGAATAAAAGTTTATAAATAAACTTTTCAGCAATAATTATTTTTCCCAAATATTTTTGGTAATTTGAAGCCTTAGAGTTTTACTAAGTTAAATGGTGGATATTTATTAAATATCTAGATGATTTCCTGATAAGACAATATACTGACACATTAATTACTGAACTTAGGCTTATCTACTTTTGGCTTCCTATTACCAAGAAACTAAATATACTTGGTTCTGTTAGTAAACATGTCCTGTACTATACTGAAAGACTACACTATGAAGAAGCTTGTATTTCTAGAAATTATGAGCTGTATTCATAAATTTACCAATCTTTTTTTTTAAATAAATTTGCCAATCTAACAGACAGTTAACAAATGCTTACTTCTTAGTTTTCATTACAAATTAACACATGTAATATAAAACTGGGAAACAAACTGGGAAGCAACTCTGTATAGAAGGAAAGGAGGACGTGTTTTCACTAAAAAAAAAAAAAAAGGCAAGGAGATGCATTTTTATTAAGGAAAAAGAAAATAAATTTTTTCTAAAGTAAAACTACGTTTTTTTCAGAGTGGGAAGGAAGAAAATGAAGGACAAACTAAATATATATAGAAAGTTAAGACATGGAAAGAAAAAGAGAGACACAGTGAGACTTGTGTAGTCAACTTGGCTAAACATTGAATTGTTATAAGCGTTTTTAAAAGTAAGCTTTAATATTAATAGTTTGCTTATGTAATTTTCTGCTAAATATCTTGCTGAAAAGAAAAAGTTTTCTTAGACTATTGATCTGCTCTTGATAAAATATTACGAATGGTTTCTCTTTACCTTTTAAGTAATTATATCTTACTAAAATAATTTCCTATGCTTCATGTTCTCTCTATCAAGGCTTTCATTACTTAACTGTCTTAATAGTAAGACCTAAGTTTTGCTTAGAATTATGTAACTTTTTGTATTTTCCTTTAAAATCTTCTTTCACTTTGGTTAAATAGATAATTAAATATTGTTTATAGTGAACTGTGATCCTATTTAGTCAAGTGTCCAAATCTTTTGATATTTTTTAACAAACTTTCCAAAATCAAATCCTGAATGAAGTTTTTTGACTTGTAAGAAACTTGGGATTTTCCAGAGTATCCCTGAAACATCTCAAAAGATTTGTTCTCTCCTTATAAGAAGAGAGATAGCAAACTAATTAGGCTTATTTGATATGTTAAATTACAAAGAAAGCACTGTCAAATAAGTGATACTAAACCTTCTTAGATTATATTTGTGTGGATATATGTTATTAAAATGTGTTCTAGTAATTGTATAAAATTCCTAAAATTCTGATATATTTTGGTAAAATGTTATCAGTTGTAGTTGTAATATTATCTTAAACATTTTGTGTCATGGAAACACCTATTTTTTTTTTTTTTTTTTTTTTTTGCTAATAATGAACTCTCATGAGACCTTTAACAATGGCTATTTTTTAAGTCTTTTTGCAATTTACAAAAGTTATTGTTTTACTCTAACGCTTTTGCAAAAGTATTTCATCTTTAGAGAGATTCAGGGAAAGGAATCCAAAAAGCATAGGCTTCTAGTAACTTTCAGATCATATCACTAACATGGGGAAGAATTTACAGAACTCTAATGGAAAAACTGATGGCTTCATAAAAGTAACAAAATCAAGATCGACAAAAATTAATTACACAGGACTAAATGAACTGACTAGGATTATAATAATTTTTATGTTTTTTATTTGAAACATTGTTAGTTCTTTTATGTTTTATTTTTCCAGATTTAAGGAAACCTTTGTCTTTTCTCTCTTTTTTTAAACTTTTATTTAGATTTATTTTTTTTTTTTTTTGAGAGACACAGAGCATGAGTGGGGGAGGAGCAGAGAAAGAGGGAGACACAGAATCTGAAGCAAGCTCCCGCCTTGAGCTATCAGCACAGAGCCCAAACTCAGGGCTCGAACTCATGAACTGTGAGATCATGACCTGAGCCGAAGTCAGACCCTTAATGGACTGAGCCACCCACACGTTCCTCTATTTAAAAAAAAAAATTACTTATTTATTTGTTTGTTTGTTTGTTTGTTTATAGAGAATCCCAAGCAGGCTGAACGGTGCCAGCACAAAGCCAGATGCGGGGCTCAAACTCATGAACTGTGAGATCATGACCTGAGCAGCAAACCAAGAGTCAGACGCTTAACCCACTGAACCATCCAGGTGCCCCTCTCTTTTCTCTTAAGCCATCAGAAATGTGGTAAAATATAGTTTTGTGGACAAAGAAAAAACATTTATCTTTTTGTCCTTGTCTGATTCCTCCAGAATTCAGAAACTCTTAGTGAATATTCTTATCTTCATGGCAATATAGTTATTTGCATAAGCCCAATAAGAATCTGTTCTCCTTGTATCAGGACACAATTGAAACATTGATTATATTACCGAGGCTTTGACTGGAATGTCACATTTGAGAATGATGTGCAAGGATCAGATATAACCAGACAGTTTTAAGGAACTAAGGTTGACTGTATGGAAGAAATAAAACCCCTTGTTTACAGGGTTCCAGACAACCTTACCAGGGAGCAAGGAAGATCATTTCCTGGTAAGTTCAGTAACCCCAAGCTACTTGGGGAACTTCAAGAGAGGAATGTATAGGTTTTGTAGGTAGTCTGATGGTGATTCTTTGCCTTGGCTTCCTAACCTCAAGTGTCTTTTAAAAGTTCAACCCGATATTCTTTATGAAAATTTCAGCAAAGCAGATTTAAAAGAGCCTATATGTTACGGACAGCATTTGTTATGATGAGCACTGAGTGTTAAATGTAAGTGATGAATCACTAAATCCTATACCTGAAACCAATTTTACCATATATGTTAACTAACTACAATTTAACTAAAAACTTAAGATCAAAAAAAGCAAAATAAATCAAAACAAAATGCCTATAAACAACACAAAACAAACAAACAAACAAACAAAAAGAGCCTATATAGCCAATTGCTATTCTTGCTGCACCTATGTTAATAATCAGGCCAAGTTTAACAAGACTAGACTTATTTGGCAAACAAATTAGTCTTACTTTATCTCTGATAGAAAGGGGGATTACTGTAGACAGAAAAATTATGTTTCAATAGAAAACTTTAGTACACCCTTTTGGATATCCGATTCTAGTGCTGTTAACTGTCTTTGAGTTTTTGCTTCCTACCTGCAAACTAACCGAATCTTAAATTCTTCTAGTTTCTTCCAATATTTGGCTACAACTCTCCAAACTAACATTTCCAATTTTCTGCCGCTTTGATTTGGAACCACTAAGAACAAAAATTGCCCTTTTCCCAGAAGTCCTGAAAACTGAGTGCAAGTGACTTGATATAAACTTCAGAGAAGTCACCATAATAACTTGTGTTTAGACAATCTTTGTGCCTGTTGCTGTGTGGGCTACTCAGAAAGTTTGCGTGAACACCCAATGACATCATCAGAGATATTCAAACAGCAGAAGATGATTTGACCCTAACATCTAGAAATCTTCTTCACTAGCTGCCACTTAGGCTCAGAAACTGGTTTATAATTTGCTCCAGTCATTAACCATTGTTTTTCTTTTGTTTCCATAAAAATGCTTTATTAAATACCTGATTTCTCACACAATATAGGTCTAACTGTGGGATCCCAGGTGCATCACCATCTCCTAAAATGAGACACAACTGTTTAATCGAACTGACCTACTTTTATGACTGAGAGATTAAGTCAATGAAATAATAGATCAACTTACCAAACTCAGCTTCTAAATTGTGAAGCCTCTTAAAGTTTCAAAAGTGGGACTAAAAGGGCAGAATATGCCCCCCCAAAATATGCCACTTAGTCATATCGATTATTTTGAATTAAAGTTACTTAAGAAACAGCCAGTGCAAGACACTCTGACCTCCTTTGTTGCCCTGAAAGCAGGAAATAAATCCCCCATGTGAAAGGTACCCTGTTTGTTCTAGGAGAGTTGAAAGCATTCCTACCAGAGATAGGGAATTTAGGGCCAAGAAGGCTTTATAAACAAACCTTGTTACTTCATTAATTTACTACCCCTAGCCCAAACTCCTTTGTCTTGTCAATTCTTCACAAATTTGTTGTTTCCTTGTCTACAAGATACAAAAGCTGCCTACTTTGTTTGGTTAAACTTCGAGTCTCACATAGTTATGGGTTCCCACATGTACAGAATTAAATTGGTTTTTCTCCTGTTAACCTGTCTTACATCAATTTATTAGACCAGCCAAAGCATCTAGATGGGAAAAAGGGAAATTTTTTTCTCCCCTACATGTAGAACAAATGCATAGAGTACCATTACAGATCGGTTCCATCACCCTAAAAATCCCCTTCTATGTACACTTTAAAAAAAATTTTTTAACGTTTATTTTTGAGACAGAGAGAGATAGAGCATGAATGGGGGAGGGGCAGAGAGAGAGGGAGACACAGAATGCGAAGCAGGCTCCAGGCTCTAAGCCATCAGCCCAGAGCCCGACACGGGGCTCGAACTCACGGACCGCGAGATCATGACCCAGGCTGAAGTCAGACGCTTAAACGACTGAGCCACCCAGGCGCCCCCTATGTACATTTTTTAAAACGCTCTAATAGCTCCAGCATTTGTCTTGGACACAGTTTTTTTTTAAGTTTATTTATTCATTTTAAGAAAGAGAGAGAGAGAGAATGTGTGCATGCAAGTGGGAGAGGGGCAGAGAAAGGAGACAGAGAACCTTGGCACTGTCAGGGTGGAACCTGACCCAGGGCTCAAACTCACAAGGCATGAGATCATGACCTGAGCTGAAATCATGAGTCAGACGCTTAACCCACTGAGCCACTCAGGCACCCCTCTTGGACATAGTTTTACCAGTAGCTTATATCTCACTGAGCCCTAGAGTAGCAAGCATGCTTTACAAGAGTAAATAGAAAAAATAGAAACAAAATTGTTTTGCAGGAGTAATGGCCAAATTTGCTTGAAAATAAACTTAAGATTCAATTTAAAAGCTTTTTTTCCCAGCATTGTTGTTATTTATCTGAACAGTGGAGAAGGCAAACTGCTAAATAGGACCCTTTCTGTATATATACATTAAAGGAATCACCACAAATAACAGTTTGATTGTCATCAACTTTACAAATTCATGTGTCTGATGGATTTCTAGGGAAGTGAGTCATAAACCCAAACTCCTTAAATCTCCTTTGTTTCCCTATTCTTTAAAAAAAAAAAAAAAAAAAACCTCTTTTTAATGTTTATTCATTTTTGAGAGACAGAGAGTGTGTGAGCAGGGGAGGGGCAGAGAGAGAGACACACACACACAGAATCCAAAGCAGGCTCCAGGCTCTGAGCTGTCAGCATAGAGCCTGATGAGGGCTTGAACCCACGAATTGTGAGATCAGGGACCTGAGTGAAGTCAGACACTTAACAGACTGAGCCACCCAGGTGCCCCCTTTGTTTCCCTATTCTTACTGCTTTGATTCAGCTCCTATCATCTCTCACCTAATCTATTAAAATAATTTCCTATCTGGTTTCCCTCAGGCAACGTCCCGTGACTTAAAAACCTCTGCCTACACATTCTCCAAACTTAATCTTTTTAAAACCCAAATCTCATTATGTTTCTCTCTCAATTAAAAACTAGTTTGCCATCAGGAAGATCCCCAAATTCCATAGCATGGCACACATATGACTCACTGACCCTTCCAGCCAAATCCGTGTACTTCACAAACACACCTGTTTGACCACACAAAACTCATACCCATTCCCCAAATGGACCACCCGGTTTCTCCTCTATGCCTTTCTCCCTATTCTTCTCTCTTTGCAAACACTAACCTATCCTTCAAAACCCAATTAGGCTTCACCTCCTGTGGAATCTTTCACCAGTTCTCAAAACGAATTCACTTTTTCTTTTTCTTGCACTTTGTGTTCTCATGGCCCTTCACAGCATATCATGTTGTGTAGTACTTCTTTAGATCTGTCTTTTTTATAAAGTTTGAGCTTCTTAAAGGAAAGACACTGTCTTTCACCTTTGGTGCCATACTTAAGACCTAGAAAATGTCTGGCTTATTAGCTGGCATTTGGTAGATATTTGCGGTGTGAGTGAATGAGTGATCAACTAGAATGTGAATTTAGACAGTCACACCAAAAAATAAAATGACAGAATCCTGGAAGGCTTTCACTGGCTTATTCGTTTATTTTCTTCCCTAGGTTGCTTGTTGAATCAGAGAAGTGAGAAGTAGATGATTATGGGATAGAATAGCAAGGCATAAATGTCAGCTCCATCACAAAAATACATCTGACAAGGGTATAAAAAATAAAATAGTAAAAATATAGTTAAATATTTTAATAGTAAAAAAAAATAGTTACTCAGAGATGCTCTCTCCTGCTTAATTCTGGGGTTGTGTTGTATATTGTTTACCGCTGAAGTAGCTATAATCATTTTTTAAATCTTTGGCAATTGTTTTTATTTTACAGTAAAGGTAAGAGACAACTTAACATCATCAGCCATATACTAAAATCATCTCTTAGAATGAGATACTTTTAGAAAGACTTCATTTAGGAATGAACCAGTTAATTAACTAATAAGACCCAGTGTTTTTATTTAGTATCTGTCTCCAGGTCTCTCACATCCTGTGCATTCACTTTTTCCCTCGGGGCATGAGCTGAGACAAGAAGAAAAGAGCTGGCATCTTTAGTCCCTTAATACATACAGTGCCCTCCCTTCTTTTCTAATATTCCTACAATATGGGCCCCTGTGGGGTCACTATCTATACTCTGGTTGAGTAAAGAGTCAAAAATTTACTTAAGGAAGCTGTGAATGGACTTGAAGATTAGAGAAATAGTGCCTTCTGTTCATTTAGTCCTGGATCTTCAGATGAATTTACAGATCAGATAAACATTCAGTTTTTGAAACTTCAATTCTTGCCCAGGAGCTACTGGTTTCAAACTATCTAGAGTCTCAGATTTGATCTTCCCTTAGCTTTTCTACTCTCTCTGCCACTCACCCTACCTATATCACTACTTAAAATTACTATCAAACAAGGGTGCCTGGGTGGTTCATTCGGTTAAGTGTCTGACTCTTAATCTCATCTCAGGTCATGATCTCATGGTTTGTAAGATCAAGCCACATGTTGGGCTCTGCGCTAACAGAGTGAAGCCTGCCTGAGATTCTCCTTCTCTCTCTGCCCCTCCTCTGTTCGTGCTCTCTCTTTCTCAAAATAAATAAATAATTAAATAAACTTAAAAAAATTACTATCAAACATGAAGATTATTAGCATACATAACTCCACTTGAATCAAGAAGAATTAACATACATAACTCCACTTGAATCAAGAAGAATTCTTAACTTTTGAACAGTTGTCTGTAAATATCTGAAAAAGACTTGCCGTTGGAGAGATTAGCTATCAGTTATCATTTTTATTTTTTTAATATGAAATTTATTGTCAAATTGGTTTCCATATAACACCCAGTGCTCATCCCAACAGGTGCCCTCCTCAACACCCATTACTCATCCTCCCCTCCCTACCACCCCCATCAACCCTCAGCAATTATCATTTTTGAATAAAATTATATATATATATATAAAAGAAAAATCATTTTAAACTATTATATCTAAGAAGGGTTAGACTTCCTATAGTAGCACATTGTCCATCAGAAGCACATAGTTAAGATATTTAGGAAATGTGTGCATTTGAACAAGGAATATTCAATACATGAAGTGTAAACACTGGAAAGTTCCTGTATTCATACTGAACCAGGAGATTTTGTTTGAAAAGTGTTTCATAATGATGCAACAGTGCAAATGCCTCTGAAATTAGCTTTCTCCTATACCAACTTGGGAGGGCACTCATTTGTTCTGCTAAATAAACCAAGGTATATGAACACTGCCCCCCCTTAGTTGAGTCTACCCATTTCTGTTCTAGACCAAGAGTAGGTATAGTGCTCTAGGCCCTGTAAAAGAATCTAAGGAATTTACACTTGTGCCAGTTTTCATAGTTATCTCAGTTTGGAGAAAGTCATAAGTGACTAAAGGACTCACCTAAGCCATATATAAATTATAGAGAAAAGAACAACCTTTTTAAAGTGAGTCTAAGGAGGCAGGTACAGGCATTTGCTGCTGCATGGGTTGTTTTGCCCTTTGCTCCTGGAGGTATTGAACAAATTCCTTGAAAGAATCATGTAGCACTGTACTTACCATTAAGAAATTGATGCCAAGATTAAAACTTTGAGCCTCTTAAGAGAAATGTCTTATAGTTAATGTAAGCAATGCAGACTCTGGAAAAGAATATGCATTACTAAATATAAATTTTTTAAAAATATTGTGAAACATGCTCCCTCTCTTTCTTCCCCTCCCCAGCTCATACTCTGTCTCTCAAAAATGAATAAACATTAAAAAAAATTTTTTTAAGCGGCTGGGGGGCACTTGGGTGGCTCAGTTGGTTAAGCGTCCAACTTCAGCTCAGGTCATGATCTCATAGTTCATGGGTTCAAGCCTTGCATCAGGCTCTGTGCAGACAGCTCAGAGCCTGGAACCTGCTTCAGATTCTGTGTCTCCCTCTCTCTCTGCCCCTCCCCAGCTCACACTCTGTCTCTCTCTCTCAAAAATGAATAAACATTAAAAAATTTTTTTTAAATATTGTGAAACATGGATCAGTCTTCTGTGAGCTAGTTTAGCCTGTTCTTCATGGGATGCTCATATAAAATACATTGTCTAAAAAACAAAGGTCCTACAAAAGAGTAAACTCAAAGGTAAAACCACAACATTCTGTCAAACCTCTTGGTTAACTGCTGGCAGGCTTCCACAGAAGTGATCATATAGAAGCCAAGGACAGGCTGCCCCAAGATGGGCCCTTGGCATGAGGATTATTTTGAGCTGAAGGCAACTGAGACCTGCAGGCTCAAGAGAAACTTCTTTCTCTCCCTTAACTACATAGAAGAATATAAATTGGGAGTCTTTCCAGAATAAAGGTTATTACCACAGATAAATTTTATCTGAATCACCCATCTATATATATGGCAAGGCAATCATCTAATTACCAAACATCTGTTCTTTTTCTTTCCCTGTGAATTACATTCCTTCCCTTTAATTTCCCAGACAGCTATGCCCTTCAGGATGACATATATACCCCATTTTCCTGACTGTCTTTGCAAATTCCATGTCTGTGCAGATTCCCTGTACATATGCCATTAAATTTTATTTTCTCCTGTTAATCTGTCTCATGTCAATTTGATTCTTAGTCCAGCTAGAAGGACCTTGAAAGGAACAGGAATTCTTGCTCCCCAACAATGGCATTCCTCCTGCTCTGCCTGCTTTTCTCCATTTGAAATTCCACAATGACCAAATTGAATAATGAGCTCACATGGGATCTAATTCCAGAGGCCTTTTTAATAACAATTATCTTTTTGGTATTTGTCTACATATTCTTTAAAAAGAATTCTTACTATTTTTCTTACTAAAATGAGGCTTAGAGTGATTAAATAATTTATCTAGGCTTATAGCTAGTACAGAGCAGAAGTGGGATTTGAACCAATGTTGCCCTGCATGGATGTTTATGTTACCCCCAGGGTACTACTACACAGCTGTCCATCTTTTTTTTTCCTCAAATGAATAGTTGAGTAGGTATGACTTGTTTATTTGAATAACTAGCATTTTGGCAAAGATGATTATTAGAGTCTACTATGAACAAATTAAGCCGACAAATTGGATAACATAGAAGAAATGGATAAATCTCTAG
This sequence comes from Lynx canadensis, assembly GCF_007474595.2. NCBI lineage: Eukaryota > Metazoa > Chordata > Mammalia > Carnivora > Felidae > Lynx > Lynx canadensis. Next base: position 171,078,501 of record NC_044303.2, read on the forward strand.
AAATAGACTGAATCACAAGGAAATAGAAATTTCTGAACAGACTGAAGTATAGAGATTGAAGTAGTAATCAAAAACTTCCCAACAAAGAAAAGCCTAAGACCACATGGCTTCACTAGTTAAAGCTGCCAAACATTTAAAGAATTTAAATGTTCCAAAAAACTGAAGAGGAAGGAATACTTCCAAACTTATTTTACAAGGTCAGCATTACCCTCACACCAAACCCAGATAAGGATTCTACAAGAAAAAAGAAAAAAAAAATTACAGGCCTATATTCCTGATGAACATAGATACGAAATCCTAAACAAAATACTAATAAGAGAAATTCAAAAACACATTGAAAGGTTCATATACCATGACAAATTGGGATTTACTCCTGGAATGCAAGAACGATTCATCATATGCTAATCAAGAAATACAACAGAACACTTTAACAAAATGAAGGATAAAATTTATATGATCAGCTCAATAAATGCAGAAAATTCATGTGACAAAATTTAACACCATTCATGATATTTTTTTTTTATTTTAGAGAGAGCAAGAGAGAGAGCACAAGTGGGGGAGAGAAACAAAGGAAGAGAAAAAGAGAGATAGAGAGAGAGAGAATCCTAAGCAGGCTCCATGTTCAGCAAGGAGCCCCAGAATCTTGGGACAATGATGACCTGAGACCAAAATCACGAGTCAGACACTCAACCGACTGAGCCACCCAGGTGCCCCTCAAGACAAAAACTATTAACAAATTACATATAGAAGGAATGTATCTCAACATAATAAAGGCCATATACAACAAGTTCACAGCTATCATCATACTCAATAGTGAAAAGCTGAAGGTTTTACTTCTAAGATCAGGAACAAGACAAGAGTATCCAGTTTCTTTCTTTTTTTCTTTCTTTTTTCCAAACACTTAGGCTTAAGCATTCCCTCGTTTTTCTTTCAATTTTTTTTTAATGTTTATTTTTGAGAGAGAGAGAGACAGAATCTAAAGCAGGCTCCAGGCTCTGAGCTGTAAGCACAGAGCCCAACACAGGGCTCAAACCCATGAACTGTGAGATCATGACCTGAGCCAAAATCAAAAGTCAGATGCTTAGCCAACTGAACCACCCAGGTGCCCCAAGAGTGCCCATTTTCAACACTTCTAATCAACATAGTGCAGGCAATCCTGGCCAGAGCAGTTAACCAAGAAGACAAAATAAAATGTAGGGAAAAACAAGTTGGAAGGAAAGAAATTAAATATGCCTCTGTTTCCAGCTGACATGATCTTGTATATAAGAAACCCTAAAGACTCCACAAGAAACTGTTCAAACTAATAAAAGAATTCAGTAAAGCTGCAGGATATGAAATCAATGTACAGAAGTCACTTGCATTTCTACACACTAAAAACAATAGTTTCAAAAAGAATAAACTACTTAGGAATAAATTTAACCAAGCTGGTGAAAAATCTGTACACTAAAAATTATAAGACACAGAAAACAAACTAAAGAAGATACAAATAAATGAAAAGAAGTTCTTGGACTAGAAGAATTAGTATTGTGAAAGTGTCCATACTACCCAAAACTATCTAAAGATTTCAATGCAATCCTTATCAAAATTCCATTGGCATTTTTCATAGAAATAGAAAAACATCCTAAAATTCATATGGAGTCACAAAAGACTCCAAAGCAGTCAAAACAGTCTTGAGCACAAAGAATAAAGCTACATTCTTTCTTTGAGTTAAGATGGCAGAGTAACTGGGAGACCCTTTGCTTGCTTCATCCCTCCAACACAGCTAGATAAATATCAAACCATTCTGAACACCCAAAATATCACTGCGAGAACAAACTGTACAACAAAAAGGAGAAAAGAAGCCACATCATGGAAGGTAGGAGATGCAGAAACAGAATTTGGGGGTGAAAAGAATCAGAGGGGAGGGAGCCCTGATCACGGAAAAAGGAGGGAGAGAGAGTGACTGAGAGGGAGAAAGCGCAACATGCAGAGGATTCCACAAGAAAAACACTTCCCCAAAACCATTGACTGGGAAAAACAAGTAGGGCTGATATTGCAAGTTTTGATAAGTAATGGAATTCAAAGTCTGAAATTTGATAAGTCCACACCATAACTGGGCTGGAGCCTGGTGAGCAAACAGTACTCCTGTAGAGAAGGAGGGAAGGCAGAGGCCCAGGAGCAGACAGCATGGTCTGAGGATCCCCTGGGTTGCACTGGGAGAGACAGTTCCCTTTCTTGGAGTACCTCTCAGGGAACAAAAGAGCTAATGGGTACCACCGACCTGCCTGATTTATTAGCATAGGCACAGAGGCACCTATTCAGGACAGTTAACTTGGATGCCTGCTTTTTGCTGTAGTTTACCATGGAGTCCAAGTCCCTGCATGTTCGAGTGACTGCACTTCTGGAACAAACCAGCACCAGCCACAGTACAGTGAGACACTTCCCCAGAGGATCAGCATGAGTCTATGCTGCGCTGGGTCCCTAAAATTTGGAGTATCAAAACCCAGTTGAAAAGCCTCAGATAAAACACAGGAGCACTGCACTGCCAGGTGGATGGATGACTCAGACACAGACAGGGTAAAAGCAGGGATCTGAGGGATCCCTGGAACACACGAAAGGATATTGTACATTCTTCTGTGAGAGCTTCCTGAACAGTGGCAGGTGCAAACTCCCCTCTCCAGGGAGGAGAGAGCTAGCTGATGCCATTTTTATTCCCCACCCATCAGCACAGACTTACTTCAGTGAGCAACACAGTGTCCTCAGTGAAGGTTTGAGCTGCTTACACCAAGCACCACCTTCCTGTGCTCTTCTGGTGCTTTTTTATTAGAGCAAGAGAGCCTGAGAGCTAGAATAGTAGTGGGCCCCTCCCCCAGAAGACTAGCACAAACCCCTTGCTGTACACACACCAAGTCTACTGACCAGAGAGTCCTGTAAAACTTCAGCTTTAGTGGAAATTAGATCTAGTCTTTTTAAACAAGCAGGCCAAAACACACCTAGTTAAAACTCACCACACAGTGGACAAGGTCTAAACACTCCCCAGTGCAGGCAAGATGAAACTCTGACGTTGGCTATAACTATATCTTACTTAGATACATCTTACTAGATACATCTCCAGAGGCAATGGAAACAAAAGCAAAAATGAACTACTGAGACTTAATCAAGATAAAAAGCTTCTGCACAGTGAGGGAAACAATCATCAAAACTAAAAGGCAACTTATGGCATGAGAGGGCAACTTATGGCATGCGAGAAGATATTTGCAAATATCATATCTGATAAAGGGTTAGTATCCAAAATCTACAAAGAACTTGTCAAACTGAACATGCAATAACCAAATAATCCAGTTAAGAAATGAGCAGAAGACATGAATAGACATTTTTCCAAGGAAGATATTCAGATGGCTAACAGACACATGAAAAAATGCTCAACAACACTCATCATTAGGGAAATACAAATCAAAACCATGATGGCTAAAATTAACAACACAAGAAACAAAAGATCTTGGTGAGGTTGCAGAGAAAGGGGAATCCTCTTACAGTGTTGGTGGGAATGCAAATTAGGGCAGCCACTCTAGAAAACAATATGGAATTTCCTCAAAAAGTTAAAAATAGAACTACCTTATGATCCAGCAATTGCACTCCAAGGTATCCACCCGAACGATATGAAAATATTGATTTAAAAGGGCACATGCACCCCGATATTTATAGCAGCATTATCAACAATAGGCAAATTATGGAAAGAACCCAAATGACCATCCACTTCTGAATGGATAAAGAAAGAAGATATATATATATATATATATATATATATATATATATATATATAATGGAATATTACCAAGTCATCACTAAGAATGAAATTTTGCCATTTGCAATGACATGGATGGAGCTAGAGTGTGTTATGCTAAGTGAAATAAGTCGGTCAGAGAAATACTGTATCATGATTTCATTCATACGTGGAATTTGAGAAACAAAACAGATGAACATAGGGGAAGGAAGAAAAAATACACAGGGAAGCAAATCATAAGAGACCCTTAACTATAGAGAATAAAGTGAGGGTTGCTGAAGGGGAGGTGGGCAGAAGATAGGCTAAATGTATAAAGGAGGGCACTTGTGATGGGCACTGGGTGTTACACTTAAGTGATGAATCACTAAATTCTACTGCTGGAACCAATATTACACCATATGTTAACTAACTAAAAATTAAATAACCAGTTAAGATGATGGAGAAGTAGGGGGCCCAGGATTTCTCTTGTCCCTCAAACACAACTGTATTGAGGTCAAAACACTTGGAACACCCAGGAATACAGGCTGTGGAGCAACAGAAAAACCTCTACAGGTAGATGGAGACAGCTTGGTGGGACAAAGGTGCATGTATGCAAATTGGGAGAGATAAAAGGACAGGAGGGGAGGGGACCCCTTCCATGCAAAGACAAAACGAAGAGAAAGAGAGGCTGTGGAAGTGTAGTACTATATTTGGACAAGAGAAAAACCTCTCCCAAAACAGACTGGGGAATAAGAAATACAGAGAGAGCCTGTTTCTACTTTGCAAACAGCCCTAGGAGTTCAAGAATGGAATTTTCAGGGCGTGCGCAATTTTTCCAGACCTGAGCTACCATTATGGGTCTGCACCTTTGGGGGGGGGCATGCTAGTGATGTCAGGGGCGCACTGGGAGACAACAGTCTCTTCCCTGGAGTGCTGTGGGAAGAGGGCTTATTGCCCCCCACCCCCAAGGACAAAAGATCCTGCAGGCACCAGCCAGAGGCCCTTTGTCAGCCAGGCAGAGTGGCACTACCCCAGAACCAGCTCCATGAAGTGTGGGATCCTTTAACACATCAAGTTTTCAATCCCAGCCGAGTGCCTAGTAGGCACAAGACACTGTGGAGCAGGACAAGCCAGTAGCCTGCACTACTCTGTGAGGGCTGCCTGAATAGCATGGTTTGGGACACCTGGTCTGGGGAGGAGAGACTGGGATGTCGCCATTTTTCTCCCCATCACCTAAAGGTGGCGCTTCAGGGAACAGGACAGTGGCCCCCAGTGGAGGCAGGACCTGCTTACACCAAATCTCGCCCCTCTGTGCCTGGTAACTGCTTTTCTACTATAGTGGGACTGACACTGACCAAACCAGAAGGCCTCTCCCCTCGGACAGCCACTAGTCCCAGACACCAACAGACAACTGTCCTGCAGTTTTGTATGTTAGTCTGTTTTTAATTTTTTTTCTCTTTTCTATTCTTTCCTTCTCTTCTCTTTTCCCTTCTTTTTCTTTCTACCCTCCTCTTTTTTTCTTTTTTCTTTTTTCTTTTTTTCCCTTTGGAATCAGGCTTATAGTTTCTGATTTGATTTTTGGTCAATCTTTAATTTCTTTATTTCCTTTTTCTCTGTTCAGGTTGTTTGTTTACTCAGGCATTTTTACTCTAGTCTTTTTACACCTTTTCTGTATCTCCTTCTTTATTTTCCTCTCTCTATCTCTCTCTCTCTCTCTCTCTCTTTCTCTCTCTCTCTGATTAAGCCTATTGTTTCTTTGATTCTCTGCTGGGTCTTTTTTTCCCTCCCCTTTCATTTCTCTCTTTGTATGGAATAAGGTACCGCCCTCCCAACTTTCCTTTTTTCTAGGGTTACTTCAATGAAAAAATCAGAGCCCACCTGGTGGAAGGTCCAAAGAATCCACCGCTATAAGCAGTGAGACAGAGCAGCCAAATATGCAATAACAGAGTGCACGCAACACAATCCCCAAACACTTCCTGAAGTGCCAGCCCTGGACAGCGTATGATCCTTTTTAATATAATACTGTCTACAGGTACAGAACACATAACAAGCTATTAAAACACACAAAAGACAGAAACATAGCCAAAATGACAAAATGAAGAATTTTCCTCAAAAGAAATTCCAGGAAGAAATGACAGCCAGAGAATTGTTCAAAACTGATATAAACAATATATCTGAACAAGAATTTAGAATAATAGTCATAAGACTAATAGCTGGCCTTGAAAAAAGCAAATAATACAGTAGAGAATCTATTGTGGCAGAGATCAAAGACCTAAGAAATAGTCATGATGAATTAAGAAATGCTGTAAATGAAATGCAAAATAAACTAGATGCAGAGACAGCAAGGATGAAAGAAGCAGAGGACAGAATAGATGAAACAGAAGGTAAAATTATGGAAAATGATAAAGCTGAAAAAAAGAGGGAAAGGAAATTACTAGACCACACGGGGAGAATTAGAGACCTAAGCTATTCAATGAAATGAAATAATATCCGTATTGTAGGAGTTCCAGAAGAAGTGAGAAAGAAAGAAGGTTTATTTGAACAAATTATAGCGGATAACTTCCTTAATCTAGGGAAGGAAACAGACATCCAAGTCCAAGAGGCACAAGAGAACTCTCTTCAAAATCAACAAAAACAGGTCAACAGCATGACATGTCATAGTGAAACTAGCAAAATACAAGATAAAGAGAGAATTCTGAAAGCAGTTAGGGACAAACAGGCCTTAACCTACCAGGGTAGACACGTAAGGGTAGTAGCAGAACTGTCCACTGAAACTTGGAAGGCCAAAAGAGAGCAGCAGGAAATATTCAATATTCTGAATAGAAAAAATGTGCAGCCAATAATCTTTTATCCAACAAGGCTGTTATTCAGAATAGAAGGAGAGACTTCTCCTAATAGAAGGTTTTTCCAGCAAAACAAAAACTAAAGGAGTCCAGGACCCCTGCAGGAAATCCTATGGGGGACTCTGTGAGTGGAACGCAGCAAAGACTACAAAGGGCCAGAGACATCATCACAAGCACAAAACCCTCATATAACACAATGACACTAAATTCATATCTTTCAATAATAACTCTGAATGTAAATGGACTAAATGCCCCAATCAAAAGACATAGGGTATCAAAATGGATTAAAAAAATAAGATCCATCTATATTCTGCCTACAAGAGACTCTGTGCCAACCGCTCAGAGTCTAGAGTCTGCTTTGGATTTTGTCTCCCTCTCTCTCTGCCCCTCCCCTGTTCACACTTGCCTCTCTCAAAAATAAATAAACATTAAAAAAAAATTTTAAAAAGAAAAGCTTGAGTAGCCATACTTACATCAGACAAACTAGATTTTAAAGAAAGACTTTAACAAGAGATGAAGAAGGGCATTACATCATAATTAAGGGGTCTATCCATCAAGAAGAGCTAACAATTGGGGCGCCTGGGTGGCGCAGTCGGTTAAGCGTCCGACTTCAGCCAGGTCACGATCTCGCGGTCCGTGGGTTCGAGCCCCGCGTCGGGCTCTGGGCTGATGGCTCAGAGCCTGGAGCCTGTTTCCGATTCTGTGTCTCCCTCTCTCTCTGCCCCTCCCCCATTCATGCTCTGTCTCTCTGTCCCCAAAATAAATAAACGTTAAAAAAAAAAAAAATTAAAAAAAAAAAAAAAAAAAAGAAGAGCTAACAATTGTAAATGTTTATGACCCCAATGTGAAAGAACTCAAATATATAAATCAATTAATCACAAATATAAATAAATGTATAGATAATAATACTGTGATTGTAGAGGACTTTAATACTTCACTAACAGCAAAGAATAGATCATCTAGTCAAAAAATCAATAAGGAAACAACGGTTCTGAATGACACATTGGAATAGATGGACTTAATAGACATATTCAGAATTTTTCATCCAAAGCAGAAGAATACACATTCTTCTCAAGTACACATGGAATATTCTCCAAAACACATCACATACTGGGTCACAAAACAGCCCTCCCTCAACAAATACAAACGGATTGAGACTATACTATGTAGATTATCAGATCACAACACTATGAAACTTGAAATCAACCACAGGAGGGGCGCCTGGGTGGCTCAGTCGGTTAAGCAGCCGACTTCGGCTCAGGTCATGATCTTGTGGTCCGTGAGTTCGAGCCCCGCGTTGGGCTCTGTGCTGACGGCTCAGAGCCTGGAGCCTGTTTCAGATTCTGTGTCTCCCTCTCTCGGACCCTCCCCTGTTCATGCTCTGTCTCTCCCTGTCTCAAAAATAAATTTTAAAAAAGTTAAAAAAATTAAAAAAAAAAAAAAAGAAATCAACCACAGGAAAACATTTTGAAATCCCCCAAATACATGGAGGGTAAAAAACATTCTACTAAGGAATTAATGGGTCAACCAGGAAATTAAAGAAACAATTTAAAAATATATGGAAACAAATGAAAATAAACCATGACAGTCCAAACCCTTTAGGATACAGCAAATGCAGTCCTAAGAGGAAAATACATTGTAATGCAATTCAGGGCTATCTCAAGAAGGAAGAAATGTCCCAAATACATAACCTAACCTCATACTTAAAGGAACCAGAAAGGCAGTAGCAAAGAAATCTCAAAGCAAGCAGAAGAAAAGAAATAATAAAGATTAGAGAAGAAATAAACAACATAGAATCCAAAAAACAAAACAAACAAAAAAACCAGATCAATGAATTTAAGAGCTGTTTTTTCTAAAGAATAAATAAAATTAATAAACCCTTATCCAGACTTATAAAAAACAAGAGAGATCCTAAATAGATAAAATCACGAATGAAAGAGGAGAGATCACAACCAACACACAGAAATACAAACAATTATAAGAGATATTATGAAAAATTATATGCCAACAAATTGGGCAGTCTAGAAGAGATGGATAAATTCCTATAAACATATAAACTACCAAAATTGAAACAGGAAGAAATAGAAAAGGTGAATAGACCTCTAACCAATAAAGAAATTAAATCAGTAATTAATAATCTCCCAACAAACAACAGTCCAGGGCCAGATATCTTCCTAGGTGAAGTCTACAAAACATTTAAAGAAGAATTAACACCTACTCTTCTCAAAATGTTCCAAAGAATAGAAATGGAAGTAAAACCTCCAAACTCATTCTATGAGGCATTACCTTGATTCCCAAACCAGACAAAAACTCCATTAAAAAGGAGAATTACAGGCCAATATCCCTGAAGAACACAGATGCAAAAATTCTCAACAAGATACTAACAAATCAAATTCAACAGTATACTAGAAGAATTATTCATCATGATCAAATGGATTCATTTCTGGGCTGCAGGGCTGGTTCAATATTCTCAAATCAATCAACGTGATATATCACATTAACAAAAGAAAGGATAAGAACCATATTATCCTTTCAATAGATGCAGAAAAAGCATTTGACAAAATATAGCATCCTTTCTTAATAAAAACCCTCAAGAAAGTCAGGATAAAAGGAACATACATTAACATCATAAAAGCCATATATGAAAGGCCCACAGCAATATCATCCTCAATGGGTAAAAACTTAAAGCTTTCTCCTTAAGATCAGGAACACGGCAGGGATGTCCACTCTCACCACTGTTGTTTAGGATAGTGTTGGAAATCCTAACTTCAGCAATCAAACAACAAAATGAAATAAAAGGCATCCAAATTGGCAAAGAAGTCAATCTTTCACTTTTCACAAATGACATGATACTCTACATGGAAAACCCAAAAAACTCCACCCCAAAACTGCTAGAACTGATACATGGATTCAGCAAAATCGCAGGATATAAAATCAATTGTACAGAAATCTGTCGCTTTTCTATACACTAATAAAGAAGCAGCAGAAAGAGAAATCAAGGAATCAATCCCATTTATAATTGCACTGAAAACCATAAAATACCTAGGAATAAACCTAACCAAAGGGGTAAAAGATCTGTATGTTGAAAACTATAGAAAGCTTAAGAAAGAAACTGAAGAAGACACAAAGAAATGGACAAGCATCCCATGCTCATGGACTGGAAAAACAAATATTGTTAAAATATCGATATTACCCAAGGCAATTCCCATCAAATCCCATTCAATGAAATTCCCATCAAAACACCACCAGCATTCTTCACAGAGCTATAACAAATAATGCTAAAATTTGTATGGAACCACAAAAGACCCTGAATAGCCAAAGTTAGACAAAGTTGAAAAAGAAAACCAAAGTGGGAGGTATCACAATCCCAGATTTTAGCTTCTACTACAAAGCTGTAATCATCACGACAGTATGTTGTTGGCCAAAAACAGACACATAGCCAAATGGAATAGAATAAAGACTCCAGAAGTGGATCCACAAATGTATGGCCAACTAATCTGGAAACTGGACCACTTTCTTGCCCATACACAAAAATAAATTCAAACTGAATGAAAGATCCAAATGTGAGACAGGAAACCATCAAACTCCTACAAGAGAAAACAGGCAGCAACCTCTTTGACCTTGGCTGCAGCAATTTCTTACTTGACATGTCTCCGAAGACAAGGGAAACAAAAGCAAAAATGAACTATTGGGACCTCATGAAGATAAAAAGCTTCTGCACAGCAAAGGAAACAATTAAAAACTAAAAGGCAACTGATGGAATGGGAGACGATATCTGCAAATGACATATGTGAAAGGGTTAGTATCCCAAATCTATAAAGAACTTAACCAAACTCAACATCTGAAAGGCAAATAATCCAGTGAAAAATGAGAAGACATGAATAGACACTTCCAAACAAGACATCCAGGTGATATACAGGCATGAAATGATGCTCAACATCACTCATCATCAGGGAAATACAAATCAAAATCACACTGAGACACCACCTCACACCAGTGAGTGTGGTTAAAATTAACAACTCATGAAACAACAGATAACGGCAAGGATGTGGAGTTTGTGGAGGATCTGGATCTGCACTATTGGTGTGAATGCATACTGGTACAGCCACTCTGGAAAACAGGGTGGTGTTCCTCAAAAAATTAAAAATAAAAGTATCTTATAACTGAGCAATAGCACTACTATGAATTTATCCGAAGGATACAGGAGTGCTGAATTGTAGGGGCACATATACCCCAATGTTTACAGTAGCACTATCAACAATAGCCAAATTATGGAAAGAGAATGGATAAAGAAGATGTGAGATACACACACACACACACACACACACACACACACACACTACTTGGCAACAAAAAAGAATGAAATCTTGCTATTTGCAACAATGTGGATGGAACTGGAGGGTATTATGCTAAGTGAAATAAGTTAGAGAAAGATAGATATCATAAGATTTCACTCATGTGGAATTTGAGAAACTTAACAGAAGACCATAGGGGAAGGGAAGGAAAAATAAGATACAAACAGAGAGGGGAGCAAACCATGAGACTCTTAAATACAGATAACAAACTGAGGGTTGATGTGGGGTGGGGGGGTGGTTAGCAGGGTGGAGAAATGAGTGATAGGCATTGAAGAGGGCACTTGTTGGGATGAGCACGGGGTGTTGTATATAAGTGATGAATCACGGGAATCTACTCCTGAAGCCAAGACTACACTGTATATTAGCTAACTTGACAATAAAAAAAAAAAACTTGAAACAAACAAACTAAAAGAATAAAGCTGGAGGCATCACACTTGTGATTTCAAACTATATTACAAAACTATAGTATTCAAAACATGATGGTACTGGAATAAAAACAGACCAATGGAGCAGAATAGAAAGCCCAGAAATAAACACATATATATACAATAACTAATCTATGACAAGAGTGCCAAGAATAAACAATGGAGAAAAGACAGTCTCTTCAGTAAATGGTGTTGGGAAAACTGGATATTCACATGCCAAAGAATAAATTGGGCCCTTATCTCACACCACATACAAAAATCAACTCAAAGTGGATTAAAAACTTCAAATAAGACCAGAAACCAAAAAACTCCTAGGGGGAAAAAAACATGTCAGGTTTCTTGGCATTGGCATTGGCAACGATTTTTTTGATATAACACCAAAAGCACAGGCAACAAAAGCAAAAATAAACAAGTGACATTACATCAAACTAAAAAACTTATTTACAGCAATGTAAACAATCAACAAAATGAAAAGGCAACCTATAGAATAAGAGAGACCATAAACCATTTATATGGTAAGGGGTTAATATTCAAAATATATAAGGAATTCTTACAACCCAATAGCAAAAGAGCATAACTTGATTAAAACATGGCCAAAGGACCTGAATAGATTTTTTCAAAGAAGACATACAAATGGCCAACAGATACATAAAAAGGTGCTCACCATCACTAATCATCAGGGAAATGTAAATCATAACAACGAGATATCACTTCATAACTGTTAGGATGGTTATTGTCAAAAAGATAAGCAATAAGTGTGCGAAGGCTATGAAGAAAAGGGAGCCCTTGTACACTGTTGGTGGAAATGTAAATTGGTATAGCCCTTATGGATAACAGTATGGAACTTACTAAAAAAATTAAGAATAGATTATCATATGACCCAGCTGTCCCCCTAGTGGGTATATATCCAAAGAAAATGAAATCAGAATCTCAGAGATATCTGCACTGCCATGTTCATTGCAGCATTATTCGTAATAGCAAAAATATGTAAATGACCTGTGTCCATCAACAGATAAAGAAAATGTGGTATACTTATATACCACATATATATAAATATAAATTTGTATACATACATATAAATTTGTATGTGTATTTAAATGTATACACACTCATATACATATACCTACACACACACAGGAAAGTTATTAATCCATTAAAAAAAAGAAATCCTGTCATTTGCGACAACATGAACAAATCTTTAGGATATTATGCAAAGTGAAATACACCAGACAGAGAAAGATACATATGATCTGACTTCACTTATTTGTGGAATTTAAGTCATTGAACTTACAGGCTGCCAGGGGCTAAGGGATGGGAGAAAATAGGGATATGTGGCCAAATGGTACAAACTTTCAGTTACAAGATGAACAAATTCTGGAAATCTAATGTACAGCATGGTGAATATACTTAAAAATACTTTATTCTGTACTTGAAATCAGCTAAAAAAGTAGATCTTAAACGTTCTCACCACATCCCCAAAATGGTACACGTGTGAGGTGATGTATGTGTTAATTAGCTTGACTGTGTTAATCATTTCACGATGTATACACATATCAAACTATCACATGTACATCTTAAATATATATATGGTTTTAATTTATCAATTATGCCTCCACAAAGTTGGGGGTAAAAAAGTTCTTTATGTTGTTGTTTATTAATTTTCAGTGGGAAAAGTTTCTAGTTGGTGATTCCTGGTTTCAATTTCATTGTTTTCTCAATTTTCTTCTATCAAGTTATATGAGATAACTTATGAAAACTTCAGTTTTCTTAGAATTAAAAAAACCAACTTCCCATTTCTGTCTTTTCTCAGATCTTTCTAGGATTGTCAGAAAGTTTTTATTTCTTATATTAATGAGGTGAGTATTCCAAGTCTGACCTCGTACTTAAACATAAAAGGCCTGAAACACAGAGACTATAACATGTAGTAAATTAATCCTCTTTTACCTATGACTTTTATAATCTATATTTATAATAAACAGGAGGAGCGTGTGGGAAAGCCAGCTTTGCCAAAAATAGTAATATCCTCAGTCTTAATGCTTGATAGTGGATGAAGTACCTACAGGGCATTACTGTGGGACTGACCACCCAACCCCTCTCTCATTTTGAAAACGGCTCCCTCTTCCCCATCCATATGTTGGTAGAAGTAGCTTAATTAATGCTTAACCCTTGCATTAACTGGGTATTGGGTGTTGGTCTGGATCTTAGCATCTTACCCAAGCTGAGTCAGTGAGATTTGGCAATTTTGAGACTGGGACTTAGAAAGTGATCACACTATGTACTCCTAGTATCAATTTCCTTCCCAATTTATTGTTACCTATCTCAAGTCTATGTGTAAATGGATTCTCTTCCTGTATTGTCCACATAGCCATTATGTCACAGTCCTCACTATGGTCCACCATAATATTTCTAGCTTCTCCATAAGAAAACTTTACATTGCTGCTGGTAGCTCTCTATCTGCTGGGACGTAGTCACCTCAATAATATACTGTTGTCGGTGCCAACAAAAGTTGGTACTGGTACCAACAAAAGGGTTACTCTGTTTCAGGGTACATTTCCTGTATTGCCCATTCTTTAATTCCACTGAGTATCATTACATGAAGTTAAACAGCTGTATCAGTCTTTACAGAAAGATTGAAGTAACTAAAGGAAATTACAACATAAAAGGGAGAAAATTAAACTAAGTAGTATAACAACTACCGCAGTGTTTCGTAACTTCGTGTGGAGAAAATGTCCAGACCATGAACCATACAAAGGCGACCATCCAAAAGTATGAATAACGTGATAATGCTACAGTTGACTTATTTTTGGTCAAACATGCATTCTATTAATTTAAATGTATTTAAATATGTCTTCTAAATTGAACACTGTCAGTACTCATGTGCCTCTGAGTCACACACAAGGAACAGATGCCGACAATGTCAAAGTAAGGTGATGGGTACTTCCTCAGACTGGCAGAAACCTGCTTTGGGCAACTCCATATCTAATGAAATATGGATCTGCTGGCCTGTGAATCTCTGTGGGACCAAGAGATATATGGGGATCTTCCCTGTACCCTGTACCCATGATGGTGCCATATTGTCTTGTTTCTTCTCTAGACAGATATTTTTGAACTAAATAGCTTTCTGTAATGATGTATTTGTTGACTAGCATCTGTTGTGTACACTATCTTACAAAAAAAGGCAACCAAGAAGTTAAATATATAGACTAGCTTCTCATGGATGTCCCTGATCCCTAACCTCTTGTCTTTCTGATCTTCAGTCTGTCCCTTTTTTTAATGTTCCATATGCCTTTTGGAAAAGTATGCCCATGATAACAGGAAACTATTTTGCTTTCAGATGCATCTGACTTCTCCCTACAGCATATTTTTACAGGTCAGAGTTATTCAGTCTGAAATAACAACTCATGGATTCTAAAATTCTCTGCACCAGTAGTAGTCATACAACTTGTCTTATTCTTCCTACTTCCAACGCACATACACACATACACACACACTCCTCCAAAGTATAAATATCATGTGTTATAAAACAGGATAATCTCAACTCATAAGGCAGAAGACAAATATTTTTCTTACTAGCTTTAAGGCAAGAAATCTCACAATTAAATATTTAGTATTCTTATTGTGCAGATCAGTGTTAATTCCTTTCTTTTATCCCCAATTTACACAAAATAAATTTTTGACCAAGAGATATCCTATTTAGATTGTTTCCTCCTCCCCACCCTTTCCTCCTCCCTTTTCTTAGAAAGAAGGGGGGCCTAGTCTCTTTCTTCCAATTGCAAAGTTACCTTTAGGTGTTAGTGAGGGGTCATGTTTTCTACCACATGGAGAAAGCCAGTGCATACACATAGGGCAAGAGTCAATGGGAAAAAGAAAAGAGACCTGAGGGCATTGCAGAGACTGGGACTGGTTGTTTCAAAGGCCCAGGCGAATTCCTGTCCTTCTTATAAATGAATTATTCTCTTCCTTTCATTTCACCAGATATCATCATAGCTCTCCAATTTCCTAACAAAGGCTAATTCAAATTTGCCTTATGTTACTTAAAAGCAAAAGAAATCTCACTTGTAAACCAAACTAACAACAACAACAAAAATGCTTCCTTGTCTCAGACCACCTGATCCTGTTTGAGAAAAGGCAGACATTTATTCCAACTTTATCATTTGCATAAATGTTGTAGCATTAGCTCAAAATATTAGTATGCATGCTTCCTATGCATTTCACTCCCCCTTTTCACTCTTACTTAAGAGCTAGCTTTCCTCCTCCAGTCTACTACAAGGCAGAAGCAAAGTTAAATCTGAGAGGAATATTCTCAGATCTAGGTTTACAAAGCCAGTTTTCTTGTTTAATAGACTAGAGGATTTGGCGGGGAACAGGAGGGGGGTAGAACAAAAGGCAAAGAGTACATCCAGGATAAAGATAGATGACAGAGATCTTTGAAGAGGGAAGAAGAAGGAACATTCTTGTCTCTAATACCAGGAAGCAGAATATAAGGGACAACAATGACCAAATGTACTCAAGAGTCAGCATCATCCCATGCCATCCACCTAAGGACAAGCCACAGTTCAACAGTTCTGGAAACTTCCTTGCCCCTTAACAGGAAGATAAACATCTGGACATCCTGTGTGGGGATGGAAGCATGAATGGAGCATTTGCTCCCTACCATTGGAGAACAAAAAAGAATGATTTGGGGATATCCCTTTGTGAACCATCAGTAAACGTATAGCACCTGGTATAGAAGAAAGCAAGTGCCCAATCCCAAAGGAAAAACCCAAGATTTCAACCACTTCTCTGAGAAACTAAAACCTTACCAAAACCAAGAGAGACCTTAGGGTTTACCCATGAAAGGTAATAAGTTGCCCAAAAAAGAAGAGATAAAACCAAATAATAGTTGGTTTCAAAACACAAAGCTATAAGTAACAGTTGGTTACTGCTTTTTATTTTTCTGCTTTCTCAGTTGTCTTCACCATATACCATTCTGTAAGAATTAACTATAATATCAGTTTTTCAGGAGTTAACAGTACCTCCTTCCCTCATCTCGCCTTTCTTGGGATTCCCAAGGGGCTCCTTCTTGTTCATTTGTAATGTTAAAAATAGTCAGCACAAACCTAGGGCTTTGTGAAAGCATTCCAGGTCTGTCTTCACATTCACACCCTAAGAACAGCAGAACTACATGGAATACTCCCATTTCAAAAATACAAACTTGCACTTATCTATGACCTATGTAATTATGTATGTAAACAGGAGATATGATAGCCGGCACTTCTAAAAAGCTGTGTTTCAACATTTTAGCTCATTAATGGTGAGTTGCTTGGAGCTCCAGTGTTTATGCTGGATGACCCCTTCTGCTTTTCCAAAGAAGACAGCTGAACTCCTTTGTTTACCTCTCTTTTCTTGTCATTTATTTTTCTCTACCACCTTGCCTCCTAACTTGGATCCCTGGAGTGCATTATTTCATATCAGCAACCTAAAGAACATGTTTCTTATCTGTTCCATGATATTGGGGTGATAGCAAGAAAAGTGAAAAGAATGGGTTAGTTGGCCTCATTTTTTATATGGGGAAGTAACAGGAAAGATGTCAACACATGGGTTATTCCATGTTCAAATTCTGATTAATCTATCTGATTCAAATGTCTGTGGTTTTCATTATGGCTCTCTGTCCCTCTCTTCCGCTCACCTGTGTCATGATTTAAAACCAGATGAAGGGTAGAACTGCTAGAAACAAAATACTAGTTTACTCCTTTAATTCTTTGCTTATATTCTGAGAAATGTTGCCCAACTCCTTTCTTCTTCAAAATGTTTATGTATTCATCCAGTCTTTCTTCTTTCCCTCATCTAGTCCCCATCTTCCTAAAACTCACCAAAGTTTCTGTATTTTTACTTCCTATTTCTCAACATCTTTCCCCAAAATTATTTCTCCTTCCTTCTCCTTCCTTATTCAGTACAGGATTAAGTAGCTTGGTTACAAGGTATTGAAAAGGTTTAAGCAAAGGAGGTACTAATCAAATTGTCATTTTAGTAAAATTATTCTGAATACAATCATCTGAAAAGTGACCACAGATAAAATATTAGATAAACATTCCTCTTTAGGCTCATCCTGAATGCAATTAAAATCTGAAGGCTTGAGTTTCATGTTCACCAGGGTAGCATTAACTCTTAACCCTGAGAGTCAGAAATGTTCACAGACCTTCAATCTGTTTTTCTTGGTCACTGCCAATTAAGTTCTTGAACTGTTGTATTCTCCTTACTTTCCTCTTTCTAAGATTTATTTTCTATGATCCAAACTCCCACTGTTGATCTCATTCTTCACTCCTCCCTTGGGAATTCCCATTCTAAGATTAATAAGCCCATATACCTTCATATTCTTTATTCATATTTTTTACAATGCATATCATTTACTAAAAATGGACTGTCCCCAGGGGGGAATGGACTCCCTGAATTTGCTCAATCATTTTCCTGTGTTTCAAGTACAAGACTGCAAGATGACATCAGGATCCTCCTTGCTCTACACTGTCACTTCTGGACAATTACTCCTCTCCCTGTAAGCCCTACCTTCTACTCTTTCACTTCACTGTCACCTAACAAAACCAGTCCCACTTCCTTTTACTCATTGATGTCTTCGTTCTTTTCCTCACCCCTAAATCCTGTCATTACCCTGAGGGATATATAGCTGATCCATCCCAAATCTTAGCTCCTTAGGTTTCATCACCTCCTTATTCCTAAGGACCTCTCCTCAGCTCTATTTCAGGCACTCACTTCAATGGCCACATCTTGAGCCTCATTTTCATATGCAGTTACTTCATCACTAAAATAATACATAAAACTTCTTTAAAATGACACCTTCCTATCCTTCTAGCTTGCTTTGTCTATTATACTCAATGCGGCATCATCAATCAAGATCATCAATCCATGAATTCCTCTAATTTTCATTATCAACCATTTGTCTCTTCTCTCACCATTCTCTTTATTATTTTTGATGTTTCAATTTTTATTTAAATTCTAGTTAGTTGACATAGAGTGCAATATTAGTTTCAGGAGTAGAATTTAGTGATTAATCGCTTACATATAACACCCAGTGCTTATCACAAGTGCTCTGCTTAATATCCATCACCCATTTAGCCCATTCCCTGCCCACCTCCCTCCAAAAACCCTCAGTTTGTTCTCTATAGTAAAAACTCTCTTATAGTTTGCCTCTCTCTTTTTTTTTCTCTTTTTTCTATGTTCATCTGTTTTGCTTCTTCATTCCACATATGAGTGAAGTCATTTGGTATTTGTCTTTCTCAGATGACTTATTTTGCTTAGTATAATACACTCCAGCTCCATCCACAGTGTTGCAAATGGCAAGATTTCATTCTTTTTATGGCTGAGTAATATTCCATCATATATATGCCATATCTTCTTTATCCATTCATCAGTGGATGGACATTTGGACTCTTTCCATATCTGGCTATTGTTGATAATGCTACTATAAACATCAGGGTGCATGTGCTCCTTCAAATCAGTATTTTTGTATCTGTGGTTAAATACCCAGTAGTGCAGTTGCTGGGTCCTAGGGTAGTTCTATTTTTAACTTTCTGAGGAATCTCTATACCACTCTTTTTAAGTATAGATAATTATGTTGATGAGACATAAAGGAAAAAAAATGTGAAAATTTTAAATGGGGTTTACTTCACTGCAAGATTACAAGCAATTTGACACCAACTCCTTCATTTTCTCCCCATCAAATGTTCAAAAACATGGACCTGAACTCAGTTTGCTGCTTTCTCTCTCACACAATGCAGGCATTGTACATCTCAAATTGTGCTCTGGTTGGCACAACTTGACTTTGCAGGGTCTCAATGTCTATAATTATCTCTTTTCACTTTTGCATCATCACTGTTAGCCTCTTCACTAGATCAATCTCTATTACAGATGATCATCCATCTTTCAACTTTCAACTTCTCATTAACATTCAATGCTCCTGACTTCCTCTAACTTAAGACACTTTCTTCTTTTGATTTGATGACTATGTAATCTCTTAGTTTCCCTTCTATCTTCTGTGGTTGCATATTGTCCAACTCTAAGCTCTAGGTATTAGAAAGCCTTATATCTCAGTCCTGGGCCCTCTCTTCTTTTTAATGTAGATTCTCTCTTTGGGTAATCTCAACCAGTCTCATGATTTTAAATACTTGGTATATATTGTGTATACTGAAAACTCCCATAATCATATATAACCTGTGACATTTCCATTTGGATGTTAAAGAAGCATCTCAAACTTAAAATTGTGTTTGGCATCCCCCTTGTAGAGTAAAAAGTTAATTCAGCAGGCATGAACTATCTAAACTGCCACATTCCAAAGGTCTTCAAGCCTGGTTCTTTATTTGCTTCTAGTAGATAACCTCTGAGCCTTTAAAATATTCTGCCTAACAAAGTGCCTTTGTTTTCCTGGAGCACTAAGTCATGCTCTATCAGTTTAAAACCTAGGGACTTGGGGGTTAGACACTGACTACCTAAGGTTAGCTATATGAGTATTACATGCCTATGTGAATGATCCCCCATAAAAGCCCTGGACACTAAGACTCAGATGAGCTCCCCTGGTTGGCAATACTTCATACATGTCATCCCACATTGCTGCTGGGAAAATTAAACTCTTCCCATGTGACTCCACTGGGAGAGGACTAGAGGAAGCTTGTGCCTGGTTTCTTCTAAACTTCACCCTAAGTGACTTTCCTTTGCTGACTTCAATTTATATATTTTCACTGTAATAACCCATAACTATGAATATAATAGCTTTTTGGAGTTTTGTGAGTCCTTGTAATGAATCATAGAACCTGAGAGAGGTCTTGGGAATCCCTCAGCACTCCCCTGAAACTTGTTCCTTTTCTACTTTTCCCATATTAGTAACTGCCATCACATCCACATACTCACTCAAGCCAAGAATCCAGCAAACACCTTTGAATTATACTTTTTTTCTTATCCCACTCATCCAATCCATCACCAAGTTCTCATTGTTCCAGCTCCAAAATATATTCTAAATCTATGTGTTTCTCTCCATCTCATTAATTACCATGCCAGTCCAAGTCAAAGCCATCATTCACCTGGATTATTGCAAAAGCCTTCTGACTGGTCTCTTTAGTTCCATACTTAAAACCCTATAATCTGATCCCTATAAAGTACAAAGAGTAATCAGCCACATTTTCAACCCTACAGTAATTTATTCTTGCACTTAGAATAAAATCCAAACTGCTTTCCTTTACCTACAAGATCCTATATGATCTGTCCTGTCTATATCATTTTCTACCACTCCTCTCATAACACTGATCAAGCCCTCAGTCCTTCTCTCTACTCATCCAACATTCCAAACTCATTCCTGCCTCAGATCAGGTATACCTATTTATTGTCTACCTGAAATAGTCTTCCCCAACATTATAACTTGGCTTACTATTCAGACATCAGCTCAAATGTCATCTCCCAAGAGGCCTTTTCTAACACCTAACACTGCCTTTCAGCACCTTCCCTCTCAGTTACATATCCCTGTTGCAGTTCTTTCATTGCCCTTACCATGAAATGAAAATCCCTTTTATGTTTTGTTTAGTGATTTATTATATATGTCTCCAACTATAATATATGCAACATAAAAGCGGGATCTTATAGTCTTATTCTGTAACATACCTTAAAACTGTCAAGTATGCATTTGTTGAATGGCAGTTAGAAGAGTTAGAACCATGGAAGTTAGAGAAGACAGTCAAAGGGGAAGATATTGGCAATATCTGCTCAAGCTTGGAGAAGAGACAAATTTAATTACAAAATGTAATATATCTCCTACTCTGAAGACCATAATTATATAAGATAAATGTGTCATAAATTATATGAGATAAACTTTTATCTGATTCCAGCAGATGTATTTGTATACATCTCTTTCCACTAAGTCCAGGCTTTTTTGTCTTCACAGATAAATCTTTTTGTCCTCATAGATAAACCGAGTGATGGCCTTTGCCAATGACACTTAAAATTTGGATTATAAATTAGTTTATATTCTGATTGTTACTTGCATTATTTTCATGGCATATAGCCCCTGATATTGCCAAATAATATTTGAATACCTACTTTATCTTTGACACTGTTCATGTTCTACTTGTCCAATTCCCTCAGTTCCTTTTCTGGCCTCCTGCCTGCCTCTACTTATCCTTCCATTTCCTAAATGAAAGAATAAATCAGTTCAGTCCTAGGCCTTCTGTTTTTCTCAATATACACTCCCTTTCACACACCAGCTGCTATTTCTAGCTTAAAGATCTCAATTAGGCTTCAGTGAAACCCAAACCTGAATCTAACTCACTTTG
Source organism: Lynx canadensis (assembly GCF_007474595.2). Lineage (NCBI taxonomy): Eukaryota > Metazoa > Chordata > Mammalia > Carnivora > Felidae > Lynx > Lynx canadensis. The sequence goes on from NC_044303.2 coordinate 171,100,176, forward strand.
GGGCTCAATAAATGGATTGCTGAGTGAGTTTCAACTTTTATTCTGGTCCCTCTAGGTCTCATAACTGGCCAGTAAGCATCCCACTTAGACATTTTCCCATTTTGGCTAACTGTATGTGTGTTAAAGTTTTCATCCTTCCTCAAAATTGAGCTCTTTCTTTATATTTTCCTATTTTTCTTAGTGGTGCTATTGAATTTTTTTTTTCAGTTTCCAGGGTTTAAAAGTTTGCAGCAAGTCTTAACTTCTTCCCTCTGCATCACTCATACTCCCAGGAGGAAATAGAGTTTACACCTAAATCATTCAAATTAAGAGTCTTTAATGAAAGGATTACTTTTAGAAGTATCAACAGAGTTGAGGAAACAAAGAATAGTGATAGCCCCAACAACTAGCGACAGCAGAAAGCTGTTAACAGATGTAGGGGTCAAAGCCCAGGGAACAGAAGCTCAATGAGACTTGGAATCGTGTAAAAGTGAACCACTTAATAGAAGCTACAATTGTAGAAGGCTGCAGTTATTGCCACAGCACAGATCAATAGTAGGGAGGGAAGAGGAAGACACACTCTCATCTCTGTCTTCGGCCACCCTCCAGTCTATTGTTGTTCTTCCCATTGGATGAGTCCAAATGGAAGCAACATGACAAGGGAGCTTGGGTGAGGCTCAAGGGTTAACCTTCTATGGCACAGAGCAATGCAGAGAAGGGACAATGATGGAGGGTCAGGAGGAGAAAACTCAGAACCTTTCAGGTTCCGGCTCCACCTCCACACACTTAATATTAATGTCTCAACAGTTGCTGAGTGTCATTAATTTTCCTTTTAAAATATACTCTGTAAATCAATTTTAGGGTGCCTGGGTGGCTCAGTTGGTAACATGCCTGACTCTTGGTTTCGGCTCAGGTCATGATCTCAAAGTTTTGTGAACCTGAGCCCTGCATCGGGCTCGGTGCTGACAGTGCAGAGCCTGCTTGGGATTCTCTGTCTCTGTCTCTGTCTCTCTCTCTGTGTCCTTCCCCCATTCATGCTATCTTTCTTTTTTTTTTTTTTTTTAATTTTTTTTTTTTTTAGTGTTTATTTATTTTTGAGACAGAGAGACACAAAGCATGAACGGGAGAGGGTCAGAGAGAGGGAGACACAAAATCTGAAACAGGCTCCAGGCTCTGAGCTGTCAGCACAGAGCCTGACGCGGGGCTCGAACTCACAGACTGCGAGATCATGACCTGGGCCGAAGTCGGCCACTTAACCGACTGAGCCACCCAGGCGCCCCTGCTATCTTTCTTTCAAAATAAGTAAATAAATTTTAAAATAAATAAATAAATAAATAAATAAATAAATAAATAAATTCCTTTGTAATTCTACTGCCAATACTCTTGTATAAGCCCAGATCACTATACTTCTAAATTACTGCTATAATTCCTCCCTTGAAAAACCCAAAGTACTTATCACTACCAGATTAATTCCCTTAAAACATCTCTTTATGGATGTCACTCCTTCTCTCCAACACTTTTACTGGTTTCTTCTGCTTAGGTCTTCCTGGAATTCATAATCTCATATCAAAATACTCTTCTAGGGGCACATGGGTGGCTCAGTCAGTTGAGCATCTGACTTTGGCTCAGGTCATGATCTCACAGCTCATGGTTTGAGCCCCACATCATGCTCACTGCTGTCAGTGTGTCAGCACAGAGCCCACTTCAGATCCTCTGTCCCCCTCTCTCCCAAAATAAGTAAGTATTAAAAAAAATACTCTCCTAGTCTTAACTCACACTAATAATCTACATCATCATCATCATCATCAACAACAACAACACATACTAATTAATCACTATGTCCCAAGCACTAGTCTAGGTATTAGAAGTCGGCAATCCACAAAATTTTAAAACATCCTACTTCATGGAGATTTTGCCTCGTTGGAAGAAAGAAACAATAACCAAACACACAAAAATAAGTAAATTATATAGTATATTAAATGGTAATAAGTGCTATGGAAAAAAGATGAAGAGTGTCAAGGGAGTCTGTAATTATAAAAAGAGTGATCAAGGCAGACCTCATGAAGTAGATAACATCTAAGAAAAGATTTTATGTAAGTCGTTGAAGTAAGTCATGTGAATATCTAGAAGGAAGGTGTTTGTAACATTAGAAACAGCAAATGCAAAGGCCCTGAAGCTGCCTGGGGGTGGTGGCTGTGCTGGTCTGGAGGAGAGGCCAGCTGCGTTGAGTCAGTCCATCTTGCTCCAGTATATAAACAATTACTACATGAAATAAGTCAGTCAGAGAAAGATAGATGTCATATGACTTCACTCATATGTGGAATTTGAGAAACACAATAGATGAACATAGGGGAAGGGAAGGAAAAATAACATTAAAACACAGAGGGAGGCAAACCATAAAAGACTCTTAAATACAGAGAACAAACTGAGGGTTGCTGGAGGGGGTGGGGTGGGTAGAGGGATGGGTCAAATGGGTGATGGGCATTAAGGAGGGTACTTTTGGGGATGAGCACTGGGTGTCATATGTAAGAGATGAATCATTGGGTTCTACTCCTGAAATCATTATTACACTATATGTTAACTAACTTGAATTTAAATAAATTAAAAAAAGATAAAGCTTCTGCACAGTGAAGGAAACCATAGCAAAACTAAAAGGGAATCAATGGAATGGAAGAAGATACTTGCAAATGACATCAGATAAAGGGCTATATCCAAAATCCATAAAGAACTTACCAACTCAACACCCAAAAAATAAATAATCCAGTTAAGAAATGGGCAGAAGACATGAAAAGACATTTATCCAAAGAAGACATCCAAATGTCCAGAAGACAAATGAAAAAATGTTCAACATCTCTCATCATCAGGGAAATACTAATCAAAACTATGATAAGATACCACCTCACACTTATCAGAATGGCAACTAAAATTGACAACTCTGGAAACAACAGATGTTGGTAAAGATGCAAAGAAAGGGGAGCGCTTTTACAGTGTTGGTGGGAATGCAAACTGGTGCAGCCACTCTGGAAAATAGTATGGAAGTTCCTCAGAAATTTAAAGTTAATGCTCCCCTATGATCCAGCAATTGCACTACTACGTATTTATCCAAAGGATAAAAATACTGATTCGAAGGGGCCTATGCACCCCAATGTTTATAGCAGTACTATCAATAATTCCTAAATTATGGAAAGAGCACAAATGTCATACACCACCCCCCCCCACACACATACATACAATGGACTATCACTCAGCCATCAAAAGAATGGAATCTTGACATTTGCAATGACATGGATGGAACTAGAGTGCGTTATGCTAAGCAAAATAAGTCAGTGCAAGAAAGACAAACACCATATGATTTCACTCATATGTGGAACTGAAGAAACAAAAGAGATGAACATAGAAAAAAGAAAAAAAAGTAAAAAGAAAAAAAAGAAAAAGAAAAAAAAGAAAAGGAAAAAAGAGAGAGGCAAACCATAAGGGACTTCTAACTATGCAGAACAAACTGAGGGTTGCTAGAGAGGAGGTGGGTGGGTGGACTAAATGGATGATGGGCATTAAGGAGGACACTTTTGGGGATGAGCACTGGATGCTATATGTTAAGTGATGAATCACTAAATTCTACCTGAAACCAATACTACACTATATGTTAACAAACTTGAATTTAAATGAAATCTTGGAAGAAAAAACAAACAAGCATATGCAGCTTCCCAAGAACCAGAAAGGAGCACTTTCTTCACCTCAGATCCTTAGCATGACCTTGCTCAAAACATACCATAGAGTTGGCTGGTTTACAATTGAAGAAAATAAGGCAGATAGAAGTCAGAAGCTTGTCAAATATCACCCAGTGAGGAGGAGGCAGGGCAGTCACACTTGCTCTGCCACCGCACTCCCTATTTGGTGTTCATATGCCTCCTTAGTGTCCCTGGTCAGGTGGGGAGAGGGCATGCAAGCAGCACATCAGTTGGATTAAAAAGTTAATGTTAAAAGAGAGCATATTCAATAGGCATTTCATATTACTATCTAACATTATAAAAGCTTGCAGTTTATGATAATAATAATATTCAGGGGGCACCTGGGTGGCTCAGTCATTTGAGTATCTGACTTCAGCTCAGGTCATGATCTCAGGGTTTGTGAGGTCGAGCCCCGCATCAGGCTCTCTGATGTCAGATCCTCTATCCCTTTCTCTCTGCCCCTCCCCTGTTTGCACACGCTCTGTATCTCTCTCAAAAATAAATAAAACATTTTTAAAAAATAATAATATTCAGATCATCTTAAAGCAACTTCCTTAAATATTCTTTATTAGAAGTGAATCATGGTGTGGGTTCATGGCTATAGGTTGGGTAGACACTGGGATACTGTGTGCATTACTATTATCCTGTATGGCATTTTGTATCTAAAATTAAAATATACCTTAAAATCTCTACCTCATCCACATAAAATTCAATTATTAAAGGAAATTAGTAGAGAAAACAACTTTCTCTTCAGACACCTTGGCCTGTGATAATGTTGCAAGCTAGTAAAATTAGACGAGGGCTAATTCATATTATTTTGCAAATTTTCTCTGTTAGCCTCATCATCTGCATTATCATTCTCTAAACACCTGGCAAAGAGCAATAACTTTAGAGATTTAGAAAAGGTTAGTACGTATATATTGTGTTACCTGTTCCTAGATGATTAACATCCTTTTGTTTTAGAAGTCTGCTCTTATATTCTAACTCAGTAACTTCTAGTAAAGAGGCTTTTATTCCACACCCCCAACCATGTGAGCTAAGCTAGGTCCATCAGAGTCCTACGACTTCTAAAAATGGAAATTAAAAAAATGTCTTATCTTTTTGGTACTAAATCTGTATGTGGCTGATAATAACAGTTCTGGACACCAGGAAGAGGCTCTTCAGGAGTGATTTCAACTTAGAAAAAACAGAGACAGAGACAGATGAGAGAAACTTTTGAGCCCCAAGACAATTGTTGACCTTCACACTGTTCATGTAAATGAACCAGTGAATTCAACTGTTCTTTTTTTTTTTTTGTCTAAGTTAAAGTTGGTTTTATTCACTTGTAGCCAAAAGAATAGGAACTACTATCAAGAAAATGCCTTAAATCATAATTGCAACTTCTTGAATACATGAGCTGAATCTTTGCTATATTTTTATCATGATTCTCACTCAGTGAAGTACCAAGCATATTGTAATTTATTTTTAAAAAATGCTTGTTGGCTTTCACTTAAAGGAATGGCCCTAATAATTTGAGGCCACAAGGAAGAATGGTGCAGACCCGGGGGGAGAGCAGATACTTTTGATCAGGAGTTAGATAGTGTGTCCCTCAATTCATTTTGCACAAGCAAATTTTTAGGCACAGTCCTTGCCCTAGTTGTGTAATGCTAGACCTCACAAAATACAGCTTACAGTCTCAAGTCATAGTACTGTAAATAAAAAGCTCCTAAATTTGTACAAACTTTTTCTTTCTCTCAGACTAAAACTGGTTTATGTCAAGATGTCTTTACTAATTTGAGCACAGACATTTAGGTCTTATTTAAAGACTTAGGAATTGTGGTAAATAAATGTGTCTGCTGTATGACTTCTCTAACTAGGAATACACAATCTGATGAACTCATGACCAGGGTACAGCCTCACAAGATCAAATCCTGAAGAGGTCAGTGACCACTGGCCAAAACGTGTTTACAGAGGCCATTTATGGAAAGGATTTAATTCCAGATCAACATCCTCCACATCTGACCTTTATTCTTTCCTCATTTCAAAGGACTTGACTTCTTGCCTCATCACCAATGACATGCTGATTTCCCAAAAGATAAATATTAACAGCCTAGCAAACACATGTGCTTTACATAATGCAAAGAGCTAAGGGTTAGACATGACTTGTTTATAAATTTGCTAAGAGCTTCCAGAACTACTTTAAATGACAGAGTCCCAACTTCAAGACACTTACAAACAACAGAGGAGATAAGAAAAGAACATGTCAGCTACCAAAAAATAAAAGCACAAAAGTGTATTGCTGGGAAAAAAGAGGTTGGTGATTATGTTGATAGATGGAAGAATATACTGTATAATAATAATAGCAGCTATCATTTTTGAGCAATTACTGCATGGCAAGTGCTTTATCTCAATAACTTTGCAATATATATAGAATTGTCCCCATTGAACAGAGCAGAAGGCTGAATTGATAGAGTTAAGTGATTGGCCAGATGCCATGTAATTAGTAACAAAGCTAGAGTTCAATCCAGATATAGTCATTTTTTTAATTGCTCTTATTCCTTGCCTTCGAGCTGACTGTTGCACTCCCTTCTCCTGCCCCACTTGGTTCCAGTGTTCCATTTTAGACCTATCTAATTCAGAGGCCAGGTATTTCCTACTCATCATGCTACTTCGGAATCCCACATGTTTCCTAAATGAGCATAGGTCCCTTCTACTCTGTCTGTAGAAACTTCTCATGAAGTATAAAGAAAATGGGTTAAAGAAGAGGAATTTGAGGTATTGATTTATTATTTGCTCTTCACTCCCTCATCCCACCATATCCACAAACATATATAATACATGGTCATATTCATTGCACCTCAAGTGTCAGGTCAACTTTTTGCCTAGGGAGACACTTAACATCTGGAATAGTTCATTCAGCAGCAGTCCAGCTCTCTTGGCCAGAGCACAGTTAAGCAACTTGGGACCTTAGATCAATGGTCCTTCAAGGTCAGAAGTCTGGCTCCAACAAAGTATGAAGGACTGAGAAAAATTAGCATTTGTAGGCTAACTACAATGTTAGTTAGCCTACTTGCCAATGCCTTGACAAATTCCCTTCCTAACTATCCATTACCCCAACGCCTCAGACAGTGTAGATAGAAGGTACCTAATACATAGGTGGGGAATAAATGAAAGAATTCAAGATTTATCTAAACTGTTCTTGAGCCTGTGCTTAAGAGCACCAACAGGAAATAACAGCCCACTCCAAGACTTTAACTGAAGAGAGTTTATTACCAAACACATAGGCATCCAGGGATTTCCAACAAAGGGAACTTGCAGGCCTGAACGGCAAGGAGAGGAATGATATCACTAGAGCCTAGTGAGAGTTGGAACCAGGAAAGGCACCCATCCACAGCACAGAATGCATCTTACTCACATCTCCTATTACTCAAACCTGAGCAGAAGCCAGGAAGTAAGGGAGTCCAACTGATGCCAACCATAAGGGTCGGCTTTCAGGGTACAGAGCAGGGAAAGAAACAGACTGGATCCAGGGTAGTTGGAGCTAGGGAACCTAAGGGAGCAAGTATAGAATGCCCACATACTCATTTATGTTTTCAGGGGAAAGTAGGTCTTTATTTTATCACTAATGCATAAGAAGTAGAACAAAAGACATTTTCATGAAATAATAAAAGTTCAGACTTTACCTTCTCAGATTGGGAACTCCTAACTTTTTTTTTTTTACTATCCACAGACAAATCTCTCTGTGAAACTGTGTATTTAAATGTAATAAAAATAGGCTAGAGAGCCTAGGGTCAGTGGTGAAGGTCACACTTTTGCTCACTTTTCATTACTCTTCAGACGGCTGCCCTTCTAAGGCAAAAGGGGAACCAGTGCGGAACAGGATTTGCAGAGAGAAAGATTTGTAGTTGGAAAGAATGTTTCAGCATATGTAAGCAGTTGACAACATGATATGAATACAATGGCACTAAAAATGTGCCCTATGAGCCTGCTACATAGCTGGCATTCCTTCCACGTATTCCTTCTTTAAAGTCTTTTTAACCACGAGGTACTTGGGTGTCTCAGTCAGTTGAGCTGAACATCTGACTTTAGCTCAGGTCATGATATCGTGGTTTGTGGGTTCGAGCCCGCCTTGGGTTTGCTGCTCTCAGCTTGTCAGTATCGAACAGGCTTCGGATCGTCTATCCCCCCCTCTCTCTGCCCCTCTCCTGCTCATGCTCTCCCTCTCAAAAAATAAATTAAAAAACATTTATTTAAAGTCTTTTTTAACCACAACTCAATAATGTTAAAAAAAAAAAAACAAGTCATCAAGTGACATATAATGAAGTCATGATCAACCAGCTCACTAGTATGTAGGGACCCAGCAGAAAAGCAGATTTGAACAAAGTGGGATTCTGAACAAGTATATTTTGACAAGGAAGGAGGCATAGGTGAATATTTCCAAGAGAAGATGTCCAGCATAATATTATGCAATAAGTTGGAAAGTAAAATTTTCACTTATATGACAATCTTTATTATCTTATTTTCCTCAGATAGTATTTCCCAAATCAAGCGAGAGTTTTCTGAGCTGTAATGACATGTAAACATTTGTTTTGCTGACCTTGAGTTATTTTTTTAAGGCTAATACAGTTATAAACTTAAGTCCATGTATCTATACCATGGCCAATGATACTCTTTTATCCTCAAACCAGAACTGGTTACCAGTGCCTTAGGAAAAAAATCTGCAAATCACAATCTTGAACCTGGCTCAAAATTGGGGGTTCCTAACCAAGTGTCAAATCAGAACTATATCTAGGCACAGCAGAGTCAAGAGTTGTCTGAAGTGAGGTGCAACCCAGCAGGGCCTGTCTTCTCTCCCCACTGTCCTCATTTCCCAACTGACCTGTCAAGACAATGCATCCCCACACACCTTCCTTGCCCTAACACCCTCAAATGAGTTCCTACCAAGGGCAAGGCTGTTGCCTTTAGATGATTCTTATTCATGACATCTGAACATTCCTGTTTATCAAATCTAAACAAAATTTGTCTCTGGAAAACACATACACTCTGCCCTATGTAAAGATGACACTGACAATAGGTTCCAATGACTAGACTACGACAATGCCAAAACTCCAGCAAATAAGGAGTGGTACAGCAAACAGAGAACAGACCTGGGACAAGTAGCTCAGAGAGACCACAGTAATTGTCCTGACTCTCCATATTCTTGGGATGCTTTCCCTGACAAGTATGGATGTTGCCAGACGTCCTCTGACTCACTCTTTTACTTATGGGTTGACATCAGTGATGGTGATGAGAGAGGGCCAAAACACAGTTGAGCCATCTCCTCTCCACACTGTCTGCCCAGAAGAAGCATCCTCATACTCAAACTGAACACACTTCAGATGTGTCTGACAGCAGCTAGGAACGTACAGTTATTTCTCTATTTCAAGTCACTCTGCCTCTCCTCATGCAACTTCATAGATTTCATAACCTTTTTGTCAAACTGTAAATTCATATTGAGGTTCCTTCCACACATCCAAATTCTCAAAGTTCAACAAGAACAACTTTTGGAACAGTTATTCTTCATCCTGGAGATACATGTATTTGTTGAATACTGCATTAAAGCTTTACATAATTCTGTTATGTTTTAGAAAATAAGAAAAGGAAGATAAATATTCAATAAGAAGAAAAGCAAAAAGAAAGACATGAAATGAAAATAAGTGGGCAAAATAATGCAATGCCTTTTTCATGCAGGTTCAAAACAAGGGTTGTTGATCCAGACTGTATTTGGGAAACACTTGGATATAGGAAATGAGTCAAGTCTTTTTAGATATGGTTTTTGGAATCAATATTTACTTTGACTACAGCCCAATCATTCAATATAGAAATCTGAAAATGAAATATGAAGATTGCTCAAAAAGCAAAAACTGAAAAATCAAAATATGTTTCTGTTTAATAAAATCTAATTTCCTGCTTTATCATAGATATAAAAGGAGGATTCCTCTAAAGGAGTTAGTGAAGAGAAACTTTAGAGGAGTTATAATTCTCCTCAAATATTCAAATGCTATGTGCAGAAAGCATGGACTATACAAAGACAGAATAATGAACAAATAAACTTTCCTGCAACACAAAGCAAAATCTCTTAATACTTCAAACTATTCAAAATGTAGTTGATCCTCTGCCAATACTGAAATTTCCATCACTGGAAATGTGAAATAGAGCCTTGTTATGAAGAAGCAGGTAACAAAAATCCTTATACTATATGGAAGCTCATGAAAAATTATATTGAAACCTCCCTCCCTCCCACCACCAAAAAACTGAGAGTCTCAGAATTACCTACTCAGATTTGCAGATTTCAAGAGTTGTATTTGTTTGGTTAAGACTTTGTTTTTTAATAGAAGTTTTAGGTTCACAGCAAAATTGTGAGGAAGGTACCCTACCCCCACACAAGAATAGCCTTTCCCAATATCAAGGTCTCCCAACAGAGTGGTAACTTATTACAACTGATGAACCTACACTTGATACATCATAATCACCTGGAGTACATAATTTATATTCTGGTTCACTCTTGATGTTGTACAATCTATGGGTTTGAACAAATGTATAACATCTATCTATATTGTTAGGGTATCATGCAGAGTATTTTCACTGCCCTAAAAATCCCCTGTGCTCTGCCTATTCATCCTTCCCACCCCACCTCAACCCCTGACAACCACTGATCCTTTTATTGTCTCCACGTTTGCCTTTTGCAGAGTGTCAAACAGTTGTAATCACACGGTATGTAGCCTTTTCAGATTGGCTTCTTTCACTTAATAGTATGCATTTAAGATTCCTTCCATGTCTTTTTGTAGCTTGACAGATCATTTCCTTTTAGTGCTAATTACTATCCCATTGTCTGGATGGACCACAGTTTATTTATCCATTCACGTATTGAAGGACATCTTAGTTGCTTCCAAGTTTTGGCAATTATAAACAAAACTGCTACAAATACCAAAGTGCAGATCTTCATGTGGACATAAATTTTTGACTCCTTTGGGTAAATACCAAGGAATAGAATGGCTGAATTGTCCAGTAGGAGTACGTTTAGTTTGGTAAGAAACTGCCAAACTGTCTTCCAAAATGGCTGTACCATTTTGTATTCCTCCTAGCAATAAATGAGAACTCCTGTTATACCATATCTTTCCTGGTATTTAATGTCATCAGTATTCCAGATTTTGTCCATTCTAATAAGTTTATAGTGATATCTCATTGTTTTAATTTGTCCCTCCTTGATACCATGTGGAGAATCTTTTCATATGCATATTTGCCATCTGTACATCTTCTTTGGTCCAGTGTCTTTCAAGGTTTTTGGCTTATTTTTTAACCAGCTTGTTTGTTTTTATTTGTTGGTTTTTGTCAAGTATATTTTAGTAGAAAATACTTGTATGCATTTAACCACATCATGATACACATGGCTGTAATATAATTAAGACATAATATTTAACCTGGCATTTGCCTATCCTAATTGCTAAAATATAGAGAAAAGTTACTCAGATTGAAGTCTTAGAGTCACTCTTGAGTCTCTTTTTTCAACGTGTATATATTTTTGGGACAGAGGGAGACAGAGCATGAGCAGGGGAGGGGCAGAGAGAGAGGGAGACACAGTATCAGAAACAGGCTCCAGGCTCTGAGCCATCAGCCCAGAGCCCGACGCGGGGCTCAAACTCACAGACCGCGAGATCGTGACCTGGCTGAAGTCGGACGCTTAACCAACTGCGCCACCCAGGCGCCCCTTGAGTCTCTTTTTTAATCTCACACCCCACATCCAATCAAACAGCAAATCCTATTGACTCTATCATCAAAATACATCCAGAATCTGTCCACTTCTCATCCCATCAACTATATCCACCTTCATACAAGTCACCACCATCTCTTATTCAGCTTGTATGGAATAACTTTAGTACTGTTCTCCCTGCTTCCCACCTTGCCCCCACATGGTGTTGTTTCAACACAGCAGCCAGAATAATCCTTTTAAATAAAGATTATGTTATTTCTCTGTTCAAAACTATTCCATGATTTTCTTTCTCATACAACAGTGTCTGGCACACAATAAGGTGCTCAAAAATTGTTGATTAAATATTGTTAAAGTCTTCCCAAGAGATTCTATGACATAAATTTTAGAACCATTGATCTGTGAAAAGAAAGGGTGACTTAGTATAAAAAAATTTGGGATTAGACAGTTTATCTATTAAAGGGTTAAATGTTAGCAAACACTTGAGTATAATCAAAGAAAAGATGTATAGAATACCATTCTTTTTTTTTTCTTCCAAATTTTTACTTAAATTCTAGCTAGTTAACATACAGTACAACACTGGTTTCAGGAGTAGAATTCAGTGATTCATCATTTACTTACAATACCCAGTGCTCTTCGTAACAAATGCCCTCCTTAATACCCCTCACCACCTCCCACCCACCTCCCTCAATCAACCCTGTTTGTTCTCTATCTTTAAGAGTCTCCTGGGGTGCCTGGGTGGCCCAGCTGGTTAAGCGTTCGACTTCAGCTCAGGTTATGATCTTACAGTTTGTGGGTTCCGGCCCCATGTCAGGCTCTGTGCCTATAGCTCAGAGCCTGGAGCCTGCTTCGGATTTTGTGTCTCCCTCTCTCTCTGTCCCTCCCCCACTCAGGCTCTCTCTCTCTCAAAAAATGAATAAATGTTTAAAAAAATTTTTAAAAAGAGTCTCATGGTTTGTTTCCCTCTCTTTTCCCACCCCACTCCCATATGTTTATGTTTTTTTTCCTTAAAGTCCACATATGGGTGAAATCACGTGGCATTTGTCTTTCCCTGACTATTTCGCTTAGCATAATACACTCAAGCTCCATCCACTTCTTTGCAAATGGTAAGATTTCATTCTTGTTGATGGATGAGTAATATTCCAATCTCTCTCTCTCTCTCTCTCTCTCTCAGTGTGTGTGTGTGTGTGTGTGTACCACATATTATTTATCAGTAATATTCATCAGTTTATGAATATTTGGGCTCTCTGCATAGCTTGGGTATTGTTGATAATACTGCTATAAACATCGGGGTACACGTACCCTTCCAAATCTATATTTTTGTATCCTTTGGGTAAATACCTAGTAGTGCAATTGCTGGATCATAGGGTAGTTTTACTTTTAACTTTTTGAGGAACCTCCATACTGTTCTCCAGAGTAGCTGCACCAGTTTGCATTCCCACCAACAGTGCAGGAAAGATCCCCTTTCTCTGCATCCCCGCCAACACCTGTTGTTTCTTGTGTTGTTAATTTCAGTCATTCTGACAGGTGTGAGATGGTATCTCATCGTGGTTTTGATTTGTATTTCCCTGATGATGAGTGATGTTGAGCATCTTTTTCATTTATCAGTTAGCCATCTAACTGATGTCTTTCCAAAGTCTTCTTTGGAAAAGTGTCTCTCATGTCTTCTGACCATTTCTTAACTATTTGTTTTTTGGATGTTGAGTTTGATAAGTTCTTTATAGGTTTTGGATACTATTCCTTTATCAGGTATGTCATTTGGAAATATCTTCTCCCATTCCATAGGCTGCCTTTTAGTTTTTGTTGATTATTTCTTTTGCTGTGCAGAAGCTTTCTATTTAATGAAGTTCCAATAGTTCATTTTTGCATTTGTTTCTCTTGCCTCTGGCGGCATGCCTAGAAAGAAGTTGCTACGGCCAAGGTCAAAGAGGTTGCTGCCTGTGTTCTCCTCCAGGATTTTGATAGTTTCTTGTCTTGCAATAAGGTCCTTCATCCATTTTGCATTTATTTTTTGTATGATGTAAGAAAGTGCCCCAGTTTCATTCCTCTTCATGTCACTGTCCAGTTTTCCCAACACCATTTGCTGAAGAGACTGTCTTTTTTCCATTGGATATTCTTTCCTGCTTTGTCAAGATGAGTTGACCATATAGTTGTGGGTCCATTTCTGAGTTTTCTATTCTGTTCCACTGATCTATGTGTCTGTTTGTGCCAGTACCATACTGTCTTGATGACTTTGTAATACAGTTTGAAGTCTGGAATTGTGATGCCTCCCACCTGGCTTTTCTTTTTCAACATTGCTTTGGCTATTCAGGGTCTTTTTCGGTTCCATACACATTTTAGGATTGCTTATTCTAGCTCTGTGAAAAATGCTGGTGGTATTTTTGGTGGGTATTGCATTAAATGTGCAGATTGCTTTCGTAGTATAGACATTTTAACAATGTTGGTTCTTCCAATCCATGAGCATGGAATGTTTTTCCATTTCTTTGTGTCCTCTTCAATTTCTTTTATAAGTGTTCTATAGTTTTCAGAGTAGAGATCTTTTACCTCTTTGGTTAGATTCATCCCTAGGTATCTGATTTTTTTGGTGCAATTGCAAATGGAATCGATTCTTTGATTTCTTTTTCTGCTGCTTCATTATTGGTGTATAGAAATGCAACCAATTTCTCGGGGTGTCTGGGTGGCCCAGTCAGTTAAGCATCCGACTTCATTTCAGGTCCTGAACTTGCTGTTCATGGGTTTAAGCCCTGCATTCGGCTCTGTACTGACAGCTCAGAACTTGGAGTCTGCTTTGGATTCTGGGTCTCCCTCTCTCTCTCTGTTCCTTCCCCCATTCGTACTGTCTCTTTCTCTCTCTCTCTGTCAAAAATAAATAAAGGTTAAAAAAAAAGAAATGCAACCGATTTATGTACAATGATCTTATATCCTGCAACTTTGCTGAATTCATGTATCAGTTCTACCAAGTTTTTGGTGTAGTCTTTCAGGTTTTCTACATAGAGTAGTCTGCAAATAGGAAAGTTTGATTTCTTCCTTGCTGATCTAGATGCCTTTATATCTTTTTGTTGTCTGATTGCTAGCTAAGACTTCCAGTACTACATTAAATAGTAATGGTGAGAATGGACATCTTTGTCTTATTCTCGACTGTAGGCGAAAGGCTCTCAGTTTTTCCCCATTGAGGATGATATTAGCTGTGGTCTTAAGTATATAGCCTTTATGATGTTGATGTAGGTTCCACCTATCCTTACTTTGCTGAGGGTCTTTATCAAGAATGGATGCTATAATTTGTCAAATGCTTTTTCTGTGTCTATTGAGAGGATCATATGGTTCTTATCCTTTATTTTATTAAAGTGGTTGTATAGAATACCATTCTTATCAGGTCTTTAAAACATACTTGCTCTTGGGGTGTCTGGGTGGTTCAGTAGGTTAGGCATCTCTAGATTTCAGCTCAGGTCATGATCTCAGGGTTGTGGGATCAAGCACTGCCTCAGGCTGTGCACTGAGCATGGAGCCTGTTTGGGGTTCTCTCTCTCCCTTTTCCTCTGCCCCTCCATCCCCCTAAAAAAAGCATACTTTCTCTGGTTTTAGTTCATACTATTATTTGTCTTATAATAAAGTAATACAATTAACTTTTTTTTGTTTAAAAATTAGGAAAGGATATATATCATTTAGAGAAGAAGACCCAAGGGAGTGAGAAAAGATCTGAGAACTTAGAAATTCTAGTGAAGGGAGAATCCAAAGGTGAATAATGCTTATAAAGGAGAATTTTGGGTAAACTGACAACACTGGAATGTGAAAGTGGATTAAATTATTGTATCAATGATAAATTATATTGAGGTTGGTATCTGTACTGTGGTTATGTAGGATAATACTTCTAATCATAGGAAATATTCACTGAAGTATTTAGGAATCAACAACCATAATGTCTGCAACTTACTCTCAAATACTGTGTAAATGAAATCTTTGTTTGTATGTGTGCAATATTCTATGGCTATAGCCACTTCAAGCAGGCATAGAACCAGACAGGTATGATGCCCATGAGGTGCAGCAGGAGTCAGAACCATAAATAGAATGGGCTGGCACATGCATTATGTCCAGTGAATAGAAGGAGACCCAGAGAATTTTTTAATAGCATTTTAGTTAGCTACTTTTAAATTGACTCTGAATATTCATTCTTCCTTTATTTCTTAGTAACTGAAGTGTAGATCTCAGCTGAACACTTGATAGAAGAATGTGTTTCCAGTCTTCCCTTGCATATCCCAGGGAAGCTAATTATATTTACTTGACAAAGGTATTCTTTCCAGAGGCCTCTGGAACTACTGAGAGCATTGTGGAAGATTCTGGGAACATAACAAAGCAGGTAAGAGCAAGATCCCATAAAACATGAGTCATTACTCTTCATGTGGCCCTTTTTAAAATCTTTGTAATGAAGCCTGGAGACATTTAGTCTGTACTATAATAACAAAAAATAAAATGGTCAAACTCTTTGATGTGGCAGATATGTTTTATCCATATTATCAGATTTGATATTGCTAATTGACTCTGACAATTCATTCTTCCTTTATTTCTTAGGACTAGAAGTGTGGATCTCAGTTGAACATTTGATAGAAAAATATATTTCCAAACTTTCCTTACAGCTATATTTAGCCACATAACAGTAAAGGTGGAAATTTTGTGTGAGATGTCTAGAAAGTCTTCTGAAAGAATATGGATATGATGGCTAGTGCTCCAACTGCCATCTTGGGACATGAAGCAACATGCAAAAGAAGGCCAGAAGAGCAAGATAGAAGGAGCCAGGGTGTCTAGTGACCATGGTACACTACCAGTCCTACATTCCCTGCATCCAAACTTCCAGAGAAATAACCTACTGAGTATTTAGGATCTTCTGTTATGGGCAACCGATTTAGCCCTAACTAATACAGAATTCTTTGCCATCACTAAATATGAAATGCTTTTATTTTTTACAACCACAAGGTTTTTCCTCATTTGGTCTGATTGGTCCTATGAGAAGCCAGGGAAACCTGACATAGATAGTGCTTTAGGATAAAGTTTTTCAGGCAGAGATGGATCGTATTAGGTAGGGCATTTGCCTAAAACTGCTCTTGGGTCAACCAATTTACTCAGGTCTGACTTGAGGTTAGTTCATTATTATCATGTATTTCAAACCATTGTTTGTTTTGTCTTGTTTTCCTTCAATTTCTAAGGTAGAATAGTGTGATCTTTTCCTCAGAGAAGTGTTAACACCAACAGCTGGACCATGGCTGGTTATTAATAATGATTAGAGTCTATAGCTATTTTCCATCAAATGGCCATGTTGGTATCAGTTGTAAATACTAAGAAAAGAGTTGCTGTAAATTGTACTGCTTCCTACCAGAGTAAATAGTTTCATATTTTTGGTCCCATTCATGCAGAAGCTTGGGAAAATCAAATGTCTTGGAATTGCAGTGCCTGCCTAGACAAGTGGCAGCCATCACTAGAAGAAATAGTGTTAGAAGAACCAAACTGGAAATGGGGATACCAGTTGCAGGTTTGCAGCAGGCTTTCTCTGGTTGTCAATAGATTCCAGTTTTCCCAGAAAGGTTATGTCTGGGTGAACACCCAAATTTATTTTCTATTTAATGATCTATCCCTTTTCAGTCATAAAATAAATAAAGGGAAGTCAGAGAGCCTACATCACTCCTTCTGAATCACCACTGATCCAAATGTCATTGGTGAGGATGTTAATTCAATATTTAAGTTAGGCAAAAATACTATTTAAATCCTACTTATCAGATTATGCTTTGGTGTAGAAGAATTTAAATATCCCTGTGGTAGCACAGAAGAAAATAAACTTCTAATATTGCCATGTGAAAGCAAACTACTTCTGGGAATTCACATGTATTGTTCTTGGAAAAAAATATCTTCACTTATGAATTAAGGGTAATTTAGAGATCTTCCTGAATAGAAACCACATTAAGCACAGCACTTGCCATAGTTGACAATTCCCTTCATTTTCCTGTATTCCCTAGATAAGGTCTCACATCGGGATACTGATGGCCAAACTGGAAAATAAATAGAGGGTTGTTGGGATGGATCACCACCCACTCATTTCCGTTTCTCTATCTCTACTTTCCAATTCCCCTGTCAGAGCCCCCACTTCCCCTGAAATCTGAAACTACTCCATATTTTTATTTTGGAGGTATGCATGGCTCCAGGCCTTCCCCTTTGACATAGTTACTTGCCAGTACTCTTCACTTTATGTATTCTAACCACTCAAGAGGCTTTCCTCCCCAAAAGATAAAAAATAATTGCAGTAATACACCCAGGAAGAGGGGGATCCATCTTAAAAAATTTATTTGGTCTTCTGTGTCAAACTCAAAATGTTAGCACAACCATTTAATTCAAGAATGTTTCCTCCATATCTTTCAATGGTCAATTAGTCCTCAACAGATCCAAGCTTCTTGGAATTACAATTAGTCCTGCAATTTCTGATATTCTTGAATATATTGTTTTTTCTTAAATACTTACATCCATATTTAGGACCTATGATCTCCCTAAAGAGGTGTGATTTTTTAGTATATCTGAAGGTAAAAGAAGATGAAGTCATTAGGCCAAGACTCTTAAAATTCAGAGGTGAAAATACATTTTAAACTTTTAACATAAAAAATTATAAGTAAGATTTAAATATTAAAACAGTGATGTTGTATTTATTTATTTATTTATTTATTTATTAAAATTTTTTTTTAATGTTTATTTATTTTTGAGACAGAGAGAGACAGAGCATGAATGGGGGAGGTTCAGAGAGAGAGGGAGACACAGAATCTGAAACAGGCTCCAGGCTCTGAGCCATGAGCACAGAGCCTGATGCGGGGCTTGAACTCATGAACCGTGAGATCATGACCTGGGCCAAAGTCGGATGCTGAACCGACTGAGCCACCCAGGCACCCCAACAGTGATGTTTTAAATATATAAACTTTAAATATCATTTCTTAATGTTTCAGTACAGAAAGAATTTCACCCTTAAGATTTTTGGCCTTACCCTGATGCTCTCTATTTTTTCTCTGTCCTAGAACTCTGGACTATTTAGGCAAAGTCTACCATGACTTTGGGTCTGGTTGCAGCACTTTAGTAGTTGTATGTTTCCTGAGAATATCATTTTCCAGTGCTGCATCAATACTATCTGTAATCTTACTAACTCAAAACTAGACTCACTTGGGATTTGAAATGCTGGTATTACAAAAGCAATTTGCCATATTCAGTCATGTTCTCTCTATTCAGACTAGGTAACTGACATGTAAGCAGAACAAGAGACTGACTACTTGAAGTCTTTCTCATTATCATTCTCAATAGTATCCCTTCTCAATCAAAAGCTATATGAAGAGAATGACTGAAATCTTTAGAAAGAGCAAAGAAGTCAATTTCTTTGCACCTCAGTGAGAATCAAATTATATGGGTGATTGAGAAAATCTGTTCTGCTTATCTGTATAGCAGTATAGAGATACTCTTTTCTGACTACCTTGGCTCCTTTTATAGTTTTCCTTGGCTGAGGTGTCCCAAATTTGGGCCATCATCAACTCCATTTACTTACTCTCTATATGTATAAAGTACTAATTTCCTCCTATGCATCCAACTCTTACAGAACCGTATTTAGGAGAGTGACCTTACTAAGATTCCCTAGGATCCTACTAACAAACTCTCCAGAAATCTGGCTAGCCACTAAAACTAGTCCTTGATAGTTATGGTTCATAGAGTCTCTGGTTTAAGCCAAGCAAACAAATCTACATGGATATGACTAGCTTGCTGCTTTTTCTCCTTCAAGGGATTTGCTTATCTCATTTATGCTACAGCTGATTGAGAATAAGTGTGTCTGCTGACAACTTTTCCTTTCTCATTAAGGCATGATGAGGTAGGTATCCAATATTCTCTATCAGAGATATACAAAGAAACAAGTATGTAAAAATTACAACAATAAAGCATAGAATCTTCAGACAAAAAAACAATCGCATGTACTTATCCCATCTAGTTATATTTGTTTTTTTTTTAATGTTTATTTATTTTTGAGAGAGAGACAGAGCACAAGCAGGGGAGGGGCAGAGAGAGAGGGAGACACAGAATCCAAAGCAGGCTCCAGGAACTGAGCTGTCAGCACAGAGCCCGACACAGGGCTGGAACTCACAAACTGTGAGATCATGACCTGAGCTGAAGTCAGAAGCTTAACTGACTGAGCCACCCAGGCGCCCAGATATCTTTCTTTTTTTAATTTATTTATTTTTCAGAACAGAGTGAGAGAGCAAGTGAGGAAGGGGAAGAGAGACAGGGAAAGAGAAAATCCCAGGCAGGCACCACACTGTCAGTGAGGTGCCCGATGCGGGGCTCAGACTCACAAACCATGAGATCATGACCTAAGCTGAAGTCAGACACTTAACCGACTGAGGCACCCCTGCAACCTGCATCTAGTTATATCATAAATCATCCCTATCTTGAGAAAATAGAATAGCCTAATCCATCTTTCTTAATTATATCTTAATAGTTTACTAAGTCCATGGGCTCAGAGTTGAAGGAAGAACTGTCACATACTAGATGGCCAAGAAAATCCCCTTGGTTTGCTGAGGCAGGGGTATAAGGTCACCTAGGTTGCTAGGAGCCTATGTCTCCAATATAAAATCTGAACGAAGTAATTAATAAATAGAATAGGAGCCAACTCTCAGTTTAAATTTATTATGCTTCAGTCGCTTGCAAAGCTGAGTGGGAAGGTGTAACTTGGATCTGTGGCCAACATGTGGTTCTCCTAATACTCCTCTTAAGTCTAGATCTTGGGATCCATATGCAGGAAGAAGTGAAACTACAGAGCATCCTGAGTATATTCAGGTATTGAGACTTAAAGAAGACAGCCGATACTGTCTTAACCCGGGAATAAAGAGAGAAATCTACCAGGGTGGGCCATGGTTTTCAACATGCTAAATCTACCCATTGACAACCAGGCTCTTGTCAAGACTGTATGCTCCTTTTGATGGAGAAAGTAACAAAGAAAGTGGAGAGAGAGAGAGATCAGAAGTATTTTACCAATTCTGATTCCTCTTGGGCAATGGGGTGGGAATTTTCCCCCATCTACAGAAATGTGAGATGTGTGGCACTAAATCATCTTCCCATAAAAGAAGAACAAAGCAGAGTGTCAAAAGCCAAGGAGTTAAGAAACTGAAAATGTCAAGTGGTTTGAGATGCAACCTAAGAGAAACACAATGATACCAGAGGCCAATTCTATTGGATGTTGGCAGCACACCCACTGGCTTGAGAGAAAGTTTGTAAAAAAATGGCCATTGCCAAATCGAAGTAAAAGTCTTGGTGGTGGTGTCTTTTGGTTTTGGATTTTTTTTTCCAGGCATTGAATAATTTATTTTGTTATAGTTATAGTTGGGTATTTCAAAACATCCTGAATAGCAGGTTAAGAAGAGAGAATGGAGTAAATGCTTGAAGGCAGGAATTTTGTTAGTCATGCCTTTATTTGTTAAAGAGAAGAATGTAAGCCCTCGCCAGGCATGTGTCTTAGGGTTGTGGAGTGGCAAGTGGGTGGAATTTTTCAAGTATTAGCAGGTGTTCATTTGGTTGTGCAGTCAGAAACCTCTCCTTTTTTTTCTTTCGATTATATTGAGATAAAATTGGCTTATAACATTGCATTAACTTAAGGTGTACAATGTAATAATTTGATATATGTACATATTGTGAAATGATTATCACAATTAGTTAACATCTATCATCTCGCATAGTTATAAATTTTTTTCTTGTGGTAAGAACTTTTAAAATCTACTCTCAGCAAGGGCGCCTGGGTGGCTCAGTCTGTTAAACAGTCGACTTCAGCTCAGGTCATGATCTCACAGTTCTTGAGTTCGAGCCGACGTCGGGCTCTGTGCTGACAGCTCAGAGCCTGGAGACTGCTTTGGATTCTGTGTCTCCTTCTCTCTCTGCCCCTCCCCCACTCACGTTCTATCTCCTTCAAGAGTAAATAAACATTAAAAAAATTAAAAAATTAAATAAAATCTACTCTCAGCAACTTCCAAATATCCAATATAGTATTGTTAACTATTGTCACCATGCAGTACATTACACCTCCAGAACTTATTTATCTTATAACTGGAAGTTTGTATCTTTTGACCACCTTCTTCCATTTCCCCCATTCCTCACCACCCATCTCTGCCAACCACCAATCTGTTCTCTATTTCTATGAGTTCAAGAAAACTTTTCTTCTTTTAGTAAAGACAAATACAGATAACCTGCATTTTTCTAAATTCAGTGAAATAATCTGGTTTTGCTTTGCTATGACATTTTTAGGAAGCCTACAATTCAAGTTCAAATAAAACTAAAAGGGTAGTTGGAATGGAATGCCTCTTCTGATCTTACAATTCCATAATATAACTCTAAGGCTGGCAGTACCTGTACCTTAAAAATCTGGGTTAAGTAAGCTCAAGCAGCACTACACTATGGTCTTTTGTTTTCTTTTTTCTTTTCTAGGGCTTTTATTTTCTTGCAGGTCCCTCAGCTTCTATGTCCTCACATGTCATTCTGGTATCCATTATATTGACCCTAATATGAAAATGAATCCCTTTTCCGGTTTTTACACACACACACACACACACACACACACACACACTCAATCTTATTTATTGACTCTGCTATAAAAGATAAGAAATTTCTTATCTATCCTTGTTTTGGTCATTTGTTTTAGTTATATTGTATTACTTTTTCTATTGTTCATCTTCATGATTTTACATAACATACTAAGCCTCAATTTTGTATTGTTTTAACTTCAGAGTAACTCCTAAATATGTATTACATAAAATGAGAAAAGTGCATAGTATATTTATACCTCTTGCCATGTACATCTTCTTTTTCCTAACACTTCCCAAATTCTGTCAAGTATAATGTTTTCTAATACAGTTAGGTTTTCTAATATTTGCATTCTGTGCTGTAGCCATGACTTTTTCCACTCTTTGATCACAGGTTTGTTTGGGAAATCAAAAGCAAATAACTGTTGGGGCACCTTGGTGGCTCAGTTAGTTAAAGCGTCTGAATCTTGGTTTCAGCTCAGGTCACGATCTCATGGTTTCATGAGCTCAAGCCCCACGTCGCATTCTGCACTCACAGTGAAGAACCTGCTTGGGATACTCTCTTTCTCCCTCTCTCTGCCTCTCCCCCACTCATGCTGTCTCTGTCTCTCTCAAAAATGAATAAAAAAATTTTTTTAAAGCAAATAACTGTCATTAAGAATATTATGATAGTAACTATGCATATTCACTGCAACACCAAATGATATGATTGAACTAAGAGAAAAATGCATATATATTATGTCATAAAATCTGTTCCCTTTGAAGGGGAACGTTTCACATAACAGGCTCAAAAGGATTATCTCTAGTTATACTCCATTAATCATGCCTTATTATAATTTTCCTTACATTTGGTCCTTGATTTTTTTTGTATGAATTTTGTTTGGCTTTCATTCTTTTGGCTGAAAAAAAATGACTTCTCTTCTAATCACTAAGATATTCCAAAATGTTACACATGCTATTTGTGGAAGGCCTTAATATTTAATAACTTGAATACAAGGACTGTTAATTTGAGATTTTTTTTCATTGCATTCCTACTGAGGTTTGTATTTCATATTCATCTGTTTCTGATTCCTTCTTTGTTTTGCTAGATTATTTTCACAAGAAATTTTTTGAGATAAGAAGCATGGAAATAAATTTTGAATGCACGCATGTCTGAAAACTATTTTGCTTTCACACTTGATTGATAATTGTACTGATTACAGACTTTTGGAATCAGAAGCATTCCCTGTCATAACTTTGATGGAATCCATTGTCTTCAAGGATCCAAAGAATACTTGCCTGAAAAGACGTTTAACAGCAGCCTGACTCCTCTTCCTTTGTAGGAGGACTTATTTTTATCGTTAATGTTTGTCTCTCTATTTTATTTTATTTTATTTTACTTCATTTTATTTTATTTTATTTGAGAAAGAGAGAGAGAGAATAAAAGTGGGGGGAAGGTCAGAGAGAGAGGGAGAGAGAGGATGTCAGCTGGGCTGACAGCACAGAGCCCGATGCAGAACTCGAACGCACAAAGAGTGAGATCATGACCTGATCCAAAATCAAGAGTTGGACACTCAGCTGACTAGGCCACCCGGGTTCCCAGCTGTTTGTTTCTTATGAAAGATTTTAGGATTTTCTCTTTATCCTTGTGTTCTAAAATTGCATGAAGATGTGCTTAGGGATATGTTTTTGTTGTCATCAGTTTTCCTTTCCTACACTCTGTAGTATAAAAATCCCTTAAACTTGTCTTTCTTTAGCACTGGGTATTTTTCTGTTACTTCTTTGACAACAGTACTTCCTGCTTTCATTTTGCAATATGACTTTTTATTCCAAATATATTGTTTTGGCGTTGTGTCTTCTGGATTGATCTTCTAGAGCTCAACATTTTCTCTTATTTTCTATCTTTTTGCTATACGTTCCTGAGATTTTCTCAAATTTTTCTTATGGCCTTCCTATTAAATATTTACCTAAGTAATAATATTTTTTTAATTTTCAGGATCTTCTTCTTGGGCTTAGAACGCTTGCTTTCACTTGGTTCGGTTTGGTGTTTGAAGGTTTGGTTCATTATTTTTGCTTTATAATAGATATATACTATCTTCATAAATCTTTATGAAGATAATTAATAAAATTCTTATAAATTTAAGAAGACTATATCATATGTTGTCTAAATCTGGGCACTTTTGATAGTAGAAGAGGTGTGTTATCAATAAAAACCTAGGAAAACAGAAACAAGGTTGTCGTGCAAATTGGGATTTATTAGCAGCCTTTTAAAGGTGCTTCTATATTTTTTGATTACCTATCTCCTCTAAGTTGGTTGTTCTGTTTGTTCTTCTTGATATGGCTTCTTTGTGCAGCTATTTTTTTCCAAATGCCTAGAGAAATGGGATTGTTTAAAATTGTTTATAATAGAGAAGCTTCTCTTTCAGTTAGCATATGTAGGTTTTCTCTGACCTTTCCCTTAAAGAGGTGAAGTAACCACAAGCTCTGTGATCTTAGGTAGGTCTTTTGACCTGCAAGCATCACTAGGTACATCGGTTGGGAAGAGTCAAAGGCTCTGGAACTCAACCCCCATTCTGAAGGCATTGGCCTTCTAGGAAGATTACTGAATTTCATTAAGATTCTTTGCCTGGCAGCGCCTAGGTGGCTCAATTGGTTAAACATCCAACTCTTGATTTCGGCTCAGGTCACGATCTCATGGTCCTAGGATGGAGCCCGTGTCAGACTTCATGCTAAGTGGAGCCTGCTGGGGATTCTCTTTCTCCCTGTCTCAAAACAAATAAACATTTAGAAAAAAGATTATTTCCCTGATTAAAGCCTGTGTATCACACAAAGTAACACACAAAGAATCACTTAATCACTTCTCTCATTTCCTAACTCTTCCTCCACAACTGCTAACCCTGCTCTCAGTATATGTTGTTTTGTGCTGGTTTTGCTCTGGAAGAAAACTGGTTCTCACTTCTGCTTTAGCCATTTCTTGTATGGGCTTGGACTTTAGCTCCTTGTTTATAATTTATCCACCACTACAAAACCATCCACTTTTCATTTTCCTGAAAAGTACCAAACTCTGACCATGCCTTTACCATAATTCTCAGCACTTTTTCTTTATAGTAATTTCAATGTATTTCATAACAAAGAAAACCAATGTTTATGATTTGTCTACCAGCTACCATTTAGCAAATATTTACCAATCATATTTACTAGTGGAATTTATTTCCCAGGTGATTTTTATGCATCAAGAACTATGTTATAGAGGTAGGAATACAAAGATAAATAAGACATGGCACCTCAGAGTGCTCAAAACCCAATGGGCAATTTTTTTTCTACCACTCTGAGCTTATTATTTAATTTCAAAATGAGGAGGTAAGACTGACTATGAGTTATCATGTGTATATTTTTAGACCAGGAGCCTGCAGGATCTTCCTCCAAAGTAGCACTGCTCAAGAACAATCATTTTCAGCTCACTATCCTGTCATCCATGCCCACTAAAGTAGCCCCATCACACACACAGATCTATAGGAGTAAGACAGCCTTGCTCATCTGGCTCTGTGGGGTGCCCACAATCCTTCAGCTTGGGGAGGAGCTGTGATCTGGTCGCTCTGATTCTCTGTGAGGGTCCCCTCTATGTGGTTCTCTGCATGAGCAGACCTTCTGAAACCAGTGGGGAAGTAGCCTTGCCCCTGGCCCAGTAATGGGAGTGGCAGCCCTGTGATCTCTGAATTGCTTTAAAATCATTCTTCCCTTGCTTGAAAAACTAGTGCACATTCACAGTCAAAGAGCTCTGTGGTCACATTCTATAAAATTCAAGAAGTCTGACAACCTTCCTTCACCCCAGTCCCACTTTTTTTGTTCCTTTTAATTCAAACTGGCAGTATCTCTGTTGATAAAATCCCATCTCTATCCTGGCTTCTGTTGAGTTGTCCAGTTAAGTCCATGAGTTGCATTCAAGATCTCTTTATCAAATGGTTAGTGTTCTTTTCAGAACCTGTTTCTCATTTTTTATAATACGGATAGAATGAGAATTTTCCAAATCTCCAAGTACTGGTTCCTTTTTCAACTCATACCTCTGCTTTCAAATTTTACTATAAAGTAGTAAGGAGGACCCAGGCTACACTTTCAATACTTTGTTTAAACACAAAAAGACTCTTAAAGACAAAGAACAAATAGGGTTTATGGAGGGAACTGGGTAGGGGATGGGCTAGATGGGTGATAGGTTTTTTTTTTTTATTTTTTTTTAATATATGAAATTTATTGACAAATTGGTTTCCATACAACACCCAGTGCTCATCCCAACAGGTGCCCTCCTCAATACCCATCACCCACCCTCCCCTCCCTCCCACCCCCCATCAACCCTCAGTTTGTTCTCAGTTTTTAACAGTCTCTTATGCTTTGGCTCTCTCCCACTCTAACCTCTTTTTTTTTTTTCCTTCCCCTCCTCCATGGGTTTCTGTTAAGTTTCTCAGGATCCACATAAGAGTGAAAACATATGGTATCTGTCTTTCTCTGTATGGCTTATTTCACTTAGCATCACACTCTCCAGTTCCATCCACGTTGCTACAAAGGGCCATATTTCGTTCTTTCTCATTGCCATGTAGTACTCCATTGTGTATATAAACCACAATTTCTTTATCCATTCATCAGTTGACGGACATTTGGTCTCTTTCCATAATTTGGCTATTGTTGAGAGGCTGCTATAAACATTGGGGTACAAGTGCCCCTATGCAGGGTGATATGTTATTAAGGAGGGCACTTGTGATGAGCACTGGGTGTTGTATGTAAGTGATGAATCACTGAATTCTACTTCTGAAACCAATATTGCACTGTATGTTAACTAATTAAAATATAATAAATAAATAAATAAAATTATTACATTAAAAGAAGAAATCTACCCTGCTAAATACCCCATTTCATCACTCACAAGTTCTATCTTCCACAAAACAGTAGCATACAATTCAGCCAAGTTATTTGCTACTTCATAACAAAGATCACCTTCCTTCCAGTTTCCAATAACCTGGTCCTTGTTTCTGTGTCTTTAAACATCCAGAATGGTCTTTAAAAATCCAGTATTTCTACCAACAGTCCCTTTATAGCAAACTCAGAGTTTTCTAATGCTTGGCTCAAAACTCTTCTAGCCATAATACATTCACCCAGTTCCAAGGCCACACCCACATTTTTAGGTATTTGTTATAGCAGCACTCCACTCCTAATGCTAAAATCTGTCTTTGTCAGCTGGGGCTGCCATAACAAAGCACCATAATCCAGATAGCTTAGACAACAGGAATTTATTTTCTCACACTTCTGGATGCTTGAAGTCCAAGATGAAAGTGCCAGCTGATTCCATTCCTGGTGAGAGCTATCTTCCTGGCTTGAAGACAGTCACTTTTTCACTTTTTCCTCACTTGATGGAAAGAAACAAAAAAAGAGAGAGAGAGAGAGGGTGCCATGGTGTCTCTTCTTATAAGGACACTAATCCCATCAAACCAAGGCCCTACCCTTATGACCTCATTTAACCTTAATTGCTTTCTTACTCCAAATACAGTCACATTGCAGGTTAGAGTTTCAACATACAAATTTAGTGGAGGAACACAAATATTCAGTCCAGAGTGGCATGCCTATGCAGCTCTTTCAAATAGGACCCTGAATCAGTGTGTCCTCTTTGTTCATTTCATACTGATCTAGTTATGGCCTGCATTTAGTACTTACTACTTAAAAATAATACAAAAGAAAGTAAGTTAGATTCCACCTTCAAGGAGAGATCAGAACAGGAAACAATAACTACAATAAAGACAATTTTCTTTTTCTTTAGGAGAATTAGACTTACTGTATCATGAGGATTCAGTGAAGTGAAAAATCAGTAGAGGGGATTAGGAAAGGCTTCATGGAGAAGGTCATGCTTGAACAAGTCTTGAGATATCAGGAAGGAGGATTTCAGGATTTAGAGGGACAGCTTAATAGTGAAAGTAACTGCATAAGGAAAGTCTCAAAATGAGGAAAGTGTAGACACAATCGGGAAACAGCAAGTAATTCAAGATTGCCAGAACATAGGATGCATAAGGATCAGAGTAACCAATAAGGCTAGAAAAGAAGTAGGTGACATATTATGAAAATCTTGAGTGCTAGAGAAAGAAATGTATAATTAATTGAGTTACCAATGTGAAATAATAAAAAATTTCTAGAAAAGAGCAATGTGACCAGAGCTGGTGTTTACAGGTAACTAGGCAAAATAGGAGCACCTCTTCTGCTAATTGCAGTTCAGCAAAGAGCCATGAAGATGGTTATGACTAAAACTCTCTTGCAATAAAACTCATCTTAATACTCATCAGCAACTCAAGTTTTATAAGGTTATCCCATGAAGATGAAACCTAACTCACCCTCAGTATTACTATTCCCCACTATATTCCAGCACTTAAACAGTGCCTGGCATGTAGTAGAAATGCAATATATATATATATATCTTAAATGAGTAAATGAATGCTATAAAAATTTACATAAAAACCTTAGTTATTCCTTAAGCTCTAAAGGAACTGTCACAAACTGACTCAAATAAATTATTTTAAAATCTTGGAAACCAGTAAAAAACTATTGAAGTTGAGAGTGTTAAAAACTGAGAACAAACTGAGGGTTGATGGGGGGTGGGAGGGGGGGGAGGGTGGGTGATGGGTATTGAGGAGGGCACCTTTTGGGATGAGCACTGGGTGTTGTATGGAAACCAATTTGTCAATAAATTTCATATATAAAAAAAAAAAACTATTGAAGTTATGTGACATCAGTAAGAACTATCTTTTAGCATGCCAAACTAGTCTATTGATTTTATTTACTTTACTATGTTACTTCTATCGAGGGTACCAAATTGGAATATAAAAAATTTATTCTCTGATTTAGCATAAAGGCTTATCTGGTATCATTCATTTACAAATATTACTTTTAATTATAAAGGTTGATGGCACTGGCCCTTCTCCACTAACACTACAGTAACCATTGTTTCTTAATATTAATATTACAACTAAAACATACAATATTACATTCCAGTTACTCCTATTACCACACCTCTAATAGCCATCCCTAGGCCACTCCTAAAGCCAACAGATGGACACACCAGTGGAAACTCTAGCACTCAACAACATGAACCAGGAAAGAGAACTGTGCAAGCTCCAAAAATGACCTCAGGGCCATTTGGATGGGAAAGTCTGGAGATCCAGATGCCCTTTATGTGTCTTATAAGAGGACACACGGGCTATAGGCGTACACTTCTCATTGGACCCATAGACACCTATCCCTGTGGGCTTGGGCATGGCTGGAAATGACTCAAAGTTGGGTTCTCTATAGCATACAGTTGAGAAGAGTATCCTCTTGCCCAAGTTTCAGAGTAGTACCATCTGAAATATGCTTCTGATTTCAGACAATTGTAAGTGGAAGTTAAAGGGAAACTGACAGTTTAGCAGTGAATTTTAAGGGTTGTGGTACCTTTGGTACCCACCGTTTAGGCACTATAGGGGGAAAGCAGAAAAGAGAAACCCTTATAACAGCAAATTCTGGATTTGAGTATTACATAGACATCAGTTTGGATTACCATGCAGAGTGAGTAGAAAGAACATCCAATGAAAAATAGAGAAGAGATACAATAGATGAATGTCTTCTATTAACTAGAAATATAATTGGAGTTGCGCCCATCAATGTAATCTCCAGTTGTAGATTTAAGCCAAGGATCAACTCCCATTCCAATGGACAGAGAAGTAAGATCAGACAGAGTATGGCTATCTTTCAACTTTTTGAAGGATGCAAAAAGAAAAACAAAAAATAAAAAAGAGACCTAGGTTGGGGGCTGTGGGAAGTGGTACAAAGTAGAAGGAAATGCATCCTGGGGGCTTCAGAATATATGCTATAGCAGAATCTAGAAGAAAATTTGGTAACTTTGCTGATAACCTAGAAAAAGTACAAGACCTGGCCTTTATAAACTGGAAGAACATGTAAAGGAAAAACATTGAAATGAGAAGGTAACAGAAAAATAAAATTAAAAAAAATTAAATTAAAATTAAAAATAAAATAATGAAATGAAAGATAACAAAATGAGATGAAAAAGAAGACGGAGATGGGTGTAATGAAGAGGATTTCAGGAAATCTAAAACTGTAAAACAGCAACAGACCCACACTGGAGGCAGTTAAGAGTGTAATTAAAATCTTGGACAACTGAATCACTGAACATGAGTGACTTCCTAGGAATACAGAAGAAAATGAAAAGAAATTAAAACCATAAAGTAAAATATTAGGTTATTCTACTCAATAACTCCTATAGCAAAACTAAATTAGAGATTATCCAGATGTTAAACACAATGAAATTGCTAAAACTTTACTCAAAAGAAAATTCAGGGCATTAAGAGTACTTCTTTTTTTTTTATTTATTTATTTAAAAAAAAATTTTTTTTTTACCGTTTATTTATTTTTGAGACAGAGAGAGACAGAGCATGAACGGGGGGAGGGGCAGAGAGAGAGGGAGACACAGAATCGGAAACAGGCTCCAGGCTCTGAGCCATCAGCCCAGAGCCTGACGCGGGGCTCGAACTCACGGACCGCGAGATCGTGACCTGGCTGAAGTCGGACGCTTAACCGACTGCGCCACCCAGGCGCCCCTAAGAGTACTTCTTAAAAACAGTAGCAAACAAAAAATAAATAAAATAAGTTTTTAGAATAATAGAAGCTAGGTAAATAAAAAATATGTGCCTACAAAAAGCAAGAAAATAATTAAGAATTAAATTTAGAAATTAATAATAAATTAAATTAAATAGGAATTTAAATTAAATAGTAATTAAATTTAAAACATAGGATAAATATAGAAGTTCAAGAACTGGCCTCTTTGTAAAAGAAATACATTACAAAATGACAAGAATATTCTAAAAAGGCAGGGAAAGGCACAAATATTTAACAATTAGAATAAGAAATAAAATAATGATATAAATTATCATTTACTTATGACAATGTGCCAGAAACTTCATTGAGTGATTTACAATCAATGATATCAACCTTATCAAGTAAATATCATTGGTATCCTGATTTTCAGTTGAGTAAATGAGTCTCAAAGCATTAAGAAACACCCAAACCACAAAGCAAGCAAATGATAATGCTGGTACTGAAATCCTGCAGCCTCTGGAAGCCTGCAACCCCAACTATTAAGAAGACAAACACCCAACCCGGAGAAAAGTTTTTAAATTATGGGAGATACTGTGAGCCACTCTAGTGAACATTACAGATTTCAATGAAAAGGGTGCATTTCTAAGAAAATGTAAATAATCAAAATGTGTGAAAAATTCAGTAAGGAAAATGCATCTAAATCAATGCAAAAGCCTATACCCCAAAAGCTCTGAATCCATGGGTTTTAGTAGTAAGTTCCATAATATCTTCAGCTGGTAGATCATACTTATCCTATTTATTTTCCAGGACAGAGAAAAAGGTGAAAAACTACCGGTATGAAGCCAAATAATTAGCTGATGTCACAGACCAAACGTGAGTACCATGTAAAGGAAAATAAAGTTAAAACTTAATTGTGAATGTCTACACAAAATTTACAAATAAAACATTAGCACTTGAATCTACCAGTACAGAGCTTTCCAACTAGGAAATGTTTTAGAAAATTTTCTATAGATGTGCTGCAAATTGGATGCAGGTATTCTGGGAGATCGTGGGTTCTCTCATCCCATGAGACAGCAAGACAAGGCTTGGGAAGCTTGTACCCAGCACCTTATGTTTCAGTGACAATCTTGGGGTGAAAGTAGGCATAGGGGGTTCTCCTGACAGGACAATAAACAAGAATTAAATTTTAAGATTAATAGTAAATTGTAAAACAGAGTAGGAAAGAATAGTAACAGAGCTGTCACCACAAAAAGAAAGCAAGGTGAAGATGAGCTAGCCTGGCACTCGCTGTTCTGCTAGAACCTGCTGAATGTTGCCGAGGAGATGGTACCACCTGGACATCAACCTCAGCAGTCAGATGCCTGCTCAGGGATAGATAATGGGTTCATAAAGGCAAGACAAAGGTACGGGGTGCGGCGCCTACCTTGGAGCTGGGGACCCAGTGTGTTTGCAGCTCCTGTTCTCTTCAGGGGCTTCAAACTAGTCATGAGGGGCTGTTCTTAAAATGAATGCATGTTCTTGCCATGGGGCACCTAGGTGGCTCAGTTGGTTGAGCAAGTGACTTTGGCTCAGGTCAAGATCTCATGATTCATGAGATCAAGCCCCCACTGGGTTCACTTCTGTTGGCACAGAGCCCACTTTGGATCCTCTGTTGCCTTCTCTCTCTGCCCCCCCCCCCCAAAATAAATAAAACATTTTTAAAAGTCTCACCATTATTTTGAAGCACTTAATGTTAAAACGTTGGATTGGATTCAAATTCCACTCACAATTATGACAAGAAATGTCACCATTACATTTGTCAATGAAATAAAAAATAAAATTTGAGCTTGAAATGTAATTTCAACTACTGAACTATTTAAAAAATTAATGGATATCTACCTGTATGAATAAAGTTTCTTGGTGATAATTTAAAAGAATTTAAAGATAACATCACCAAGCCTTTCATCAGGGAATTGTGTGTAACCATTTAAGGCATAAATCCTGATACAAATTTACAAAAAAAAAAAAAAAGTTATGTCCATGGGAGCAAGATAAACTTTCTCATTAAAAATTTAAATAGTATCTATTTGTAAGTTGAAAGTTTTATTCAAATGTAATGATTAATATCTTCCCAAATATGTTATATTTGATTTTTCTTATAATATAAAATATAATGATTATTCTCTTCGCATTCCATATGGACAATCCTAAACTCCCTCCAGTATACTTCAGACAAATACTGGAAAAGTCCCACTGAAGAAATGGTTCTCAACTAAGTGACTAGGAGGAGAAGAAGGCTATGTAGAGAGATCAGAAACTTGTAACTATCTGTACTTTGTGAAAAATCCCACTGGGTATTCTAAAACTACTCTGCCCTCAACCTGAGAGAAAAGAATGCTCATGTTAGAAATACGATAGTTATTACTGCCACCACCATTATATAACTATAATATCGTATCATTTTTATTTGCCAGATTAAATAAGCAACTCATTGCAATTTTATATATGAATTACCACTATCTTCTGCCTTAAACTGGCAAGGATCATAAAGGATAGCAACATACAAATTGAAATACTTACAACAAAACAACAACCATGACATACTTCTGTTTACTACCTAGAATTCCTAAGAATTTAACATCAAATAATAACTGGAAAAACGCACAGGTCATTCAGCACAGGTCATTTATGTTCAAGGTCCTTTAACTATTTTATAACAACAAAAGAACACAACAAAAAGCCCTCAATGTCCAACAATAGAAAAATAGTTAAATATAACTATACCCATAATATTAAAACCCCATATAGTTATTAAGAGATTTAGTAGATGAGTTCTACTATCTACTAATATGTAAGAAAATATCCCCAAACTTCATGGCGTAAGAAAACAAGAACATTTATTTTCCTTACAAGTCTGCAATTTGTGCAGGATTTAGCAAGGAATACTTGTGTCTGTTCTACTCACAGTCAGCTGGGGTAACTCTAAGGCTAAGGACTGAAATTATTACGTATCTGACAACTCAAACCAGGATGTATCTATCTCTTTCCCTCCCCCTCTCTCTCATCATCTGTCTCAATCTCACTTCACTCTTGGTTACCCAACATGGTCTCCCCAGCATGACTTTTTCAGGATAGCCATACTTTTTACATGTTAGGGCTCTGAAGCTACGTGCATTTTCCAAAAGAGAAGGAACCAAACAGAAGCTGCAGCCACCTTTTACAAGATATTCTCAGAACAGTGATACTACTAATAGTATCACTATTCTGAGTATTAATAGTATCACTATTCTGAGTATTAATAGTATCACTACTCTGAGTATTAATAGTATCACTATTCTGAGGATATCACAGTATCACTCTGCCACATGGCATTCCTTACAGTCAAGTCACTAAGGCAGCCATACTCAAGAAGAAGAATTAAACTCCAACTTTGTATAGGACGGGATGGGAATACCAACAAACTCAAAAACATGCTTTAAAATATCTATGTGATGTATATTTATCAACTTTTTTAAAAAGTCTGTATATATTATGAGTCAAATGTTAACATATATACATGTTAATCACTCGAGATACATATACGTAATTATACATTTATATATTTGAGGTATAAGTAATTAGTAAACTACATATAATCTCAAGGTTATGCAGCAAAGTATTAGCAGTCTTTTTATGTGGGTAGATGAGTCAAATGGCAAAACCATTTATTTTGGTTGTTCTGTGGTTTTTCAGTAATTTCAACAAACATATGCCACTGTGAAGTTTATAAGAAATACACAAATAATCCTTTTTGTGGAGTACTGGGGAGACATTCTTTCTCAGAAAAAAGGACATTTTATAGTTGAAGACAGAGGTAAAAGTTTTCTCTAAGCACTAAATGGTTTAGCAAGTCTCGGAGAGGTGGGGTTGGAGTTCTGCTTCTTCATTTGCATTGTGGAACTTGTACTTAATCTTTAATCCCTAAAAAATATGCCAGCTCTTATCACTTAATGATCTGGACAACAAATATGTATTCAATCCTCACAGGGAACAGAGCTTCAAGGTACACAGAAAATTTTAAATGGTAACATATCCTTAATATACTTTGAAAGCAATTAAGGAAAGAAGTGACAAAGACAAAAGAGACAAGAGTTAAAATGTATAAAAATTTAAAAAGAAGATAAATAGCTGATATTCCTATATAATTAATTGGATTCTCTGCTCTTATTTCTTCTAAATTTACTTTCCTGAAGATCACTAACATTTCTGGTAAAGAGAAGGGACAAAACATTATATATAAATGTTTAGGCAAATTTCCAGCAAATATCACACAGTGTGATTTTCCCAGTTTCAAGGAAGTATGCCATTTCCTCAGGCTTTGTTCCAGAAAATGACTCTATTCACAAACAATGTACAAGCCTCAGACCTATCCCAAGCAAAATCTAGTAGTTGGGAAAGCGTGTTTTAGGTGTCTCCCCAGTTTCTTTGAGGATACTTTTTCCCCATGGTCCTTCCTTCTGTGACCCCCACAGACCAGAGACCACATGTATGCTTAGAGACCAGGATCTTCCTCTGCCCTGGATGTTCTTAATCTGTCTACAGAAAGATTCTGTGATTTGGCATCTTCCCAGCTCAATTCTTCATTTCCATCACCTCCAACAAGCATTAGTTGTGGTATGAGTCAGTTTCCTCAGGGTCTTTTTCTTTACTCAGTGACATCCAGAGGTAAAAATTAACTCACATCTGTGACGAATGAGGGGAATTCTTGGAACTCTTACATTTTCACTCATTCAACCAGTGTTCAAATCCCACCTATTTTCCATGTTTATAAATGAAGACACAGAGTTGAATGAGCCTGGCAGGCAAACATAATTGCAATGCGATTAGAGTAGCATTAATAGATAATTATTAATAAAGATTTATGAGAAAACAGGGAATGGCTGTGCCATTTCAGGAGGGATTTTAAAGGTTTCATGCAGAAAATACTTGAGCTGAGACTGGAAGGATGATTTCTTTTATTATTTCTACTATGTTTCAGTATTTTTGAAATTCTCAGAGAAGAATGAAATGGATGAGGATATTTAAGAGAAACTATTTATTCATCATGACAGACAGATGTCCAGTTTGAGGTGAAAATGATCTCAAGCCTTAAAGGGAGATTGGATCAGGAAGCTTGGAGATTCTAAGAACTGAAGAGTTCAATCAATTTTGTTTAAAACTTATTTGTTCACCTACCACATACTGAGCTCTGTGCTAAGCACTGGGGCAAGAGCAGAGTCACTCCAGTGATTTAGAGTCCAGGAGGAGAAATAAACATATAATTTAGTGCCAAGATGAAAATGTTTGAAATGTAAGTTGGGAGTACAGAGGAGTTCTTATTTTACCTAGGGAAGAATGAGCAGGATGGTAGTTT
Organism: Lynx canadensis; assembly: GCF_007474595.2. Classification (NCBI taxonomy): domain Eukaryota; kingdom Metazoa; phylum Chordata; class Mammalia; order Carnivora; family Felidae; genus Lynx; species Lynx canadensis. The sequence continues at coordinate 171,136,155 of NC_044303.2, forward strand.
AGTGGGGACAAAAGATGGAAATATGTGAAGGACAGCGGTTTGTATTTGTAAAATTCATGCCTCCACAGGTTGGGACTTTAAGGAGGAAATCTATAGATGAGATTTCTAGATGCCTGGTGGGAAAATTATTCGAGGTTGGGATCTTTTAATATTGTACCACAAAGATTTAAAGTATTTATACTACCTGCCTCTGATGCAGCTATTCCAAAATCTCACTAAAGTATCAAGGGAAAAGTCCGATAGCTAATAGCTATTAGTATTTACTATATGGTAGGTAAGATTCAGAGAGCTATACATATATTAGATTTACACCCTTATAGCACTGTCATTACTACTCTTACATTATGAATCAAGAAACTGAGGAACAGGGAGGTTAAGTAGTTTGTCCAAGTTCACACAGCTAGTAAGTTGTTGAGCCAGTATTCCATCCCAGATAGTTTGGTCCCAAGACCATGATGTAGAAACATTGCCTCATAACTCATCACATTGAAAACTAGGACCAGTAAAGACATCTCCAGATCCAAAGAATAATTACAGATACTGTAATTTTGATGGGACTGAACTGAAATAGTTTCCTGGGCACCCATTTGTGCTATCTCTAAAAGTAGGAAGGAAAATTCTTTATCACAATCCTCACTATGGACTTTAACTGAGGAATAATAGGTCATCACTAATTTTCTTTCCAAAAAGGATGATTCCTGTTAACTTCAGCTAACTTTGTTTTGGTGAGTGGGGTTTGCAAGTTTAGGCTAGATTGCAGGAGACAGTGGAAATCTAAAAGTTAAAGGATGCCACTGACAATCTTTCTTTTTACCCTTTTCCTTAGTTGATCCCCAGCTCACTAAGTAAATATTGAAGGAATGGTTTAACTTTAGTGGTTTGGAAAGTGGGGTACAAGATAATTAGCCTACCTGGGAAGTCTATATATTTTAGCTGAGTCCAGACTCCATCAATGGCCACAGCTCATCATTGGGCCCTTGGGCATGGAAAATGGGTGCTTGGTTGACACAGTGACTTACTGAAAATATACTCACAACATTGATCATCTATCCTTGCATCAGAGCTCTGTAGCTAGGCTTTTGGCCAAGGGACAGACACCACATGCCTGAAGCAAATGCAGTTCAGGGCTCTGGACCAGAAAAACAGGAAAAGATACCTGTTTGGGGTATGCCTGCAACTCTCTTCCCCCTTCCCTCTCATCCTACTGGTGGGAGGAATAGCTGGCCCACTAACTTCAGCTCTCTGTGAACCTGATGAAAACACTTGCTGCCTGAAAGCACCAAAATCCATCCATAACACTCATCTCTACTTACCTTAATCCCTAACCCAGGTGTCCCCAAGAAAGAGCCAGCAAGGTAACGGCTGTTAGTTGGGCATTTCTGGCTATGGGGAGCAGAGAAGTGTTCAAGTAACTTTGCTCTCTTCTGATTATAGGAGAGGGCATCTGGGAGGCACATGTCTGTTCACCCCACCACTTCTCCAGCTTGAGGGAGAAAGGGAAGGGTTTTCCTCTCTTCTTCCATATTTCCCCTTCAATCACATTTCATTTTTAAGTAGTACTTACTTAATAGTTTGCTTTTGTATGGAAGGGCTAAAATTCATAGATGCTGTAGATCAAGCATGGTTTTTAATGTTTTCCAGTCAATGATAAGGTGAAAATAGGAAAAGAAAGTTGGAACACAACTGCAGGGATTTTCTCAAGAGCCATATGTAGAAACAAAATTTATATTCAAAGGTAAAACTATTGGCAGAGCCATTATTATCCGTCCTCAGATCACTTAATTTTTTAAATTATTATTTCACTTAAGGTGGTAATTTCTACTTATAATTTTTTCTCTAATCTTTCATCCACCCTCAATTTCAAGTCAAGGATTTTGGGCCACAGTATTGAGATAGAACTATAACAGGAATAGTAAAAGTATCATTTTTTTCTTTGGCTTTCTAAGTTGCAAGATCTAAGGGAATTGTTACTTTGCAAGTTTTCTTAACGTTTGCCCTAAAGACTTGCTGAGTATGAAGTAATTGTGATGACAAATATCCTTTTTTACTATTGTGGCCTCATTGCAGTAAGAAAGGTCCCTTTCTTATTTTTCTGAATTGAAAAGAATTTTCTAATTGGCAAAGGGTACTGTTGGCTGTGGCATTGTTAATTATGCCAAGGCAAGAGGTAGGCCTTGTCTTCTAGCAATGTGACCTGAATAACAATATAGTGATTGGCTGAAAAGGCATTTTGGCTAAGGCATACCATCGAAACTTCCAAATAGCCAAAGGGCATGATTTTGATAAATAACATAATTTAAATTTTACTTGCTCCTCTGAAAAACCTGTTGATTATCTTCATGCTAAATAAAGACTAGAGCATTAAATTAGGATTGTGGAAAATATTATTCCTCCAATTGTACATGTATCAATGGAAATTATGAAAATTTGGGAAAGAAACCAAAAGAAAATCATTCCACTAAACTCAACTTTTTTCTACGAGTTACTTTTTAAAATGAGTAATATCTTTTTGAAATTCCCATATTAGAGGGTAAATATTTTGGAGAAAGGAAAGGATGAAGATAATGATATTAGGAATTCTCCCAAGTTTGAAAACTTAAAACATTATAAATAACTAATGACCACTTCAACAGAGAATAAAGAATAAAAGAGTATTCTGTTTTTGGAAAATATATTTTTATCTTAGATTAAAAAATTATATATGTATATTTCTAAGCCATACAAATAGAGGAGTTCCTAAAGCAGTCTATATCATTGCTTTTCTCCAGGGTTCATATAAGAGCCTGATAAAATTGGCCTATTCTTTCTCCACACACCTGTTGTTCACATTTACTCTACTTTTCAACTTACACCCTGTGCTAGTCTGCTATTCTCTCACTTTGTTTATGTAAACCTAACTTCCACAACAAATTACAACCTCTTTAAGGTCAAACAATGTAACTTCGATAGTTCTCACAATATTAAATACTACCTACACAATAAGCATTATATTAAATATGCTTCATGATTCATTAACCCATACTTCCCTCTGGTAAAATTGCTTTTTAATAGACTTCATACCCAGTGTTATGATGCGATGTTGAGATAAATATGTGGCAAGAAAGTACATTCCCAGTCAGAAGACCCTGGGGATAAAATAGCTCCTAATCATCACTGTAATAGTTTAGCAAGTGCAAAGAAGTATACACCCTCTCCTTAACTGATGCCTTTAGCACCTGGTTTAATGTCCTCCTCTGACCCCAGACTGGCCAGTCACCTGGCCAGTCACCACATGAATGACCCATCCAAAGCTTAGTATCTTTCCTTAACCTCTCATTTCTCGTTGTATTTATTACACATTTATAAACTACTTCTACAGCCAGATACTAAAAATTATTATCCCACATAATTATCCACTCTGGAAACATTAATTCTTGATCATGACCTCAGACCATGTCAGCTCCATCACATATACCTTCCCAACAAAATTTTTTCGATTCTCTGTTTTCTCCCAGTCCTTCCTCCTCTCCTCACCTCCTTTCATATATATATACCTTTAGTTATATTGTCCACCCATCTCTTCATCCTCTATCTTGCCAATATTATCAGCTGTCTTGGCCCATTTTTTTTTCCTGTCACATCTCTCTGGAAAAAAAAAATATGTGGACAAATGCAAAAGCCCATCTGCATCAGAGCTGCTGAGTGTTGCTGGTGAAAATCATATAGAATTATACAACACATTTCCACAGGACGAGAAGTTTATGTTCTTTGACCCTCCAGAGTAGCCAGAAATTGTTTGTCTACTGAGTTTTACCTCCAAATCTCCACAGCAGTAGTTATTATAATGTGCTGGGTTTCTATTATTTTGTCTTCCCAGAATAGTATCTTCTCTTGTTCTGACAAATGCTTCTTTGAATGGGAGATAGCACTTTTGTACAGACCCCACTCACTGTGTACTGTGGATGGTCTAGGGTGGGCACCTGGGCTAAGCCTGAGGAGACCTAGCTCCCTACTCACCAGCCATACTTGATTCATACAGAAAAATATTAATATAGTCCTTCTGGAGATATTCTCGAACTGGAACTGGGGAAGGAGAAGGATAAGATGCAAAGGAGAAGGGGAAAGAGAAGGAGAACCACAATTGCCATTAAAACAAATAAACGTTAACACCCAGAGCTCCCTCCCTCTGGGAGTCAGAGTCCAAATCTCAATGTGTCTGGAGCTGAGTCAGAGTTCTTTTTTTTTTTTCCAACTGAAATATAACAAGCATACTGTTATATTAGTTCCAGGAATACAACATACTAATCCAACAATTCTGTATCATCTCACACCAGGCAGAATGGCTAGAATCAAAAATACAAGAAATAACAAGTGTTGCTGAGGATGTGGAGAAAAAGGAACTCTCTTGCACTGTTGTGGGAATGCAAACTGGTGCAGCCACTGTGGAAAACAGTATGGAGGTTTCTCCAAAAATTAAAATGAGAAATACCATATGATCCAGGAAATCCACTACTATTTACCCAAAGAACACAAAAACACTAATCTGAAAAAACATACGCACCCCTATGTTGGTTGCAGCATTGTTTACAATAGCCAAGATAGGGAAGTGTTCATCAACAGATGAGCGTATAAGAAAGATGTGAGATATATATAAATAAATATAAATACAAAAATAAAAAGTATAAGTATAAATATAAGTATAAATACAAATCAAGGGAGGGGAGAGAGGTCTTAACTGCTATCAAACGGATTGCCACTTCAAGCAATCACAGCTCTCCCCAAACTCCCAGCTACCACCCTTCTTATCCAGAAGATGACCTTAATTCCCACTTTAAAGAGACAATATAAATCAAAAGAGGGAAATCCCTCAAATTCTGGCAACCATACCTGCACAGGTTTCCACATCCACATACCTCTCTTCCTCTCTCTTTATAGCATGGAAGAGAATGTCCCCTTCAAAGGCTTATCTCTCCCAGTGGTCTTATTCCAGCCTTCCAGGTCAGCACATCTCTGCCCTTTTGGTTATTTTCTTTCTCTACTATCTCCCAGCCTCATTCTCATTACTGTCTCTTTTCTACCAGCATAAAATCATCCTCAAGTCTTGCAATTCTTAAAAAAAAAAAATAACAAATTTATCCAGCATGTCCCCTCCAAGTACTACCCTACTGTTTTCTTCCCCACATTATGATAAAATATTTTTCTTTCATCTGACCTCAGGTGCATGAAACTAGATTAATCATGATTCATGATTCATGATAATTGGTGGTCATCACTCCAAGCCTGGTCCACTTTTTTGGTTGATTCCTTACTTTTAACTCTGCAGTAAGCTGCTATAGAAGGACTATCCCAAACAAAAGCCAAGTTCTTCAGATAAGCATGCTGCCTCCCCATCCCATCTTCCTACCCTCCCTGTTTCAAGGTGCCATCCTCCTGAATCCTATGTTAATCATTCACAGGCTCTCCTTTTAATATTGTTTATTGCATCTATGTATTCTTTAAAGTATGTTGTTATTTTAACCTTATAAAAACAATGGCATTAAATAACGTTAAGACTTATCCATCTTCTTATTTTTTTAATTTTTTAATGTTATTTATTATTGAGGGAGAGAGAAACAGAGTGTGAGTGGGGGAGGGGCAGAGAGAGAGAGGGAGACACAGAATCTCAAGGAGGCTCCAGGTTCTGAGCTGTCAGCACAGAGCCTGATGCAGGGCTTGAACTCACGAACTGTGAGATCATGACTCGAGCTGAATTTGGTTGCTTAACCGACTGAGCTACCCAGGTGCCCCCATCATTTTAAATGTCATTATAACTTACTTGTCTTAAGTGCTATATGGTATGCCTTTGCATTCACTGTTTATCAGGTTAAAAAAGATCTCTTCTACTTCTAATTTACAGAGTTTTAAATAATGAATGGGCAATATTATCAAATTTTCCTCTGGATTTTTGTTTTTGAGCTGGTTACATGAATTTTTCTTTTTTTAAGCTATTAAGGGGTTAGTTATATTTATTGATTTTTCTAATATTAAACCTTCCTTATATTCTGGGATAAAACCAAGTTGGCTGTAGTCTATTATCTTTTTAAAACACTATTGGATTTTATTTGTTAATATTTTTTAATTTCTTCATTTATAGTAATAAGTGAAAAAGACCTTTTCATAATGTCCTTATGTTATTTTGGTATTAGGATTGTAAGACTCATAAAAGCAGTTTGGAAATGGTTTCTCTTTGTCATTATCTGGAAGAGTTTACACAAAATTGGGATCATCTGTTATTTGTTTACTCATATTAACCATGAAGAACACAATCTGGAAATTATTTTTTGGATAGGGTACTAAAAGCACAGGCAACAAAAGAAAAAATAGATTGGACTACATCAAAATTAAAAACTTCTTTGCATCAAAGGAGACAATTAACAGGTCGAAAATTTAACTCATGGAATAAGAGAAAACATTTTCAAATTATGTATTTGATAAAGGTTTAATATCCAGAATGTGTAAATAACTCCTATAACTCAACAACAACAATAAAAAATAAGAAAATAAAACATTAAAAAATGAGAAAAGGAGTTGTGTAGACATTTCTCTAAAGAAAATATACAAATGGCCAATAAGTACATGAAAAGATTTTCAACATCCCTAATCATTAGGGGAATATAAATCAAAACCATAATGAGATATTACCTCATAGTATTGAGATGGCTATTGTCAAAAAAAATCAGAAAATAATAGGTTGTTAGCAAGGATGTGGAGAAGTTGGAATACTTGTGAACTCTAAGTGGGTATATAATGGTCCAGCTATTGTGAAAAACTGTATGGTGCCTCCTAAAAATTTTTAAAATAAACTTACATATAATTCATCAATTCCACTTCTGGGTATATACCCAAAAGAATTGAAAGCACGATCTCAAACAGATATTGGTACACCTATGTTCAACAGATATTTGTACACCATTAGTCACAATAGACAAAAGGTAAAAGCAATCAAAGTGTCCTTGGACAGATGAATGGATAAACAAAATATGGCATACACATACAATGGAATATTCACCCTTAAAAAGGAAAGAAATCATGACACATGCTACAATGCAGATGAACTTTGAGGCCATCAAGCGAAGTGAAATAACTCAGTCACAAAAAGAGAAATACTGCATGATTCCACTAATATAAGGTATTTAGAGTAGTCAAATTCATAGGTACAGAAAGTAGAATGGTGGTTGCTGTGGGTTGGGGATGAGGGGAGAAGGGGAAGATATCATTCAATGGGCATTTCAGTTTTGCAGTCTGAGGAATTCTGGAGATGGACAATGGTGGTTGCACAGCGATGTGAATGTACTTAATGCCACTAAACTACACACTTAAAAATGGTTAAGTTGGTAAATTTTATGTTTGTTTAACCACAATTAAAAATATTTTTAAATGAAGAATACAGATATCATTCTGTGTAGCTGGTGTGGCTTTCCTTTGTTTCACAAGAAGACTTGGAATTAATTTATTTAGTTTCAGTTCTACTCCTATCCCACTGCACCCTTAGTATTTGCTAACTCTTAGCATGGATTTTGTGTGACCTCCACCAGTACAATGAGCTCCTACCTTCCTAATACAACTTCCAGGATATAGTCTGTGCTGTGGAGCTCTTTACTATGCTTTATCCATCAATTTGTCTCCCACCACTTCTTTTTATATTTGTTGAAATTTCTTATTCATTAATGTCCTCAGCTTTCATATTTTTCACTATATATTAGAACAGAAGACAGTCAATTCTCATAAGCAAAGACTTTATTGCTACATACTACTTGAGAACATCACTCACCAGATTATAACTTAAACCAAGTCTCTTGGAATGTGCAATGATTACCTTTTAGATACATAAGTAAATTCAGGTTTCATGCCCCATGAATTTACAAATCCCATGCAGTCAGAAGTGTCCTTTAACTTCAGTCACATTCTTTGCTTAAATAAATAAACTTATCTAACTGAATAGTTGACAAAACTGAACTTTTATAAGTAGCTTTTGTAAACAAGAAGAAATACTTTCTTTTTTTAAACATCTATAAATCTCAGCCACCTGGGCATTTAAGGAAATTCTGAATTAAAAATTTTAAAGTCATTTTCCCCTGGAAGTCTTACACCAGCCCCCATGTATTTCAAAAGGTTCAGTATCCATTCCCAAAGTTTTTGGTAGGGAAGGAGAGGAAATTGGTCATAATTCTAAATTTTCCCAGAAAAATTGTAATGAGGCTTTCCCTGTCCCCCATTTTTATTCTTATTGTAAAGATCATAAGAGATGGAGGAGAGAAATGTCTGTGCTCAGTCTACAATATTATACTGGAATCTTCTTTATTTTTAGCTGATACCTTAGTGACTTAAAACTACTTTTCAATGACTTGACTACATGCTCTCCCTACTACCTGCTATAGAGAATAGGATATGAGGCACCTGGGTGGCTCAGTCAGTTGGGCATCCAACTTCGGCTCAGGTTATGATCTCAGGGTTCGGTTTGTGAGTTCAAGAACTGCATCGGGCTCTGTGCTGACAGGTCCTAGCCTGGAGCCTGCTTCAGATTCTGTGTTTCCCTCTCTCTCTGCCCCTAACCCGCTTGTGCGCGCTCTCTCTCTCAAAAATAAATAAACATTAAAAAAAGAGAGAACAGAATGTGGTCCTACATGTTGATGACAGATTTATTGTATGAACTAAAGAGGAATGATTTCAATTTAGGTTTTACCACTTATCATTGCAAAAACAACAACAACAAAAATAGCCTTAAAACAAGCTACCACAAAGTCAGATCAGTATTTTTGGTGGATATCTTAGAAAAAAATAATAGGTATATATGCAACAAACTTATATGGCAGGTTAACTTATTTAGGAATGAAAAGATATATTTTATTTTTTAATTTTTAAATTGTATTTAAATCCAAGTTAAATACAACTTGGATTGTATTTCAGGAATAGAATTTAGTGATTCATCACTTACATATAACATCCAGTGCTCATACTAAAAGTGCCCTCCTTAATGCTCATGATCCATTTAGCCCATCCTCCCACCATTCTCCCCTCCAGCAACCCTCAGTTTCTTCTCTGTATTTAAGAGTCTCGGGGCACGTGGGTGGCTCAGTCGGTTGAGCCTCCGACTTTGGCTCAGGTCATGATCTCACAGCTTGTGACTTCCAGCACCGCATCAGGCTCTGTGCTGACAGCTCAGAGCCTGGAGCCTGCTTTGGGTTCTGTGTGTGTCTCTCTCTCTGCCCCTAACCCACTCACATTCTGTCTCTGTCTCTCAAAAATAAATAAACATTAAAAAAAATTAAAAATAGTCTCTTATGGTTTGCTTCCTTCTCTCTTTTTATCTTTTTTCCTTCCCTTCCCCATGTTCATCTGTTTTGTTTCTTAAATTCCACATCTGAGTGCACTCATGATATTTAGCTTTCTCTGACTGACTTATTTCACTTAGCATAATATACTCTAGTTCCATCCATGTTGTTGCAAATAGCAAGATTTCATTCTTTTTTTTCACTCAGTACTATTACATTTTATATATATACATATATATATATATATATATATATATATATATGTATGTATGTATATATATACACACCACATCTTTATCCATTCATCAGTCGAGTCGATGGACATTTGGGCTCCTTCTATAATTTGGTTATTGTTCATAGCACTGTTATAAACATTGGTGGGCACATGCCCCTTCAAATCAGCATTTTTGTGTTCTTTGGATAAATACCTAGTAGTGAAATTGCTGGGTCACAGGGTAGTTCTATTTTCAATTTTTTGAGGAACCTCCATATTGTTTTCCAGAGTGGCTGCACCAGTTTGCATTCCCACCAGCAGTGCAAAAGTGTTCCCCTTTCACTGCATTCTTGCCAACATTTGTTGTTTCCTGAGTTGTTAATTTTAGCCATTCTAACAGGTATGGGGTGATATCTCATCATGGTTTTTATTTGTATTTCCCTGATGATGAGTGATATTGTGCACATTTTCATGTGTCTGTTAGCCATTTAGATGTCTTCTTTGGAAACATGTCTGTTCACATCATTTGCCCATTTCTTCACTGGATTATTTGTTTTTTGGGTGTGGAGTTTGGAAAGTTTTTTATAGATTTTAGATACTAACCCTTTATCCAATATGCCATTTGCAAATATCTTCTCCCATTCTGTCAGTGGCCTTTTAGTTTTGTTGATTGTTTCCTTCACTGTACAGAAGCTTTTCATCCTGATAAGGTCCCAACAGTTCATTAGTGATCTAGTTCTATTTAAACAAAATAGTTTTTGTTTCTCTTGCCTCCAGAGACATGTCTAGTAAGAATTTGCTGTGGCTGAGATCAAAGAGGTTGCTGCCTGTTTACTCCTCCAGGATTTTGATGGTTTCCTGACTTACATTTAAGTCTTTCATCCATTTTGAATTTATTTTTGTGAATGGTGTAAGAAAGTGGTCCAGTTTCATTCTTCTGCATCTTGCTGTCCAGTTTTCCCAACACCATTTGTTGAAGAGACTGTCTTTTTTCCATCGCATATTCTTTCCTGCTTTGTCAAAGATTAGTTGGATATACATTTGTGGGTCTATTTCTGGGTTCTCTATTCTGTTCCATTGAACTATGTATCTGTGTTTGTGCCAATACCATACTGACTTGTACAGCTTTGTAATATGGCTTGAAGTCTGGAATTATAATGCCTCCAGCTTTGGTTTTCTTTTTTTTAACATTACTTTGGCTATTCGGGGTCTTTTCTGGTTCCATACAAATTTTGGAATGGTTTGTTCTAGTTCTGTGAAATGCTGGTGTTATTTTGATAGGGATTACAATGGAAATTTGACTAGTATCTACATTTTAACAATGTTCTTCCAGTCTGTGAGCAGGGAATGCATTTCCATTTCTTTGTGTCTTCTTCAAGTTCCTTCTTAAGTTTTCTACAGTTTTTATCATCTAGATCTTTTACCTCTTTGGTTAAGTTTATTCCTAGGTATTTTATGGTTTTCGGTGAGATTGTAAATGGGATTGATTCCTTGATTTCTCTTTCTGAAGCTTCATTATTGGTGTATAGAAATGCAACAAATTTCTGTACATTGATTTTATATCTTGCAACTTTGCTGAATTCATATATCAGTTGTAGAAGTTTTTTGGTGGAGTCTTTTGGGTTTTCCAAATATGGTATCAAAAAGGTATATTTTAAGTCTAAATCAACTTGAAGAAATCACCAGTAAATTATAATAACTAAAAGTTAGCTACTTTGTTTTCAATTACTTATGATCATATAGAGTGTTTCCTAATTAGTCTTTTGAAAATTTGACACCTAAAATTATTTTAACTATTTCTGGTATAAAAATCAGGAAACCATTGGCATCTTCTCTCCAACATACTACAGTAGACCCAAAACCCACTTTCAGCCCATCTCCATGTGACTTTGAGATGATCATCCACACAGATATATATCTTAGAATGAGTTAATATACCCATGGTTTTTGACAAAAGCATATTAACTTCACGTTTTTTTCACTTGATAATACAATCTATAAATCAAACCTTAATGGACAATGTTTACTATTTGCTTGGTTGTGAGACATAATATTCTTGGATGATTGCCTAAAATAATGTATAATTTATATACTTTTCCAGGTGTCCTAGATTTTATCTTGCATCTGGGCATAGCATCAAAGAGGTATACCTATAACACATTGCTTTGGCTGCTTAAAAATAATTCTTTCTGTGTTGTAAGTTCACATCATGATATCTACTTATTTTGAGCAATAATGAAAACTGAAAAATTCATTCTATTTATCATAGTGTTTAGTTAAGAGTTTGCCCACCACATCACTTAGCATGAGGGTGACTCATGGTAGAAACACCTTGAAGTATGACATTGTCCAAAAGCCTAATTAAGGATCAAATAAAAATGGGCCTTCTTGGGGCACCTGGGTGGCTCAGTCGATTAAGCCTCTGGCTTTAGCTCAGGTCATGATCTCACAGTTGGTGGTTCATGAGTTCGAGCCCCACACGGGGCTGTCTGCTGTCACACAGAGCCCACTTGGGATCCTCTGCCCTTCCCCCTCTCTCTTCCCCTCCCTCCTCCCCCTCCCCTTCCCCTCTGCCCCTCCCGGCTGGTGCAAGTGTGCAAGTGTGCACACACTCTCTCTCTCTCAAGAGGGGCCTAAGCTCACCGGAAGTGGGGCTCAAGCTCACAAACCAAGTGATCATGATCCAAGCCAAAATCGGAGGCTTAACCGACTGAGCCACCCAGGTGCCCCTGTATTATGGATTTTTAAATTAACTGTGTACCTTTTATATCTTAATTTCTTATCCTGATTTTACCTTCGCTCATACTTATTCAGCAGTATTTTTTATCCTACTATAATTTATGTGTATGCATAAACCACCTTTACTCTTTTTAGAAAAAACAAAAGGATAATACAAAACAAAGAACACAAGTCACTCCATAGGACAAAATGCAAGCAAACAGCTAAACGACTACATCACTGGCCCCACTGTCCTCTTTAACCTTGCACTAGACTGACTTATAAAAACACAGATCTAAAAAAGCATTTATCATACATTTGTTCAACCATTTATTCAGAAACATTCATGATATACCTATGGTGTGCTAGGTGCCATGATCATTGTTGAGCTTGCAAGATATCTAACTCATGGCCCTTAATACTCAGAAACTCAAACTCCAGTAAGAAAAGCAGATGAGTGCAATAAAGCACTGTAACAGTAATAAAAATTTTAAGGTGACATGTATCTAGCAATATATAACATAATATATATATTACAATTGTTATGTCTCAGTTTGATGAATTATAAAACTTAAGATGTATCTTAAAGAAAGAGGTAAAGCAAGCCGGAAGGATGAAGTATGGAAGGACAGTTAAAGCAAAAGTAACCACAAGTAAAAAGATATGGCACTGAGAGATTACTTGTTGTATTCAGGGTTTTATACGGCTGGAGATTCTTGTGTTTGTGTGAATGTGCAGAGCTGGAGCACCATGTGAACCTGCACAGGTTGTGCTTGTATAAATCAAGGTAAGGTAGCCTCATTTACTTAGATTGCAATGTGAATTATGGCCCCTAGGGAGGTGCAGAGCAAAACTTGCATAACTATATATGATGGTAGGAGGTTGGGGACAGGGATGAAAGGAACTATGACATCCATAAAACCTTGTTACTCACTGTAAGGACACTAAAATCACTTCATTATAACAGTTCGTTCTTTGTAACATTATGCACCTTAGTGAAATTTTACCTATGTTTCACTGCTTTGTTCACAGGAAAAGAATCATATCCATACGCAACCATATGTTGATTATGTATCATCATTTATCTGGGTGAAGCTGTAAACTATGGGAGAATTTTTCAACTTTAAAATCCTTAATGTGAATGTTTGCTTAGTCAGGGCCAACTTCCCTGAAATAATTCCCTGAGATTAAGTTTCACATAAATGGTACACAGGTGGGCTGGAATTCTGGCACCATGTATATTTACAAAATCATGTAACTGTCAGCCATATCTCTCTAAATTAAGAGAAGGGTACCTAAAAACCAAGACTAAAGATTTGTATCCTATGAGCTGGAAAATTGCCATTTTAATAAAAAGAAGGCCAGTGAAGGGACAAAAACCTATCCTAGATGAGGCCATGAGGCTTTCGCACAAATCGGGAGAGTGGCAGCCAAAGTTCTGTGCTTTGTTACTGCGATAATCCTAGTAGATGTGCCAAAAAATTGGACCTATGTTATTCAAAGAGGAACAACATGACTGGGGCCAGAAAATAGTCAGGCCCATTGTAGAGAGGGGTATAATCTCATATGAACATCTCAGGACTGATCTGGATAAGTCTATGAGGAGTTTACTAAAGAGACATTTGGTGTTTCTAGATAAAAAACAAATAAACATATTCTATCATGGTTCCTGCAAGTGATAATTAATCATGACCCATCTCAAAAACTATATCAAATATGAATGAGAGATTCTCTCTGAAAAGGCAGAATTTTTAACTGGTGAGACTTCAAATTTCATCTATTTCAATCTCTTCTTTCACTTATAAGGAATCGGAAAAGCAAAGGAGTAAAGTGGTCTATGTAACAGCAAAAAGAATTTGTGGAAGAGCAGAGTTAAAACTCTTTACAATTTGACATGTTGACCCTGAGACCAACTTCCATAGCATTCAGCTTCTTCCTAAATTTTAAATTTTTAAAAAAATGTTTTCCTTATTTTTTTTTAATTTTTTTTTCAACATTTTTTATTTATTTTTGGGACAGAGAGAGACAGAGCATGAATGGGGGAGGGGCAGAGAGAGAGGGAGACACAGAATTGGAAACAGGCTCCAGGCTCTGAGCCATCAGCCCAGAGCCCGACGCGGGGCTCGAACTCACGGAGTGCGAGATCGTGACCTGGGTGAAGTCGGACACTCAACCGACTGCGCCACCCAGGCGCCCCATGTTTTCCTTATTTTTGAGACAGAGAGAGACAGAGCATGAGCAGGGGAGGGACAGAGGGAGAGGGAGACACAGAATCTGAAGCAGGGTCCAGACTCTGAGCTGTCAGCACAGAGCCCCACACGGGGCTCAAACTCACAAACCGTGAGATCATGACCTGAGCCAAAGTGAGACGCTTAACCGACTGAGCCACCCAGGAGCCCCAACTTCTTCCTAAATTTTAGATGCAGGCTGTGTGTAGTTCAGATGACATATGATCAAATGTTCTGACTTATCTTTTAGAAGTCTGGAATCCAAATATCCAAATGAGGGCCTGCTTTCTTTGGAGTTTCTAAATTTATCCTCACAACATGCTTGACTGGCATGGCTCTCTGCTTTTGAATTTTTGCCCCTACTCTTGCAAAACCAAACCTAATGTAGTGATTAATGTCACAAGGTTATTAACTCATTCATTCAGCAAATGTTTATTCCCTAACTTTTGGGGAGTTTGTTTCCCAACACCCTCTCTCCTTTCTTAACAACAATGTAGATTTTTTTGAGAAATGACCTGTTTCCTGTTTAATACAACCCGGTTAGATTCTAATTAGTAAACTTTCCTCCCTCAGTGGAGGAGTGTGACATCTCAGCTAGGTCATTAGGATGTTCTTTGCTGTCGCTTGCATCTTTAGCAGAGAGTCTAAGAGACTGAAAGTGGCTGGAATCCTATCCTCACCACCAGCAGCATTCTGATCATTGACAGGAGGACCACTGGGCTCTAGCTCCCATCAGCTCTAAGAACTTCCCAAATCCTTACCACAATTTGCTTTTGCTTATATTAGCCATAGTTGTTTTATCTTGTTTGAAAACAAGGGAGTTAGCTGAAAACTATCTCTCATGTATTCACCACTATGTTAGATGGTAAATACTAATGACAGAAAGAATATCAATTAATTAAAAGGCAGAGCCTCATTCCTCCAACAATTTCCTATACAGTGGAAAAGGCAAGACATACATATAAGAAACAAACGCATAATGCAATAGGTCATTTATTACCAAATTGATTATTCCAAACAGTAAGAGTTGTAGGAATCCAGAGAAGAAAGAGGAGATCAGAAAAGGCTAGATCTTAAAAGATGGGTATAAATGCAATAGCAAAAGGGAACTAAAATGACCATTTAGATGTGGGCAATCAAATAAATCAGAACTTTGAATCCAGAATAAACAAAGTGTGCCAATGATAGTGTTATTAATAAGACCATGCCATTTTATTGAAGGCAAGTGAATAGAGAGAGAAAATGAAAACAAACAGCTGTTGTGAGCCATGGAATGCACACAGAAAGGTGGTAGAAGGGGAAGCCAGCAAAAAAAGAAGAAGCCAGAAAAATAAGTAGAAATGAGAGAGCAATGAGCAAAGGTCATTTGACCTGGACTTTAAGGTATAGCCTTAACTTCTCCATTCCTCAGTTTCTTCATCTTTAGAATGGGGGTAATCATGATACCACCTCATAAAGTATGGTGATAATGAGTTATATATGTAAAACACTTAAAACATAGTTGTACTAGATTAATGAATGACACAAATCTACAGTTTCAAGAACAGCATGCTCTCTAGCTCTAGTCTCCAAGAAATTCAAGCCAAGAATAACTCCTCTAAATTTAGTTATTAGTTCATGGCTGAGTATCAGGACAACACTTTTGAGATAGAAGTGAGATCACAACAGTTTAAAGAGAGAATAAGTGGTGAAAACATGGGTGTGAGTTTTTTATTAAAAAGTTTGGTAGTGAAATGAAAGTGAGAGAAAATATTTTATAAAGAAGAGACAGATACCACAACATTTTTAAGTCAGGGAGAAGGATCCATGAGGAGGAAGAGGCAAGGATGACAATGAGATGAGTCTGAGCCTAAGATTTTCACTGGAGTTAAAAAAGAAAAGGAAAAAAAAAAAAAGATTCAGGACACAGAGCAATTTATCTTAGGAAAGTGAATACTTTTTCGAAATCTAGAGGGAAATGTAAGCATATTAATAGAGAAAATGAAAAATTGATGTAGAAAGGTCCATAATGAAATTCAGGGCCGGTAGACGTGACTTTATCAGGAAGGAGGAGAGACCAAATGAAATAAAGATGATGGGGTTATGGAGAGATGTGATGACAAATTTTTGTGCATCTTATTGAGACTCTCTACCATCTCAAGGAATTTTAATAGGGAAATTGTAGGCAAACTCCCCTTATGAATTGAAATATAAAAGACTTATTTTATCTTATCTTACAATAAGATAAAAATCTATTTCAAATAGCCAGTTAGGCTGAATGCTTGAAACCAAAACCCTAATTCGTGAAGAGAGAAATAGTCACTGGAAGGGCTCAGAATAGATAAGAGATATCATGGACTACATTTCTGCACAGAATAGAAGGAAAGAAAAGAGAATTTCCAATGCTCCATTCATTTCTTTGATACCACAAATTTATATACCATCATCATTCTCCAAACTGGAGATAACGTTACTTGTTTTGCAAACTTCATTGGCCACAAGGGAAAAAAAAATTAAAGAGTACCTTGAGAAACTATAATTGCACAGAACGCACTTATGAAATGCTGTTTAGACTTTTATCATTGGTGATGACATGGGTAATAATAATGAGTCTCAAAAGCTCTCTCTGGATCTCTTACCAAGAATCCTACATTCCTACAAGTTGACATCCTGGAAGCATGTGTAAACTGCCCATGACTTTCATTGTCCTCCCCTCTCTGGAGCTCCATCCACCTCTCAAAGCAAACTCCACATTTTCTCAACATGGACAGTCAGGAAGGTAGAAACAAAAAGTGTCCTGTAGTTTTCATTTTAGGGAACTGAATATTGCCTCAGGCCCCAAGGACTAGGAGAGGTAGAACATTCTGGGGAATGCTAGGGACTAAAGGGTAAGAGAATATACTTGTGAGGAGGCAGGGGTAATGAGGGGAGAGGAGAGGGGGTGTTTGATGTTTACATGCAATTTAAATGTATTTATTTATTTTTCAATATCTTTATACTTGCAACTGGTAATAGACTCAAAATATACATGGGAGTATAGAGTGAAGAGAAAGACTCTCTTTCCCATTTTCTCCAATAACCCTATATCTTGTTCCCCATGTTCCCTTATATTTTAGTAAATGAAAATGAAATACATAGACAGGCAGCTAGCTATCTAGAATCCAGAAAAGTTTATAATTAAAAACATTTTAATGTTATTCATAAGAAACTCTGTAAAATAATATAATCAATATATAACAGAGGCAGCATTTTATTTATTTATTTATTTTTATTTTTTTTCAACGTTTATTTATTTTTGGGACAGAGAGAGACAGAGCATGAACGGGGGAGGGGCAGAGAGAGAGGGAGACACAGAATCGGAAACGGGCTCCAGGCTCTGAGCCATCAGCCCAGAGCCCTACGCGGGGCTCGAACTCACGGTCCGCGAGATCGTGACCTGGCTGAAGTCGGACGCTTAACCGACTGCGCCACCCAGGCGCCCCTAACAGAGGCAGCATTTTAAATATGTAGGAGTTAACTCAATTATTTAATAAAAGAGTACGAGGTCAGCTGGACAGCAAACAAGGAAAATAATCAGATGTCAACCTTTAAAAATTTCAAAGTGAAACTACAAAATAATGTGCTATAAAATAATGCGTATAGGAGCGCTTGGGTGGTTCAGTCAGTTAAGGGTCCGACTTCGGCCCAGGTCATGATTCTGCACTTTGTGGGTTCGAGCCCCACATCAGGCTCTGTGCTGACAGCTCAAAGCCTGGAGCCTGCTTCAGATTCTGTGTCTCCCTCTGTCTCTGCCCCTCCCCCACTCTGTCTCTTTGTCTCCCCCCAAAAAATAAACATTAAAAAATTTTTTAAATAATGTGTATATATACATACATATATTTGGCATTTATATACAATCTTAGCTAAGCAAGACTTCCAGTTTTTCTAAATCATGGAATAAAAGATTGTCAAATCTGGCAATGAAAAAACTTTTAAAAACAATCTTTATAGATTAAATTCAATTAACAAATTGAAAAGACATATGGCAAATAAAAACTATTTTCAACATATCAGCAGGAGAAAAGGCTAGTTCAATTCAATAAGAAAATCCAAATTTCCAAATAAAAAAGTAGGCAAAAAACAAAAATAGGCAGTTGGCAGAAAAAGAAATACGATAAAAATGAAAACCTCACTTACAATTAGACAAATTGGAATTTAAAGTGAAATAGCAGTGCATCAATAGTCACAATCAACAGAGTGAAAAGGCAACAAAAGGAATTTGTGGAAGTATTTGCAAATCCTATTATCTGATAAGAGGTTATCATCTAAAATATGTAGTGAACTGCTATAACTCAGCAACAAGCAAACAAATTCCTATAACTCAACAACAGCAACAACAAAAAAAAAACCAAATTAACTCCATTAAAAAGGGCAAAATGCCAGGCGTAAGGGATGGGGGAAACAGGAAGAGGCTGTTAAAAGGGGACAAACTTCTGGCTGTAAGATGAATAAGATCTGAGGATCTAATGTAAACATGATGACTATAGTTGATACCACTGTTATTGTGTAATTTGCTAACAGAACAGAACCTAAATGTTCTCACCAAACAAAGGAAGGGCAAATTTGTGAGGTGATGGATGCATTAATTAACCAGACGCTAGGAATCCTTTCACAGTGTATACATATGTCAAATCACCATGATGTATACTTTAAATACCTTACAATTTTATATGACCTCAATAATGCTGAAAAAAATAAAAATCAAAGACTCAGATCTTGGTGTTTAAATAGAAATGGGCCAAAGATTTGAATAGACATTTCTTCAAGGCAAATATACAACAGCATATGAAAAGATGCTGAAACTCATAAATCATTAAGGAAATGAAAATCAAAACCACAGGTAACACCTACACCCATTAGGATGGCTACTACAAAAAAGAAAAAATAGAAAATAACAAGTGGTAGCAAGAATGTATCACTTGTGTGCATCACACAGAGTACTTGCTGCATAGAAAAAGAGCTCCTGTGCCTGTCTCTATGCCTTCCTACTCCCTTAGGAAGTTTCTGAGACACTTATTTTACAGCGAAAAGTAAAGATGACAGTGTCCTTTCAAATATAAAATCCTATAGGGGGCGCCTGGTTGGCTCAGTTGGTTAAGCATCTGCCTGTTGGCTTCTGCTTAGGTCATGATCTCATGGTTGGTGAGATCAAGCCCTACAAGCTTCCAGCTATAGGCTGACAGCACAGAGCTTGCTTGGAACTCTCTCTCTCCCTCTGCTCCTCTCTCTCTGTTTCTCTCTCTCAAAAATAAATAAATAAACTAAAACAATTATATCAAATATAAAATACTAGAAGCCAGTTACCCAAGCAGCCTTGTGTTAATCACTCAGTGGTCTGAAGCCTTCTCATCCCTCCTCAGCTCACTCCCATAAGGCGCTGGGTGAGGTATGTGATGATAATTATTCAATCTGGTCATATTAAAATGACCATAATGCATAATAGGCCAGGCCATTCTTCCCATTCCCCACTCCCTCTCCACCTCCCATCCCCCTCACCCACATACAAACAGAAGAATCAATGCATTGCAATCAGTGAGTTTAAGGGCATGTGCTCTGTTAGAATTCCTGGCAGCGACTATTATGCAAATCATGGCATTTATGAAGATTATAAATGCTGTCCAGAAACTTAGAGTGAAAAGAACTCCTGGAAGTTCAGCCAATCTTTTTCCTCCTTTACGTCCCAGTAGTACGGTCTTGAACTACCCCAAGAAAAAATTAAAGGTGTTTTTCAAAGTTCATTAGTCAGGATAGGCCATGCATTACCAATGGGATCAACAGCACCCCTGGGGGCGGGGCAGGGAGTGGGAGAAAAAATTGGTTCTTGGCAAGGGGGTGGGAGCAAAAAAAATCCTTGTCTTTATTTAAAAAGCACAGATATACATATAGTTCATAAACAGAAAAATGTTATACTTGTGGTATTAAAATTTCATGAAGGGGGAAATTATGAAAAAAAAGTCTAATAAATCTACCATGAGAAGTGATAAAAAAAAAATAATGTTGAGAAACACTGGAGTAGTGTAAACTGCTATAACAAACACCCCGCAAAACTCAGTGGCCTTACAAAACAATTTTTTTCTTACTGATAGCGCATTCTGATGCTTGATAGTAGGGGCCCTGGAGTGTGCTCTCCTCCACATAGTCATACAGGAACTCAGGCTCCTTCTGTCCAGTGGCTCCACCATCCCTTAAGGCCTTTGAGAATCTTCCAGAATCCTCTTCATCTGGCTGCCCAATGATTAAAGAAAGAGAAGCAGAAGATAATAAAGAATATTTTGGGTGCTAGGCTTGGCAGTGAGTGCACAGTTTTCACCAACTTTATATTGCCACAAATTAGTCAATGGCCTCTTCTAAATGCAAGGCAACTGGGAAATACAGTCTAGCCCCATGCACATGAGGGGAGAATAGAATACTGCAGAAAAACAAGTTAGTCTTTGCCTCATAAGACAGAAAATTTGAAGCTTTACTGGGGTCTCATAGTTGATGAAAACTGAATTATATTTAATACTTGCAATGATAAAATGTACCCTAGAAAAAAATGGAGAAGAGTTTATTTTAATCCTATTCTTCAGCTTTGGGTTTTCCTTCAATCTTCCCTACACTTTACTAGCAGTAAGCATTTTAACTGGTTAATAAACAGGAAAACAAATTAAAGGTTTGTTTCCCAACCTACTGAACATATTCAATGCTGGAAAGAATATGGAGAAAAAGATACAATTACTCTTTGTGTAAGCTGCAAACACATGTGAAGGGCACCTTGATAATATCTATAACAATTTTGCAGACACATACCCACTGACACAGCAACTCCATTTCTGGACATTTATCCTGGAGATATTATTACCTTAAGTTAAAATAGCTCACCCTTACATACTGCTTACCATGTGTCAGAAGGCACAGAACATGCAGTCAATTCCCCACTAATAACTGACAGAGCAGGAGTCTGAACTGAGGAAGTTCATCTCTAGTCTCTATCCTTAACTGCTATCTTCATCATGCACACAGACATGTCAAAGGATTGAAAATAACCTAAACATCCATCAACAGGGGACTGATTCAGTAAACTACAATAACATCCAAATATCCACAGACCACTACAAAGCTATCAAAAATAATGAGGCAGTTTTAAATATACTGGTGCGAAACAATCTATATGATATATACTTTTCAGCAAAAGAGAGAGAGAGAGAGATTACAGTGGAAAACAAGGCATATAAGTAGGATATCACTGTATCAAAAATTTTGAAATGAATTTCTTCAGGAAAAAAATTTCAAGGAATTTATTTATTTATTTATTTATTTATTTATTTATTTTTTATATATATGAAATTTATTGACAAATTGGTTTCCATACAACACCCAGTGCTCATCCCAAAAGGTGCCCTCCTCAGTACCCATCACCCACCCTCCCCTCCCTCCCACCCCCCATCAACCCTCAGTTTGTTCTCAGTTTTTAACAGTCTCTTATGCTTTGGCTCTCTCCCACTCTAACCTCTTTTTTTTTTTTTTTTTCCTTCCCCTCCCCCATGGGTTCCTGTTAAGTTTCTCAGGATCCACATAAGACTGAAACCATATGGTATCTGTCTTTCTCTGTATGGCTTATTTCACTTAGCATCACACTCTCCAGTTCCATCCACGTTGCTACAAAAGGCCATATTTCATTTTTTCTCATTGCCACATAGTATTCCATTGTGTATATATACCACAATTTCTTTATCCATTCATCAGGACAGCAACATGCAGAAGGTTGAAACTAGACCACTTTCTCACACCATTTACAAAAATAAACTCAAAATGGATAAAGGACCTAAATGTGAGACAGGAAACCATCAAAACCTTAGAGGAGAAAGCAGGAAAAGACCTCTCTGACCTCAGCCGTAGCAATCTCTTACTCGACACATCCCCAATTTCAAGGAATTTTGACAGCCCCTTAAGAGACAAACTGAGAATTTGGTGGGAAACATTCTCTGAACATCATTTTGTACCACTGGAATTTGGAAACAAGTGTTAGTAATTCCCACTTGAAACAAAAATAATTTTCATTTATTGTGCAAAAATGATGGCAATTATATATGCATTGGTTTAATCTTTTCTAATATATAAACTTCCTTTGCCTAATCCAACTAGAAGTAGAGTGGATCAACTGATATTCATTGCCTTTCTTTTCCTCCCATTACCTGTGAAGTAGCAATTCATAGTTCTATTAAACTGGGTGGAGGTGGGGGGGGGTGTCTGATTACATCAGCACATTATAGAGGTCTGATCTATTGTCTCAGCATATTTCTCATTACCTTAGCTATCTTTGTTATCCTTAGTACTTGCTGCCTCCGACCGAAATACTAGCTGGGTCCTCTCAAAACTCTCCATTCTACTTCCTGGGGTTTCCCGAGGCCTGATTCATGTTCTACCTAATTCAAAAAACTTTTTCCTGTGAGGTCTCTATCAGCATGGGTAAAGGCTTCCCCTGAAGGTAATAGGATGTGAATCAGAGCTGCGTAAATCCCCTTAGATTAGAATAAACTTTTTATTTACACATTTATTTTAAACGTGTTTGAAATGTATTATTTATTTACACATTATTTTTTAAACCCCACAAAAAAAGAAAAAAATGAAACTTTTAAAGCATTTTCAGGAATGGAGCTTGGTTTTCATAAGGCGGGGATAGAGCAAATAGAAGGTCAACATGAGGGCCAGAAAAATTAAGAAGCCTTATAGGGTTGTCCAATTGGATAAGACCTTATTCCCTCACTTCTCTCTTTCAGTAAGGATCTCAAATTCTGAACTTCCTGAACGTGTTGCAAACTTCCTCTTCTCAGTCCCACCGATCTGGATGCTCAAAAATCACCTGTATTTGATAGGATACATTTCTTCTCCAGTTTTTTCCATTTAAAGAATGTTAACTGCCTTTCCCCACCATGTGAAAGCGGCCAGTGTTTTGTGCTTTTAGGTTGCCTTTTGGAATGCCCTAGCAGTGCTTATCAATTAATGTACATTAATAGAGATTCTGTTAAAACGCAGTTTCTAATTCAGTAGCCCTGGGTGGGGCCTGATATTCCACATTTTTATCAGGTAGCGCCAATGCTGCTGATCCACAGAATACATTTCAAGTAGGAAGGTCCTAAAGAAAACTTGATGCTAAGAAGAAGCCACAGCAAGCAGTGCCAGTCTGAGTATGTGCAAAAGCGTACGCAGAATCTGTAGCAGGCTCCAGACTCTGAGCTATCAGCACAGAGCCCGATGTGGGGCTTGAACTTGTGAACTGCGAGATCATGACCTGAGCTGAAGTTGGACACTTAACCGACTGAGCCACCCAGATGCCCATAATATTGTCATTTTTAATGATTTTATTTTTGAGGTGGGGGCCAGAGAAAGGGGTGACAGAGGATCCGAAGCAGGCTCTGTCCTGACACTGGGGTTTAAATTCATGAACCATGAGATCATGACCTGGGCCAAAGTCAGACGTGGAACTGACTGAACCCACCCAGCCACCCCATATATTGTCATTTTTTCTAAGTCAGAAATGGCCAAATGTGGGTAATTTTATATGATTCAATCTAACAGCACCACTTCTTAGAGCAGTTGTGAATATTAAAATGGATAGTATATGGGATGATCATTACACAGTTCCAGGAAAGTAGAATAAGAACACAATAAATTCTAGTATATATTACTTTAATGTACACATGTATACTTTAAAGCATGAGGATGGGAAGAAAGTGGATATTTTTGTTCTTTCTCCTTTATCATTTGGAGTTTTCTTGGATCTTTTTTCTTTCCTTTTCTTTTTCTTTCTTTTTTTTTTTGAACAATATAACATTGTGCTTAAAATCACTAACTCTGGAGCCAGACTGCTAGAATTTCAATTCACCAGGTATTAGCTGTGTGACTTTTGGAAAGTTACTTTACCTTCCCATGCCTCAGTGTAAAATGGAGAAATAATAGTATCTACTTCATTAGGATTGTTGTGATACTAAGTAAGATAATATTTATAAATTGATAACAGCAGTGTCTGGCACATCCTAAAGGTTATGTAGATAGATGGATAGATAGATAAATAGACAGGTAGATAGATAGATAGATAGATAGATGGATAGATAGATGGATAGATAGATATACATATGTACATACCCTACTTCTGACTATCTGACTGCTGTTCCTAACATTTCTTGTTGATAGTTGGTTAATTCCAATAAAAGAATTATTGTTAACCAATAAAATAACTGGTTAGTAGTCAACAAAAACAAGCCAGTAAAAGTTTAATGATTTTCCCTTTTCTCTGGTCCATGTGAACACTGATGTTAAAAAAAAAAAACCCTACATAAATGCAGAATATAAAATCTGGAAGTTATCTTAGAGACAATCTGTTAAATTCCTTCATTTTACATAGGAAAATGAGATCTCTTCAAAAATGTACCTCAGTGACTTAGGGATGGGAGATGTCCATGAATTCACCCTAAACCTTCTCATCTCCCTTTAGCTACCATTGCCAATTTCCTCCCCCAGAAAATCTCTGATCAGGTACTATCAAGTTACAGAATTTTTTGGTCTCACTTTCACTGTTTTCTCTACTTTTACTAACCATCCTTTGTGGAAACAGCAGAATAACAAGCTACAGCCTTTGGAATAAATCTCCTGAAGTCATAGTTCAGTTGGCCATACAATCTATACTCATGGACTCAGGGTGGTTCTTAAGTGGGACTGCCTCAGGACCTCAGGACTGATACAATCAGGTTTAATAAATATACTTACTCGCTGTTTTCTGCAACTGTTCAAAACAAAACAAAACAAAGCAAAGCAAAACAAAACAAACAAAACAGCAGCCCAGACTGGAATCGATGTTGAAAATACAAGAGACAGTCTCAATTGTTCAGTACAAGCACAGTTTAAGACACTAGTCAGAACTACTACAATTTCTTATGTATTTTGTAATGGACATGGTGGCTCATAGAAAAGTAACAGAATGCAAAACTAATAAGCAATAGTTAAAGCTGAGAAGGAGAGCTAAATGTGGCTCTCTTGGATATCTGGAATTGACTGAGTCATAGATGATACCATCCATGATTCAAGTCAATGAGACTTTAAAGAAACAGGTACTCCTTCCCTTTTTTTTTCCCTTCCCTTCCCTTTCTTCTTTCTTGAAGGAGAAAAGGGCTACAAAGGGCTGCATCCTGTTAATTCTTTTTTGCAGGTTTAATCTTTATTTTAATAAACATTTTTAAGTGAAAAGTTTTTAAAAAAGAAATAAACATAAAATTAGAGTTAACAATTTTCCAAATAGAACACATCCCACAAAATTATATCAAAACATATGGCAGTCGTACTCATCTTAGAGCTAGATAATTTATTCTAAACTTGTACTCTGTTTTGGTAGAATACCACTATGTTAATTTGGGCAGACCAGAGATTGGAACAGAGGTCAGTCACTTAAAGAGTAAATAATTAATTTCTTTCTCATATAACAAAATAAAACATGCCTAGCTGCAAGGAGAGCTAGGTAATACAGTCTCTAGCTGGACAATCACTTTTCAGTCATAATTTTATTAATGCCAAGAAGAAAAGAACAGGTTTCAGAGAACAGCTAGAAGTCTTCACTACATTCACAAATATGATTTAATAAAATGATACCTTAGTGAATCATAGTGAGAATTTTAAGATCATCTGAAAGATAGGTATCTTTTAAGATCAATATCTTCTAAGTTTTTTGTAAAGTAGTTAATATCAGATTCCAGCATAATAACTTTGCATCTAGTAAAACTAATCCTCCAATCCTACAATACCACCACTATCAAGTGTCTTTTAATGACTAATTTCAACCCACACTGATCTTCATTTTTTCTTATAGCCTATAATATTTATTCATACTAGTCTCTCCAGCACTTCATTATATATTGATGTCCTGTGCACACTTCTAAAAGACCACAAATTTCTTAAGGATACCTTAATATTAGTAGTACTCAGTAAAATGCAAAATTCAGAAGGTATTTAATAAATTCTTAAACATTTGAAGTAAATGCATCTGAGCCAGAATCTATCTACTACATACAAGACAGAATAGCTGCTAACATTTCAATAGATACCACCTTAATAATTTACTGATAACATTATAGACTTCCTGTGACTAAAAAAAGAGTGAAAATAGAATTAATACCAACACCAAAGTGGATCACAAAGCAAAACTTTGCTCCCAGAAAAGTAGCAAAAACAACAGAAAGAAAGAAAGAAAGAAAGAGAAAAAAAGAAGAAAGAAAGAAAGAAAGAAAGAAAGAAAGAAAGAAAGAAAGAAAGAAAAAGAAAAAAGGAAGAAAGAAAGAGAAAAAGAAAAAGAAGAAAGAGAGAAAAGAAATGGTGGCAAAAACAAAGAGAAGAAAGCAGATGTGGAATTGAAATAGTAAAAAGCAAATGGTAAAGCAAAATGGTTCAACCCAATGTAAACTCTATATAATACAAAATAATGGTCAAATCAATCTTAAAGTAAGCAAAATTGCAAGAAAAAGTACATTTCAAGAAAAGAATAGCATATTTTGGATAGATCATCAATTTTAACAGTAACTTGTCATAACTATTCCCTTTCCATCCACTGCTGATTTTTTGGCAGCGGATAGCCATTGGAATCCTACAGCAGGAGATGGAGACAAGGAATAGGATGACTATAATGAAGTAATCATACATAGAGGGAGATAAGGCAGATAAGGCAAAAGAGAAGAGGTAAGGGATAAAGCCACATATATAAGAGCAAGTGAAGCCAGAGTGACAACCAAACTCAACAGATCCTCTTCAAACACCAGGCTGTCCTATCATTGTCTACGCAACACTGAAGCAGTGCTTGCATGTAGTAAAAACAAACATCAGCTAACATTTGAATTGAAGTGAAGTGAAATAAAGTAAAGTAAAGCAAAGCAAGAGAACAAAAGAAACATGGGAACAAAACAAACAATAATGACTCAACAGTCAATGCTGGAATGAAAACAAACTGAATTATGAGAAGAAATTTTTATTACCGGTTAAAACAACATAATTAAGCAGCAATAAGATCAGACTTCTGATTTCAAATGCCAATTAAAGTTGCAATGACCAAGGCAACATAAAACCAATCCAATGCTTTTGGAAAATTATGATGAATAATTTAAGAAAAATTATTCAGATAGCTTTAGTCAGGTTGCATGGAGATACAGAAAGATACCTGAGTTCTAGTTTTAGTTCTGCCATTGACAATTTGTGGTCAACAGTAATATAACCCTCCTTATATATTTTAAAAATATTGAAATTTGTTTGGGAAAAAAATAATACTAGGAAAAATTACATTTACTCAAGGTAAAATGAGAAGTTGCATTAAGGTTCAATGAATCTTCAAAGTAAAAGAGTGATTGTCTTTTTGCTTCTATCTCTTTGGCAGATCTTTAGCAGAAAGCTGAATTGGAAGTTTATAATGTATTAATATAACCAGATACAGATAATATCCATTTCTGATTAATTTTGTTTCCAAATTTTGAACAGTGTGTCCCCTTTTAATTATATTCTATTACCAAGGTGCCTGGGTGGCTCAGTTGGTTAAGTGTCCAACTTTGGCTAAGGTCATGATCTTGCAGATCATGGGTTCGAGCCCCACGTCAGGCTCTATGCTGACAGCTCAGAGGCTAGAGCCTGCTTTGGATTCTGTGTTTCCCTCTCTGTCTCTGCCCCTCGCCTGCTCATGCTCTGTCTCTCTCTATCAGAAATAAACATTAAAAAATTTAAAAACAAAAATAAAAAAAACTAATAACTATATTCTATTAGCATTATTCACTATTCCAATTACTTTTACAGTGACATTTAAAACTTACTGCCAGGAACTGTGCTAGGTCCAAGCAATAGTTATCCTTTCAGTCATCCTCCACAGTCATTATTAGTGTGATTATTCCCATTTTTTCAAATAAATTATTATTATTCCCATTTTACAAGCAGGAAATGAAATTTCTCCCAGCTGAGGAAATTTAAATTGACCAAAATTACACAGCTAGTAACAGGCGGAACTGGAATTAGAAAGTGAGGTTGTATAACTCCAAAGCATGTTCTCTGTATATGGCACTGTGTGGGTCCCCTTGGACCTTCAACTGAATACTAATTGGCACAGGCACATAAAGATAATACCAGATGCCAGGAAAAGATCACGTAGAATGGGGAATGAGAACAATCTCAAGCTCACACAAGGCCAAGAATAATATGTGACCAATGTGGAAAAGCTCATAATTCATAGGTCATCAGGTAGACTACTCAGAAAGTTATTGCCATTGTCTTGAGGGAAATACTACCCATAGACTACTCTGATTCGACCTAGCAAAACTTAAATGCAGGAATCAAAAGAATGAAACTTTCCTATTAACTATGTCCCAGAATAAAGTTCAAAAATAGTCAACTCCTAACAAGGCAAAATTTACAAATCTACAATATCACTCATCCAATCAAAAACTACTAGGAATGCAAGAAAGAAGAAAAATGCTACCCATGAGAAGAAGAAATCAATCAATAGAAATAAATCCAGAAATGACAGATAAAAGAATTAGTAGAAAGAACATTAAATAGTTAATATAACTGTATTTCATATGTTTAATAAGATAAAGACATGATTGAGCTTATCAAATACATACATAAAAGATATTTTAGAAATCCCAAATAAAATTTCTAAACATGAAAAATGCAAATCTGAAACTAAAAATACACTGGGTGACATTAATAGCATATTAGACCCAGCAAGAGAAAAAAAATGGTTAATTTGAGGAATAACAATATAAACAATACAAAATGAAACACAAAGCAAATGTTGGAAAAAAACATTTAAGGAATTGGTGAGGTGCAGGACAACTTCAAGTGGCCCAATACACATATAATTTGTGTTATCAAAGAAGGGGCATTTTCCAAATTTGATGAATTTCCAATTTCCAAATTCCAAATAATGGCATTTTCCAAATTTGATAAAAACTATAAATCCACAGATTCAAGTTCAACAAACCCTAACCACAAGAAACTTCATGGCACATCATAGCCAAATAGCTTACAACTAATGATTTTTTTCTTTTTGATGCTATCATAAATCAGATTATTTTCTTAATTTCTCTTTCATTGTTAGTGTATAGAACTGCAACTGAGTTTTGTATATAAATTTTATATCCTACAGATTTTGTAAATGTATTAGTTCTGTTAGTTCTGATAGCTTTTTCTTTTGATGGTCTTTTGGGTTTTTTATATATACTATCGTGTCATCTGCAAATAGAGACAATTTAATTTCTCCCTTTCTGATCTGGATGCCTTTTATTTCTTTTTCTTGCCTAATTGAGCTGGATAGGAATTTCAGTACTAAGCTAAATGTAAGTGGTGAGAGTGAGCATCCTTGTCTTGTTCCTGATCTTAGAGGGAAAATTTTCCGTTTTCAATACTGAATATGTTAGCTGTGGACATGTCATCTATGGCCTTTATTATGTTCAGTTACATTCCCCCTATATCCATTTTATTGAAAGTTTTTATCATGAAATGATATTAAATTTTGTCAAATGCTTTTTCTGCATCTATTGAGATGATCATATGATTTTTACTCTTCATTTTGTTAATGTGATTGATTTGAGATGTTGACTGAGATACCAGGTGCCCCAATGTATATTATCCTTTTAATGTAACTGATGAACTCAGCTCGCTAATATTTTATCGAAGATTTTTACATCCGTGTTCATCAGGGCTATTGGCCTTTAATTTTCTCTTTTTGCTGTGCCTTTGTCTGGTGTCGGTATTGGGTAATGCTGGCCTTGTAAAATGAGCTTGAAAGTATTCCTTCTTTTCCAATGTTTGGAAGATTTGGCGAAGGGTTGGTAAGACTTATTCTTTAAATGTTTGGTAGAATTAACCAGTGAAGCCAACTGGTCTTAGTTAGGAGGTTATTAATTGCTAATTCAAACTCCTTACTAGTAACTAGTCTGTTCAGATTTTCTATTTCTTCATGATTCAGTGTTGGTAGGCTGTACATTTCTAGGAATTTATCTATTTCTTCTAGGTTGCCCAGTTTGTTGGTGTTTGTTCATAGTAGTCTCATGATCCTTCGTATTTGGGTAGTATCAACTGTAAACATCTACTGTTTAATTTATAATTTTATTTATTTGAGTCTTTTTTTCTTGGTTAGTGTGGCTAAAGGTCTTTTTTGTTTATATTTTCAATAAACTACCTCTTAGTTTTACTGATCTTTTCTATTGTCTTTTTAATGTCTATTTAATTTATTTCCATATTGATCTTTGTTATATTCTCTCTCCTGCTAACTTTGGACTTAGTTTGCTCTTTTTCTCATTCCTTAATGTGCATACTAAGGTTTTAAAATTTTTTTCTTATTTATTTATATTTTTTTACTTGAGATCTTTCTTTTATGTTAATGTAGGCTTTTATCACTATAAAAGTCCCTGTTAGACTACTTTTGCTGCATTCCTTAAGTCTTGGTATGTTTCCATTTTAATTTTTCTCAAGATTTTTTTCCCAAGAGGTTTTTTATTTGGGGCTCCTGCCTGGCTCACTTGGTAGAGCATAAAACTCTTGATCTCAGGGTCATGATTTCAAGCCCCAGGCTGGGCGTGGAGCCTACTTAAAAATATTTTTTGTTAAAAAAAAAAGGTTTTTTTATTTCTTTTTTTTATTTTGCCTTTGACCCACTGGTTGTTCAAGAGTATTTTGTTTCATGTGCATATATTTATGGATTTTCTAGGTTACTTCTTGTAACTGATTTCTAGTTTCATACCATTTTGGTCGAAAAGTATCCTGGACATGATTGACATGACTTCAATCTTGTTATATTTATTAAGACTTGTTTGTAGCTTAACATATGATCCAATCTGAAGAATGTTTCATATGTACTTGAGAAGAATGTGTACTCTGCTCCTGTTGGATGGAATGTTCTGAAAATGTCTCAGTCAGTCCATCTGGTCTAATAGGTCATTTAAAAACAATGTTTTCTTACTGATTTTCTGTTTGGATGGTCTATCCATTATTGAAAGTGGGTACTGAAGTCCCCTACCATTACTGCCTTGCTGTCTATTTCTCCCTTCAAGTTTGTTAATATTTGCTTTATATATTAAGGTGCTTCTATGTTGGGTGCATACATATTTACAACTGTTGTATCCTCTTGATGAATTGACTTCTTTATCATTATATAATGACATTAAAAGTTACTAAGAGAGTAAATCTTAAATGTTCTCACCACAAAAAAGAAATGGTAATTATTTGAAGTGATTCAGGTGTTAGCTAACACTATGGTGGTAATCATTTTGCAATATATAAAAGTATCAAATCAATACTTTGTACAGCTTAAACGTACACAATATTATGTAAATTATAGTGTGTGTGTATTTGTGTGTGTGTATATATGTATATCTGGGGCGGGGGGGTGGGTGGGTGGAGGGGAAGAACCAGTGATGAAAAGAAAATCTTAAAAGCAGTTAGAGGGAGAAAACAGCTTATGTTCATCCTTATGTCATAAGGGTGACAGCAGATTTTTTGGGGGGTGGGGGAGATAATGCAAGCTGTCAGATATTAGAGGAACTCTTTAAAATAATGAAAGGGAAAACTGTATTTTCAGCAAAATATCTTTGAAAATTGAAAGCAAAAAAAAAAAAAGGAGGGAAATTCAGACATACAAAGTCTGAAATAGTTTATTACCTGCATATCTGAAATACAAAAAATGCTAAAGAAAGTTACTTATTAAACAGGGAAATATGAACATATAACACAAAGGACACAAGATCACTTCTCAGCCTTTTGGCTAAGATCAAGTGAAGAAGGACACAAGAAATAATAACTAAATGACTAAATACATAAGGTAAATTTTTCTTATTTTAAAAATTTCTTTGAAAGGTAATTGCTATTTTGACATATGATTAATGTAAAATTTAAAAAATATATAGAACTAAAATATGACAGCAATTGGATGGAAGCCAAGAGGGAGGAATCAGAAATATGCTTTAATAACACACCTATACTACATAGGAAATGGTATATTAATTGATGGCACACTGTGATAATCTAAAGATATGTACTATGAACTCTAAACAGCCAAACTCACAAAAGAACTAAGGCTAATATGCAAAAAGGCAATAAAATAGAATAAAAAATATTGAATTAATTTACAAGAAGGCAGAAGAAAAGAAAAAGGAAACAAAGAAAATTTTAAAATAATTATAATTATATATATACATACATATAGCACTTTTACACACAATTAGATACATATACATATAAAATTATATGCAATTATATTTTCTATATACATAAAAAATGTCCACTTAAGGAAATGCTTTTCCCCACAACTTGTCAGATAGATAGGTATGCTATGGAATGAATGTTTGTGTCTCCCCAAAATTCAAATGTTGAAGCCCTAATCCACGAAGTGAAGGTATTTGGATATGGGCCATTTGGGAGGTGTTCAGGTCGTGAATGTGGAGACCTCATGATGGCATTAGTGGCCTAATCCTAATCAGAGTCCTAATAAGTGTCCTGAGAAGAGACACCAGAGAGATGATCTCTCTCTCTCTACTATGTGAGAATACAGTTGTGTGCAAGCCAGGAAGAGAGCTCTAATCAGAAACTGTAGCAGCTGACATCTTAGTCACTGACTCCGGAGCCTTTAGAACCATGAGAAATAAATGTTAACAACAGTTTATGTCACCCGGTTTATGGTATTCTGTTAGAGCAGCCCAAGCAGAGGAAAACACACTTAGTCTCACTCTGCAACTGAAAAATGACTCATGAAGATTGTTACTACAAGCCCTTTGCAAAAGGAGATAAAAATGCCCCATGGCTGCTCATTACATCATTGCTCCGGCTGTTTCTCACGTGCTTGCTTGTGATGCCGCACACTCCCACTGAGACACCTAGTGGTGGACAGTTTATCTGAAGATGAAAGGAGACCCGCATGCTCAATGTTTTGCATTTTAACTCATAAAATGCACAGCTGGGCCTCTCCCCAAATACTCAAGGGCTTTTGATATATTAACTCCTCTTTAAATCACCCCAGTGAGGCATAAAGAGAAAACAGAATGTGTAAGCAAATTGTGCTGGGTCAAAGTCAGGACCATATGCCCTCATCTCCTGATTCCTGTACTGACCATTCATTGACCTGCTACATTTAAATGTTCATTATTAATAATTAAATAATATTTTAATAATAATTTTTATTATTAGCCTTCATGTTTCTTTTTAAAAATCATTTGTTTATAAAATAAAATCTACAGAGGCTCCTGGGTGGCTCAGTTGGTTAAGCGGCCGACTTCGGCTAAGGTCATGATCTCACCATTTGTGAGTTCAAGCCCTGAGTCGGGCCCTATACTGACAGCTCAGAGCCTGGAGCCTGCTTCAGATTCTCTGTCTCCCTCTCTCTCTCTGCCCCTCCCCTGTTCACATTCTGTCTCTGTCTCTCTCTCCTTCAGAAATACACATTTAAAAAAATTTTTTAAATAAATAAAATAAAATAAAATAAAATAAAATAAAATACCATAAGACATCATCTGAATCTTTGGATTTACTTCTGTGCCACTAATAGTTGCTTAATAAATATCAAATAGGACTGAATTACATTATAATGAGTCAATGTTCTAGGCCCTAAACAGAATGCAAATATAAGCATCACATTCTGGATTCAAAGGCATAGGTCTAAAATTATCAACATTATTCAAAAACAATTGTCCTCTAGAATAAATCCCTTAAAAATTAAGTCACCAATTGAAAAACTCTGACTTTACAAAGATTCGAGTATACATGGGAAAAGTAATTCAACTCACTGTATCAGAGAATTTTGAGGGGTTAGAGGGAAAACAAGTATTCTTCATTGAATTAAATTACAATGAAGGTATAAATTGGCATGTTCTTCTAACAGAAATAACACTGACACTATAATTCTACAAATCTCTTCTTTCAAACAGGTGAGAGAAGCCCATATTCTCTAAGATATAGAGTTACTGAGGTTCATTCCTAGTTTCGTAAAATAAAAAAGCATGAAGAACTTACTGTATACCTTTGTTTATAAATTTCATCTTTTCTTTTCAAATGCATTTTTAAAATGACCCTTCTCTAAAAGAGATTAATCCTCAAAACTATTCGGAGTAACTGAGAAACGATTTTGGAACATGGGAGTGTAATTAGTCAATATTTCTAGTTACTTAATGTGAATTAGAAGTTTATACTTTGATGAACAAGAGTAAGAAGTCAGAACAAAATGGGGGAAAATTCTCTTGATTGAAAGACTATAGTCAGGAATAAATTATGATCTGGGGCCACAGAAACCTTATACATCATTAATGATATATATATTTTTTATTGTAAGCACAATAAAGGGTCAACTACCAAACCTATTATAAGGCTAAGTGGTATGATTCTCTAAGTGGTAGAGATCTGTAAACTTTTTATGTAAATGGCCTGATGCCAGATATTTTAAGCTTTGTAGGCCAGATGGTTTCTGTCTCAACTATTCAACTCTCTTTGCCATGCAAAAGGAGCCAGAGACAATGCTGTAAAAAAAAATGGGCATGTTTGTGTTCCAATAAACTTTATTTACAAAAACAGGCAGGTGAAAAGGATTCAGCCTACAGGTTGTAGTTTGCTGACTTCCTGCTCTAAATTCCCAGCATCTGTTCTATAAGTGATAATACCACTTGAGGACAGGCCCCAAGTCAAACTCTTAGACCCCCTATTTCTTAGCTGTCCACTTATCTTCCTCAACTTTCCACCATCTCCTCCTCTTTTCTATTTCTTCCTCTTTCCGCCCCCACCCTGACTCTGGAATTCTCAGGCAGCCCTTTCTCAGAAACTCTGACTGGCTCTATGGGAAGAAAGCAGGTCTTAATGAGGCATAACCATAAAATGGCTATTAGAGGCTTATTACATTTAAAAAAGGAAATACTTAGGATGATTGTTTAACCCAGATACTCTTATTGATAATAGTGGGATTCACCATAGGGGAAATACTTGAAGGGCCTCAGACATACCAGATGAGAAATAAGCTAATTGTTCCCACTTGACTCACATAATGGTCATTTTTCTTAAAACCCTTTTATACACAAACACTGAGGGCTCAACTATGAAGCAAGTTACACAACAGAGTCAAGTAGGTGTGTAGCTTTCTTACAAATCCCAGCTGATGATATTACTAGGAAGAGATGTCATTTGCAAAAAAAAAAAAAAAAAAAAGGAAAGTTGCAGAATTTCTTACAACTCATCTTTTGCACTTAAACTAAGAGCAGGGAAACTTTGGGGCGCCTGGGTGGCGCAGTCGGTTAAGCGTCCGACTTCAGCCAGGTCACGATCTCGCGGTCCGGGAGTTCGAGCCCCGTGTCGGGCTCTGGGCTGATGGCTCAGAGCCTGGAGCCTGTTTCCGATTCTGTGTCTCCCTCTCTGTCTGCCCCTCACCCGTTCATGCTCTGTCTCTCTCTGTCCCAAAAATAAATAAAAACGTCGAAAAAAATTAAAAAAAAAAAAAAGAGCAGGGAAACTTTTTTTCTAAATATTAAAATTTAATTGTACAACAATCACCATTTCCTGTGTAAAAGTTACGGAACTAGTATGATGCCACAAGGCAGACACAAAAGGTGATGAAGCTGATGACTTCAAGTGAGGACACACTGATGACCTCTTGTAGGTAACCGTATCAGTCAGGGGGCCCACAGGAAACCAGTGGCACACTCAAACTGTTAAACTGTAGGAGAGTTTAACAAAAGAACTATTTACAAAGTGTGTAAGTAGGGAATCAACAATAGTCATATAATTTATTGTTAAACTGTGCCACTTTTAAGGGTAAAAACAAGTTTTATTAATAAATTATGCCAGGACAATGGGTATAGACCGGGACTGGCCCAGTCAAATTGTAACTATTGCTAGCTATACCCACAGGCTAACAAGAATAAGGGGCTATTATTACCCTTAGACCTAAGGACACAAATAAAGGGAATGGTAACCAAAACCTGGAAGTAAGCAAGATGAAAAGGTCAACTAGCAGGAGCTAGGGCCCCCAGGAGAGAAAAGCATCCAGTCTAGGAGAAGCCACCATGGAGAGAGTGGGTGAATTAAAATTCCAACTTCACTGTTCTCCTACTCCCTGATTTCTTGCCAAAATCTCCCAGTGGCCGAACCCAACCAGAAGCTGGAGGTCAAGGGAGCCTGTTGATGCAGTTTGTATGGGTCAGCTTCCCTAGAGTACAAAGCAGGGTAGGGAAGGGTGGATAGTATTTCTGGAGAAGAAAATAGAAGGTATTCAGTATAGTAAAATTTCTTTGCAAAGGTATTACAATTGGAACTATTTTTCAGCTCTGACCTCTTCTACAACTCTTTTGAAGCATTCTAAGAAAGCTCAACTGCTACCTTTTTCCTGAACAATCTTCTCCCTGTTTATTGCCTTATTAGATTGTAGAAAAAGAGCAGTGTAAGCAAGATCTTTTACCCCCAATTGGCTGAGGGTAAGACTGTTTACAGAAGAATGAGCGCAAGCATGAGGTCCTTATACATCTATTTGGCCTCTTTCACTCCCTAATTCAAAAATAGCTGGGAACATTTCTCAGCCATAGACTGGTTAGGTAGGTATCACCAGTTTAGAAATAAAATGAAATGAAATGAAATGAAATGAAATGAAATGAAATGAAATGAAATGAAATGAAATAAAATAAAATAGATATTTTTTGCATTCATCATAGGAAACTCCCTCACTACTTTCTGGTCTAGAAATGTACCCAAAGGACCTTAGAGGAAGTATGTTATTTGGTAAAACCAATCAGTGGTTCAAACCAACAGCAAGGGTGCTGGAGTACAAACGTGTAATGCAAAATTGATGGGCAAAATGGACATGTGCTGCAGTCATAACAAACCATACACTGGCCAATTCACATTACATAAACGCTTTACCTGACTATGAACAATGAAGGAGAATATGAAGAAAGAATATTCACCTCTGCAAAGTGTGGCCCATGTTTTTTGCATGAGTATGTGAGAACCAAGAGGTGGAGTGCTCATGTGACGAGAATCCTGGCAAGTTTATTGTAGTCACTTTACTTCCAGGCCCAAAAGAACACCCAGCTACTAGGGAAAGTGCATCTTCACACTTCGTAAAATATTACCATGCAAAGGTTGGTGTCATCATCTTTCCTCACCCCATAGTAGAAGATCTCTCCCCTTTCATCAGTAATATCCTTTTCATTTTTTAAGTCCAATGAAACTATGCTTTAATAAAATAAAAACTTTTAATTAAAAAAATAGCATATCTTTTTCCTGACAACTTGGATCTATGTCTTCAAACACAAACTTAATTTTGCATGAGGACTAGGCTACCGTAACTATTCAGGACAGTTACAAGAAGAGGAGAAAGAAAGTAAATTTACAAGGAGGCAGGGAAAGAATAAGAGAGGAACCTGGGTGGTTCAGTTAAGTGTCCAACTCTCGATCTCAGCTCAGGTCATAATCTCACAGTTTTTGAGTTTAAGCCTTGCATGGGGCTCTGCACCGACTGCTAGGAGCCTGCTTGGGACTCCCTTCCTCCTTCTCTGCCCTTACCCGCACTAGCACATGCTTTCTCTCAAAATAAAGAAACATTTTTTAAGAAGAGTAAGAGAATGAAAAAGAAAGAGAACTATTATGAAAAACAATAATGAAAATATTAAGAAAACAAATGAAAGACAGATGTTTCTAGTGAAGGTAAAAGAGCTGTGTTATGGGCCATTTTCTGGCCCAGCTCACGGGTGAGAGTATTGCTTAAGTTCTCTGAGCAATCAGAGTGTCCTAGAAATGATCTCACTTCTGTTTCCCACCAGAAGAAAGACACTATTCCTGACCTAACCTAATATTTCCCTAACTACACAGGTGGACATGTAGATACTGTTCATACCTTCATCATTTGAACAAATCGAAAGAGAAAACAAAAAACAACAACAACAAAAAAAAACAAGAAACAGTTATTCAGCATGCCAGGAATTTTCAGAGATTCTCTTACCTGAATGACAGCCCGAGGCAAGCCATAAGTGGATTCCAGCAGGAAGATAGCAAAAAACTAGGAAAAAAATCAAAGACAAAGATGTCTCTAGGGAGATTCTTTCAGATGAAATAATTTGCTTCCTAAGAATGATCTCTGAAGAAGGTTAATGTAATCTATTGAGGATTTATTGAATATCTATTACATGTAGCGCGTAAGACTGACCCCTGTGATGGTTATGATGAGGACCACAGGCATAAAACAACTCTTCCCATTCTTTCCTTCGCAATGGTTACTTGGGAAATCAGAACCACTTTTGAGCTTGTCTTAATTCCTCAGTTCTTTTTTTTTTTAATTGAAGTGTAGTTGACACACAATGTTATATTAGTTTCAGGTGTACAATGTAGTGATTTGACAAGTCTATTCACTATACTATGCTCACAAGTGTAGCTACCATCTGTCACATTCCAGTGCTAATACCACTGACTATATCCCCTGTGTTGTACCTTTTATTCTCATAACCTATTCATTCCCTAAATGGAAGCTTATACCTCCACTCCTCTTCACCCTTAATTCTCTAGTTCTTAATAATATTTTCTATGGATTCTTGTACCTGATCCTCGCTTCCTTTAATTCCTTGGTTTCTTTCTTTTACCTTAACTATTTCTTACCTCTTGATACCAATACAATTACTGGAAGTCACTGCGAATGTTTTTGGAAAAAGTAAATCAAGTATTATAAAGCATTTCCTTCTTCCAAAGAACTCACAGTTTAATAAAAAGACAAAGTTGAAAAATTGTTGGAATTTTACATCATGAATGGAAGTCATAACACAGAAACCCAAAACAAGTATTTCTTTTTTTTTTTCAATATATGAAGTTTATTGTCAAATTGGTTTCCATAAAACACCCAGTGCTCATCCCAAAAGGTGCCCTCCTCAATACCCATCACCCACCCCCCCTCCCTCCCACCCCCCATCAACCCTCAGTTTGTTCTCAGTTTTTAAGAGTCTCTTATGCTTTGGCTCTCTTCCACTCTAACCTCTTTTTGTTTTTTTGTTCCCCTCCCCCATGGGTTTCTGTTAAGTTTCTCAGGACCCACATAAGAGTGAAACCATATGGTATCTGTCTTTCTCTGTATGGTTTATTTCACTTAGCATCACACTCTCCAGTTCCATCCACATTGCTACAAAGGGCCATATTTCATTCTTTCTCATTGCCACGTAGTACTCCATTGTGTATATAAACCACAATTTCTTTATCCATTCATCAGTTGATGGACATTTAGGCTCTTTCCATAATTTGGCTATTGTTGAGAGTGCTGCTATAAACATTGGGGTACAAGTGCCCCTATGCATCAGTACTCCTGTATCCCTAAAACAAGTATTTCTTAAAGGGGAGGAAGGAGGTCACATGCAGGTAGGAGACCACTTGTGGAGATGTCCGGTGAAATGAGCATTGAATGACAGGAGAATGTCAACACCTGAGGATGTGAGGCTGAGAAGAAGAGAGCTTAGGGCACATTTGGAGCATATTAACATCAGATACTATTTGGCAGAAGCCTAACAGAATGAAGGAGATAAGGCTGGGAAGAGCTTGGAGCCAAGCAAGGTGGGATGATTGTAAATGTTAAGGCAACCGCTGGGAGTCATACCAAGAGTTTCTGAGCAGAAAAGTGATATGCTCAAAGTGATTTCAGAAGTCACATAATTATAGACAAGGAAATTGGGGGCCCCACGTTAAAGTGTTTAGCAGGCAAAGAGATGACTTCCAGGATGCCTGAGAAGGAGGCACCCTGTCCACATCATCTCCACCAAGACCCACAGAGATACAAAGTTTCAAAAGAAGAAAGGAGGCAACTCAGTCACACTCTAGAAAAATGCAAGTCAAACCTCAGGGAGGGCTGCTTTCTTCTGTCCCCATCCCATCAGCATACCCCAACTCAAGTGAAGAAATCTGTGTTCCTAGCTCCTGCTTGCTGACCAGAAACACCTCTGATGTCACAGCAGATGAATCAAGCTTTGGCATCACCCCACAACACCCTGAAAAGTTGGTGATGGGGGAAGGGGCAGCGAGATTTCTTTCCCAAAATTTGCTGTTTGCTGCTATGACCAAAAAAAAAAAAAAAAAAAAAAAAAAAAAAAGACACCTAAATTTGGAGGATTCCAGAAAAGCCCATTTAGAAGTCATCAGTGAATCAGCGGCTTTCCATGACTCCTGTTAGCACCACATTCTTTATTCCCAGGCCTTAACCAGTGAACTGGGTCCAGCTGTACTGGTACAGCTGTTGAGCGCCTTCTATGAAAAAAGTTCACTTCTGGCTCAAGTCTCCACCCCACCCCCACCCCTGAGTCTGTGCTTTTCCCGCTTCCCTCGCCACCCCCTGCTGTTCTTCCCAGGCACCGCTCGGCCTGTGACCTTTGCTAGGACTCACGTGGGGCGCCCTGCCTCGTCTGCTTTGGCGGTGATTCCTAGGAACTTCCCAAGGACCAGGGCTTTGCAGGCTCTGACACGCAAGGGGTGGGGGTAAAGGGAGGAAGAGGGGAGCTGGGTGTCTGGAGAGCCCCGGGCGGCACGAGCCAAGCTTGGGTGGAGTGGGGTTCATCCCCCAGAAGCCCAATGAGTGCCGGCATTCCGTCCCTTCAGTCCTTGGTTGGCGTGGCCACAGCCGAGAAGGCGGCGAGGCATCCTCTCGGGAGCTGTCCCCGAATCATTTGGCTGCGCTTAAACTTTTCCGGATGAAGGAGGGCTTGCAAGTACAAACCCGAGCCCTCCACCCTTGAGGGTGTTCAAGCCCCAGGTGCCCGAAGTTGCTAGGCTGCGCAGGCGTGGGGCTAAGCGCCTAGGACGCACGGGGCGCACGAATCTTGCGCGCCTTCGCGAGAGCTGCGCGTTGGACAGCACCTTCCGCCGGTGCGCACCGCGGCACATCGCGCGACGCAGTTGGGTCCCGCTGGTCCGGTGTCGGCGTCTTTACGCTGGCCTTTAGAGTGGGGCTGTGAAGGTGGAGGGGAGTTGGATTCTGTGGTTTCAAGAGTTTTTGACTAGAACATGCTAGAGAAGACCGGAGCCCCTGAGGTGCCCCCAGTCACCCAAGAGTAGACGCTTCTTACCTGAAATTGATAAGGGAGTTTTGAAAAGTAAGTGTTTTGAGGGCGAGCCCCATCAGATCGTTTCCCATTCATGTCAACTTCGAATCGGCCCTGAGCTTAAGGTTCTAGTCACCATTGCACTTCAGTGCCTTCGCATGGAAGAGAAGCCTGAAGCTGCACCCACCCTCCAAAGCATCCCATTAAGTAAGCACATGAGTTTCTTTAGTTGCCACAGACGAAAGAAAGTACTACTTGAAAACGGCCAAAAGAAATACTCAAGAGTGTACAGCATGAGTGAGCATTGGTACCTAGTCCTTAGAGTGGCTGCCGTTTGGGGATATTTTTTTTCTAACAAGAAAGGGGCTTGGTCATGGAAATGGCCCTGCAGGAGAAAGAGGTAGGTATCTGTTTCTTAAAGCACCTTCTGGCACATATCAAGGGTTTAGGGCAAAGATAAAAGGAGGAAGGTGAGGGAAATTCCTGATGGTTTTTTACCAATGTGAAAATTCCATAGATTTGGCTAGTTCTATTTTTTCTTTCATGTAACCAATTCAGAATTCTATGAAGGAAGAGAATGACATCAAGGAAAATCATTGGTCTAGGAGAAAAGAGCCCGTAGGCGTTTAGGTGTTATATATGTGGAGCCAGAAAGCTCTGGAGCATCAGGGAGACTCCAACTTAAGGCAACAGCATGGGTGAATATGGGCTTCATGTGCACTGGGAATGAGAGACAAAGACTGGTGCCTGGGCATGTGCCCCTAAGGCAGGCCTTGCAGATCTAGAGGCAATTCGGTGTGGGTGGAAAGACTTTAGTGGGAAACAGGCGTGGAATTGAGTTTCCAAGTATATTGCCTGATGCCTTATTATTTGTTCTGTCAGTTTTTTTCAGGAAGATCTTCATCTTACAACTGGTAGGGCTGGTGCTAACCTACAATTTCACTGATTGTGACTTTGAGAAGATTAGAAAGAAGTATCAGGAAGTCATTTATCAAGCCCTGAATAAATACATGAATGGGGTAAGTGAAGAAACATTAAAAATATTTTTTTCATCAAAAGAATAGGCATACACACATGCAAACTACAATTTAATTTTTAAGGAAAGAAACATGATTTGGAAAAAAATCATGGCCCAGCATTTTGTCAGACTTTCTTACAAGTGATACTTAAATATACTAGCCTCTACCTAGAAATTGGCACACATTAAGTGTGCAGATGCTGATGAGGAGCAGATATTGATGGATAATATATATCTATCAAGGTGTCTATCCTCTGCTGAAGTGCTGCTCTACCAGTGCAGTAAAAAAGAAAAGTGGGTAAGGGCTTGAGAGAGAAAGGGGAGTAAAAAATAGGGAATTCTTGTGAGCTAAGCCCTAACCAGAGAGGACAGCCCTGGGAAATGTGCACTGCAGGTCTTTCTAGTGTTCTAGAAGCCTTAGAATGCCATTATGGGATAAGGTGCGCTTTAGGCTTTTAATATACAGTAGTAAAATTATTTTCCTGATTATTCTAATTTCTGGATAGAGTATGCAGGTGTGAAATGCATGAATGGTTACAAGGCCGATGTGGGCTTTTGAAAGATGGCATTATTGCTCACTTGTGTAGTTTTATGTACAAGTGTGCCCAGTTTGGTGCCGGGGAGGGGGGGGGGGTGTCTCTCTCTAGGACCAGGATCCTTTAATATCCGGTTTCAAACACTAGCAGGTACTATCTGAATTCCACGTGTTTCACTACCTTGTCAATGGTAAGAACAGCTAGATGCGCAGGAAGCAAGTGCCTAAGTGGAAACTGCTTTCAGAGCATCTTTAAAACCTGGGAGCAATGGGGGCGTGGGAGGGGGGGGAATGATTTCCCTTGTGAACTAAGGCTTTACTTATTGTCTTTTTTTTTTTTTCTTCTTTCTTCCAGGTCAAGACCACCGAATTCAACAACTACATCTACTGTGAAGACCCGGTGAGTGGGTGCTGTGCACTGCTGGCTTTCTCCAGAGACACACCTGGCATTCCTGAGAGAGGGTAACCTGCGGCGCGTAGAACCGCAGGCGGTGGTGGCTGGGCTCCCAGGCGACGCTGACCGAGTAGGGACGCCTGGGCTGCCAGAAACCTCCGGGCCAGTGCCCTGTTTGGGACGCTACTTCTGTTCCAGTTTAGGGAGAGGAAGTCTCTCCTGGGAGCCAGTGGGATTCCGGGAGAGTCCCCTCTCCCCCAACCCAGGCCCCCGGCGGGAAAAGCAAGTCTGGAATAGTGACCAGGCAACGACGTCAGGGACACCTCTCCCAGGGTGCAGAGCCTCTGCGGGGCGCGCCCCGCCTCTCGGCCGCAGTCAGGGCGGCGAGACTGGGGCGGAGCCAGCACCGGCGCGCGTCCTTTCTCCTCCAGCGCGGCTGGCATGCTCGCAACGCCCCTGGTTCCTCCTCCGTACGTGGGTTCTCTCTCTCTCTCTCTCTCTCTCTCTCTCTCTCTCTCTCTCTCTCTCTCTCTCTCTCCCCCTCTCCCTCTCCCTCTCCCTCTCCCTCCCCCCTCTCCCGCCCCCTCTGTCTCCCTTTCTCCCTCTCTCTCTCCCCTCCCTCCCTCTCTCTCCCTTTCTCTCTCTCTCTCTCTCTCTCTCTCTCTTCTTCCGCCGAGATCTCTTCCTCCCCCTCTTAGCGCGTCTGTGGTGTCTCCCGCTCCCCTCCCCCACCTCTCCCCCCTCCCCTCCCCCACCTCTCCCCCCCTCCCCCGCCCCGAATCTTCACTCGTTTCTTATGGACTCTCTTTTTTTGTCTCTTTCCGTTGTTTGTTTTTCCTGGCGTTTTCCCCGGCGTTTCCCCCGTTTCTCGTAAACCTTGCCGCCCGTGAGCAGCCAGATTGCCTCGCTAAAATCGACCTCATTACCTTCTATCCCACCCACGGCTGCACGACACTGGCCAAGGAAATCTTTGCGATAAGAACTAACGCTACGCTCACTCTCCAGTGCCCAGGCTACTCAGGAACGCAGGTAAGCTTTCTAAAGCCTTGGAATTAACCTTGAAGTGGCACTCTGTTGCAGAAGTCATTACGATTTTTATTCAGGCAAAGGAGCCTGTAACAGCTGTAGACTCAGTACACACAGGGTCCCCAAACCCATCTATTTCTAGGGTTCTGATTATTTTGGCCCAATTATAGTTCTAAACCTTAGGCAGTGTTTCAGGATAAGATCAGTGAGCCTATATCCTGGTTGCCCGAACATGGGAGAGTAATTATCCAAAATGCCAATTCCCAGGGACCCAACCTAGACCTTAAAAATCACAATCCCTGTGCATTGACTCCTTACGAGATTCTTATCCTAAATTTGAGCAGCATTGTTTGGGCTTCGCACTAAATAATGTGTGTTTCTTTCATAAAATTTTAAATTATACATTAAATCTCTACCCGACATTTGCTTAATTGCTTGTATAGC
Organism: Lynx canadensis; assembly: GCF_007474595.2. Classification (NCBI taxonomy): domain Eukaryota; kingdom Metazoa; phylum Chordata; class Mammalia; order Carnivora; family Felidae; genus Lynx; species Lynx canadensis. The sequence goes on from NC_044303.2 coordinate 171,181,075, forward strand.
TCTCTTTACATAGTGCATTTTTGCATATGCAGTTACGTGCATTTGAATGGATGTGTAACTTTAAATAGAAACAGTAGTGCAGAGTTAGGAGCAGGAAGTCTGGAAGACAGGCTTTCCTGACTTTGGATCCTAGTCCCAAAACTTCTATTTTGACATAACTTCTAGCCTCTCTGTGGTCAGTTTCATGTGCAAAATGAGAGTCACATTAGCGAGTCCCATATAGAGTGTTTATGAGGATTAAATGAGTCAATAGATGTGAAAGTACTTAGAATAGTGCCTGGCAAATGACAAGTATTCAATAAATATTGACGTTTTTATGAAGTATTTATAGAGTATTCAATAAATAATGCAAGTAAAGCAGGGCATTTATCTTCCTGATGACAAATTTAAAAAAGACAAAAGAGAGACAAGTGCAGATGTGTATGATTGCTGTGAACTTTCTCAGTCTGCACACTGTGTGGCCAAGGCCGTCACATTTTTAGGGATTAAAGATTGAGCCATATGGTCCATCCATATGGACATCCATAGAGTTGAATGCTCAATACCACACAGCCATGTGAAAAACCTGTTTGGCTCTATGGCTTCCGTCAAGGAGACGCTGGCAAATCTACAGATAGCCACAGTGACATTCATCCATATAAGAAGAGCATAGAAGACAGTCTAGATCAAGTTCTAGACAGCATGCGAGAAAGAGAAAGTCTGAGTAATTTATTTCAGCCCCCTCCCAAGCCCAAAGGGAGAGCCTAAGACCAGTATTTTAGATTCAGTAGATTTTAGAGTAAGATTTTTGCTTAGTAACCTGATGAATTTTATTGATCTGAATATTGCATGTCCAGAAGGCCTAGTCTGTCACTATTCAAGAGTAATTCAGGTGAAAGAATACACAGAAAGATTATCACAATCTTTTTTTTTTTTTTAAGTTTAGATTCCTTTTTGGTCTGTGGCACACTTCGGTGGCAGGAGGGACAGAAAGCAGCAGCACTTTGGGTCCAAATAAGAGGTTTACTGAATTACATCTATAAAGAGGCATAAGCTCTGTTCTTGAAGAATGTATGGTCTTGTCGGGGACATCATGAAACCACCAACTTAATCATTTATTTAGTCATTCAATAAATATTCAGCGTTTCCTACGTAAAAGACATTGTTGTCAGCACCACGGGGAATACCCATGATGCAATAATAAAACCAGCATGTGAGAGACAAGTTAAATGAAATACACTCTGAAGCACTAGAAGAGTTTCCAAAAGAAAAGTTTGAGCAATGAGCAGAGGGCTTGTAAAGGAGGTGGTGCTTGGCGTTGAAGCAAGAGTAGGTGGGTGGAGAGGAGGGAGGGCATTCCTCTAGGAGAAAACACATAGGAGCACATGTAAGCAGATGTTTGGGAGACACACAGAGATGGATTTGCATAAAGAAGACCCTGCCACTCAGTGGTTGTTAACGATTGTGACAGTCTTGACAATTGATTCTCCTATTCCACAGATAAATAATACCCAGGCAAAGAAGAAAAGAAAGAAAAGACAAGTTACAACAAATAAATGCCGGGAACAAGTCTCACACTTAATGGAATTGTGGCGTCGATTCAGTCGCATTTCATAGAAACAAAATACACCTTCCTTCAGGCTGTATTTCACCCCAACAAAATAAATCATCTTTATTAAGGAGATGTAATGTTAACTCTAACTGTGACACTTAAAAGATCACCAATAGTTATTTTTTTAATTACAGAAGGGTTTCTTGTTTTTGTAAGCTTTTATTGTGTGATGTGGTTTTATAATGCAGGGGAAACACTACCCCTCAAATGTAGGGGGAAACTGCCATAGCAGTGATGCCTGGGCCACTGGCCCTGTGCGGTAATTCTCTGCTGGAACTACATAAGCCTTACTTCAAGGGGAGAATCTAAACATGCAGCAGAAGGAAAAAGAGAAGGCTGAGAAAGGAAAAGGTTGAACTCAAGAGCATGTAAACCTCTGTTTAAAAGGCAGATGTTTCGTCTATGTATACTGATACTTACTGTGTTCTCATGCTAAAAATGTACAAAAGAATATAAAAGCAAAACGTGTGCACAAAAAGTTGTACACATAATGAAGCAATCTGAAAGAATGTCCAAGTAAAATATTGTGCAAGTATTATACATCAAGTTTTAAAAATTATCTGACAAGAGTGATGTATATGCAACCAGGTCCTGAATTGCCTTTATTAAAGCTAAAATATATATATTTTTAAATTTATGGAATATATTTTTTATTTATTTGTAAGCACTTTTTAAAATGTACATATTGCTTTGTAATTGACACAATATATTTCTTAATAAAACGATTCTCAAATTAGCTTCTTATGAATGGTCTTTTTAATGTGGTTAGTAGACTGAGGTGCATCACTTTTCTTCAGTTTTTTTTTGAACTCTAGCCTTAATTTTTTAATTCATTAAAAATTTGTTTTTTTATCAGTATAACTGACATTCATTTCAGATGTACAACATAATGCTTTGGTATTTGTATATATTGCAAAATGATCATCACAATAAGTCTGGTTAGTATCTATCAACATACATAGTTATAGATTTTGTGTGTGTGTGATGAAAACTTCAAAGATCTTCATTTCTTTAGTTCATTATGTCCCCTCATTCTTGGAGCCCACTGGCTATGCCCCCTCTTGCTTTGTAGCTTGGCCCTACCTATGGAGAGAATATTTGGGGATAGGTGGCTTCAGGGTGCATTCCGATTATCTTTTTCTCAAGCTATGTCTCTAGTCCTTCTTTCCCCTGTTGAATTTCCCCCACACCTGGAAGACAGTGGAGAAAAAGGTAAACAATGTCAAATCATCCATTTTCCTATTCTTGAATGCCTGCTGACAGGTAAAGCCACAGGCACTCTGTCACTCACCTCCCAGTTAGATTGTTCTGAACACCAGTGGGAGGGGCGACCCTAGCCATAGAGTCCAGGCCAAAATAGAGCAGATAGAAACACATGGATTTTTCCTTGAGTAGAAACTTTCCCCCGACCACCGCTCTGAGGACTGGTGCTCACAGGAGAAGCTCAAGGTACCTAAATCCAACTTAGCTGCCAACAGGGAAGAGGAAGCTTACATTATGTACCCAAAAAACATTTATGGAGCACCTACTGTGTGCCATCCCTTCAGCCAAGTACTAGGGATACAAAAGTAAATGAAACACAGCTTTTACCCAAAGAAACTCAGTGTCGCTGAATACGCAATTTCCTTTGCCCTGAGGAAGTTTCCTTTGCTGTCTTTCTAAAATAAAGCCCTCTAAAGAAAGAGACCCAGCCCAGGGACCTAAATGCCATCATAAGAGAAATTCCTGTGGGTATAGCCTGGGCTAGTACTCATTAATTTTCTATGCAAAAGGTGGGAAAAGAAATGACCATTTAAACCTATTAACTGCATTTTTCTAGGGATCTAGGGATTAACTGACGAGATTTCACCCCACTGTGAAAACAAATATGCTTACAAATTTTCTCAAGGTTATTGCCAGTTTCCCTATAAGCAGGGAGGAATGAAGAATTGAAGATAGAAGAGGCAGCTCAATGTGTTGATCGAATGCAGTTTCTTTGAGTTTTCTGCTTTATCTTTAAAAATGTGTGTAATTTATATATTTCATTTTTCTATGCACCCAAGGGTGTTTTAATATAAAAATAATCATTTTAATTACTAACTATCCACTAAAAGTAAAGTACAAGTAGATGCACCATATTAATGTAGTAAGAACTTTTCCAAATGTTGTAAAGGAAATGTGGATTATATATTTCTACTTTTTGAGATGAACTGAGGTTTTCTGGTGGACTCATATGTTGTCATTTTTTTCAATGTTTATTTTTGAGAGAGAGAGAGGGTGCTAGTGGAGGAGGGATGGGGGGGGGGACAGAAGATCTGAAGTGGGCTCTGAGCTGACAGCAGTATGCCAGATGTGGGGCTCCAAGGATGAGGGGACATAATGAACTGAAGAGAGGAAGATCTTTGAAGTTTTCATCACAAGAAAAAAAATCTGTAACTATGTATGTTGACACATACTAACCAGACTTACTGTGATCATAACTTGAGTCTAAGTCAGATGCTCAACCGACTGAGCTGCCCAGGCGACCCTCGTATGTAGTCAGTTTTATAAATGTTCCATGGTCAGTGGAAGGAAAGCTGCAAATTCTGGTTTAAGCATATATCAACTAGGGCTCCTGTGTTAATTATGCTATTTACATCATCTATAACCTCATCTTGTGACATGTAGACAAAAGCATGCAGCAACAATTGTAATTGGCAGTTATCGTACGATCATCTCTGAGCTAAAGCTGTGAATGGCAAATAAGATGGAAATGGCCTGAGGTTTTAAGTGCACAACCGAATGGATGGATCAACCAAAAGTGAAGTCGGCCCCACTTCTTTATTTTTCTTTGTGTGAGCTACTTGAGTAAAGGTTTTGTTTTGGCTTTGATTTTGGTTTTGGTTTTGAGTCTTCGTTTTGAGTCTACTGGTTTTGAGTCTACTTATTGCTGAAAGCAGCAATTTTTATGAGGGCCAAAAAGAGATAAGATTTGATTTAAGGAGTAATTTGAAGTGGGGCAGGGGGTAGGGGGTGTTGAGCAAGATGAAGTCAGGCCTTAATAACATGGGGAACAAAGCCTAAGTTGTGACCTTAGTTGGGGGCGGGAACCAGGTCCCGTGTACAAGAGTGCCACTCTTTAACATATTTCATATTCCTTCCTCTAACCAAGTCTCTTCTTGCCTTAAAGATTATAGCTAAGATGCTACTTTTCTAGAATGTGCTTTTATGACCCTGTTCCCTCCCTTTCTACTCTCCCTTGCACTATTTATGCTTCTTATGGGGAGGGAGATGGTAAGAGATTTCAAATTGTGTTGAGGATGAATTTAGACTGTTTGGAGGAGATATCTTGGATATGAAAATTTGTGGAATCATTTAGGGTAAATAGATCACATGGATGTGGAAGCTGAGGAAGACCTAGTGAAATCTTATGAGTACTGCTCATACTTTATCCTGGTATAATAACTAACACATGGTGGATTCTCAGTAAAATACTGAGTAAATTAAATGAACTAAACTGAAATCAAAAGTTAAATACCTGTTTCCCAAGAATAAACTGTTCCTTAAAGGCCAGCATGAGTCAGAAATGGAAATGTCAGCAGCAACTATCTTCTGGTGTCTACCACCTGCTTTCTGCCCCCCCCCACCCCATTACTTCTGTAGGTATCTAAAAGGCAAAAATATTATCATATTCCAAAATTAATCAATGTTGTTGCAGTCTGCCACTAATCTCCACAGGCTTCTTTCTTAACAACTCTCCTCTGCCTATTCCTTCCCTCCCCACAAATGCAAAATAAAGCATTCAAGCATCAAACATCCACTAAGCCTCTATTTTGTGTCATCTCTGGGCACATGGCTGAGAACATAGATAATATGAAAATCTTAAAATCATACCAAAGGATATTTATCATTTGTGAACCTTGTGTCCCTCACCTTCTCAAGAACAGCTTTAATACTTCTATAAAGAAAAACATACTACATTTTTTTAAAAAAAAATCAGTTTTATATGCTACCTTTCACACACTTCTTCAGAAATTCCTACAGGCATTCACCAGGTTACAATGAGATAATAAACAATCATCAAATCCCACTGGCTTGCGACAACAACAGTCAGTTGTCACTCATGTTGCAGATAAGCTCCAGGTTTTACCCACACATCTTCTCATTCTAGGATTTAGGCTGAAAAAGCAACCCCCATATGGGACATGCTTTCTTCTTGTGACAGAGGAAAAGAGCAGAAACATGCAATCACTCTTCAAGCTTCTTCTGGGACATGGTGTACATCACATATGCTTATGTGCGATGAACAAAACAAGTCAAATGCTCCCTATCCTGCTACAAAGGATTTGCTATAAGGCCGAGGCAAAGGGCAGGGATAAATCTTATAGGGAGGGTGTATAAATATAGGGAATCCTCAAATAATATATACTACTCATACTCTGGGAGGGGATATGACTGATCTAGGAAAGAAAAAACATTTCATATTTTTAGCATTTTATATGTAGATTTTTTTCATGAAGCAAATGTTTATTGAGTAACTCTTATGTTCTAGGCACTGTTCTGGGTGCTCGTTGTGTATCAATGAATAAAACAAAGAAAAAAACTAACCTCTACTTTCATTGAACTTATCCATTATTAAAATAAAATAAATCTATTAGATAAGTTCATAGTATAGTAAGCAGCTCTTCTCTCTTTTTGAATTTGAATAAATATTTACAGACAGTTAGCATCTTGATCACTGTCAAAGCACATCTCAAACATGGCTAGAAATGTGCACTGCTATTGTGATATCCAGAGTAAAAATGAAAGTTCAAGTAAGTACAACATGTCAAGAACTGGTAACAAACTACCATTCTGTCAGCAACTGCTCTTTAATTATCCCAAGTGTTCAAGACTATTTGTGCCAAGTACTATAAATCAAGATTTCCTTGTTCAGGAATGTACAAGTCAGATGTTCAAGTTAGCGGGCCAGTTATTCTCAACAATTCAAACCAGGAGCACTAATTAAAGAGGAAACCCTGGACTAGAGAAGTTAAGTGATGTGGGTCAAATGGTAGAAAAAGGCATCACCTAGTTCAGTACTCTGTTACACTACACTGCCTTTCTCCTTTGATTCAGATGTCCGTCTTCTTATAGCCACATCTGTGTTTCTGAAGATCTGTATAGCTCGGGACAAGGCAAAGTCAGTCTGTAGAGTTACCCTGGCTTCCCTTGTAAAGAATCACTATCATATCAACACCACTGGCACACACTTGGGCCACAATGCTATGCTAGTATAACATATATCTCCGTTAAGCACGTCTACATTCAACTGATTATTAGTGCCAGTGAGTGAAACCTAACATTGCAAGTGAAATTTGGAGTTATAAATAATTTTGCTTTGTAGGTAATGATGTTTGTTGGTACTGTGAGTCAGAATTCAACACCACCTTGGCAAAATAAAATAGTATACTGTTCCCAACTGGTTGGTATGAAAAAGAATGTCTATTGCAAAAGCACTTTTCAGTTTTCCATAAGTAGTTTAATATAACATTTTTTATTATAAAGAGAAAAGAGAAATCATATTCAACTTTTTCTGTTTCAGCAAGTTAAACTGAGCTCTATAGATCATCTCTGTGCTGTTAATGCTAACTTATGTAACATCAGAGTCTAGCCTTAAAATGCAATAATACAGAATGCTTTTTACATTATCAAAAGGAAGCTTAGATGAAGATAAAGAAGCGTTCTCATCCCTACACCCACAGAAGAGGAGAGATCATTCTTTGTCATTTACTATTTCAAAGAATCTGATTTGATTAAACATCATATCATAAATTTTCACAAGAATAATCTGGTTTTCCTGTGAAATATATGGGCTTATGTAAATAATCACAAATTTTATCAATTCTTTTTTCCTCTGTTACTAAAAATCTGGTTTGGGAAGTGGTTTTGGGTTGGAAAGCTCTTGTAAGACTGAAACTTTTAGAAATTATTGTCAATTCTATAACCTATAATTCTGATTGGTGCCATTTTCAAAAAAGTCAGGGAGGGGGTACAGAGAGGGTAGATACAAGGAAGGAAAATTTAAAAATGTGCATTACAGTTTTTCTTAGAACAAGATATTGATAGTTAGTGGTATTTTTAATTAATATTGCTATGAAAGTATTATAGTTTGCCATTTTAGTTCAAAACTATAAGAGTTTTAATTTCCTGAGAGAGATAATATGAAAAGATAGAACAAAAAACTCTCCTAAGATCTCATTCCATAAAAAAAAGAGCCCTACTTCCATTTTTACCTATTATGAATGGCATCTCTAAGTCGGGTATTTTTTAGGCTCTCCAGTTGGTGATATCACATAATACAAAAGGAAAAAATCTTATTTATGCTTGAAGGCTGTTGCTGTGGCTGGTGGTGGAGACCACCTCCCTCTAAAGATGTTGAAAACGCTGAAAAGTTGTTTTCCCTCTCTCTGTCACCACTAAAACATGAACATACAATGCAGCCTTGGTCAATAGGACCTGAGGTAAGTCTGCTGCAGGAATTCTGGAAAAGATTTTCTTTTCTTACTCTTCATAACTTGACATTTTGTTTCTACATATTATTTTTAGAATAGCTGCATTCAACTGTTAAAACAAAACAAAAACCTAGACAGACTTTTCCCAGAAGCCTCTCTCTAAAATCTCATTGGCCAGAGTTAGGTCTCAAGTCTTTCCCTAAGCCAATTTCTGGCAAGAAAAATATTAATTTCCACAATTAGCTTAGATTAGTTAATGTTCACTCACTGGAGCTGGGGAGGGGGTTAGCCTCTATTGAACCATTACACCACCTGCTATGGGAACATAATGGAGATTCTGTTAATTAAGAATGAAAAGAAAGTATTTATCTGTCACAGAAAACAAGCACTAAGTGAAGTGACACTGAAGAGTTCAGAGAAAGGAGAACTTGTGGGATAAAAAAACTCAGAAAAGACATTTGCAGAGGCAGTAGAACTTGAACTGGGCTTGGAATAAAAGGGAACTGTTATCCAGAAGGAAGGTATGGGGATGCTGTGCAGAGAAAAGAGCTTAAGCAATGGAATAACTGTTGTTACAAGACATTTAATGTGTTCAAGTTACTGTTGCTGTGTTATAAGCCACTCCAAAACAAATACTGTATTATGTTATTGATTCTGTGGTTCAGAAATTTGGAAAGAGTACAGCAGGGATGGAATGTCAGTTGAGAGAACTGAAATCTGGGAGTGACTCAACACCTATGGGCTGAAATATTCTAGAGGCATCTGTAGTCTCATGCCTGGTGGTTAATGCTGGCTGTGAGCTTAGACTACAGATGGGTTATGGGTTGTAATACTTATACACGGCCTCTCCACATGGCTGTCTCTCCATATGAACTAGTTTGGGCTTTCTCTGCATGCAGGCTAACTGCAAAAGTGGGTATTGCAAGACAGCAAGGGGGGAATGTACAGGATTTTGTCTTGAAAGTCACATGCTCACCATACTTTATTATTTGAAGAAGTCAAAAAGACCCACCCAGGCTCAAGGGGAAGAAAAAAATCCCAAGACTGGATAGTAATAATGTCAAGATCACATTGTATTAAGAGCATGAGGAAGGGGTGCATGGGTGGCTCAGTCAGTTAAGCAGCCGGCTTTGGCTCAGGCCATGATCTTGTGGTTTGTGGGTTTGGGCCTTGCATCAGGCTCTGCACTGCAGAGTCTGCTTGGGATTCTCTCTCTCTCTCTCTCTCTCTCTCTCTCTCTCCCTCCCTCCCTCCCTCCCTCTCTTTGCCCCTCCCCACTTGTGATCTCTCTCTCAAAATAAATAAACTTTTTAAAAAAAGAGCATAAGGAATAGGCAATATTGTTGTGATCATTTTTGGAAACTCAATATGCTACGGAATGAAACTTCTTCTAAAGTCTCAAAGCTGAGGGGCGCCTGGGTGGCGCAGTCGGTTAAGCGTCCGACTTCAGCCAGGTCACGATCTCGCGGTCCGTGAGTTTGAGCCCCGCGTCGGGCTCTGGGCTGATGGCTCAGAGCCTGGAGCCTGTTTCCGATTCTGTGTCTCCCTCTCTCTCTGCCCCTCCCCTGTTCATGCTCTGTCTCTCTCTGTCCCAAAAATAAATAAACGTTGAAAAAAAAATTAAAAAAAAAAAATAAAGTCTCAAAGCTGAGAACAGGAGGTTCTTTGTCTCCCTGTGTCTAAGGAAACCTTGCAAGTCATTCATTTAGGACTTGCTTAAGAGGTGGCCAAACTGATCTGGTGACTGTAACCAGATCACAAACAAAGTAAGAGAATGCCAGATAGTAATTAGAGGATTCATTGAAGAGAATTTGTAGAGGTAGAGAGAGCTGTGGTTTTTCCACCAGTCCTCACCAAGAAGAGGGGAACTGAGTTGTCCAACACCTGCAATTCTAAAGCTAAATGATGAGCCCCCCCCCCCGCCCCCTTACAGAGATTAGGAGTATGTACAAGCAAGTCAGATGGATGATTTACTCCCAGCCTACTGAGTGGCAGAATTTTGTAGGCTCAAACCAAGTCCACCTAAATGAAATGCAAGATGGTACTTGGAAGATCCTCAAATGTGTCTCTGAAGATGAGTCATAGTCATTTTTATGAGAGTGCCTAAAAACAAGGTTTACCTCTCACCGGGAGAACTCTTAAGGGGAGGAGACTGGTCAGAATAGACTCTGCAATGACTAGGATCTTGAGAGAGATCAAGAGTTGGTCAAGATGTATGACAGAGAAGGCATTTGACAGTCAAGAGACTAGTACAAAGCGTACCTTTGAAATACAATGTTTTCTTACATTTTCCTTTTCCTGACCCAAAAGGAGCAGAGTCAAGGTGGCAGGGGCAAGAAGAGTAAAAGAAGAGGTTAGTAGGAGCAGGTCCAGTGCCTGTCTTTTCTAAAGCATGGTTCTCTAGTTTTTCCTTTAGTTCTATATGCATTCTCAGCTCCTATCCCCACCCCATTGACTAGGCAGAATCATTTTGTTTTAAAGTTTGCTGCTTTCTCTGTGCTTCTGACCCAAATATTTTTATCTTTATTTATTTTTGAGAGAGAGAGAAACAGACAGAGTATGAGCAGGGGAGGGGCAGAGAGAGAGGGAGACACAGAATCTGAAGCAGGCTCCAGGCTCTAAGCTGTCAACACAGAGCCTGATGCGGGGCTCGAACTCATGGACTGTGAGATCATGACCTGAGCCGAAGTTGGATGCTTAACCAACAAAGCCACCCAGGCCCCTCTGACCCAAATATTTCTAACTAATACAGATACAAAGAGTATTAGGAGATTGAGGAGGCTATATAAGGGCAAAACAAAAGAGTTTTCTTAGGAAAATCAGTTTCTTATTTTTGAAATATTTGGATATACCTCTCCTATATCATGACATTTCAGTCAAGATATCAGCACAGCTGCTGTCATCTGAAGGCTCAGGCTTGGCTGGGACTGAAGAATCTGGTTTCAAGGTGCTTCTACTCTCACATACAGTGAAGTAGTTTTGGTGGTTAGCAAGAGGCTCTTAATTCCTTGCCATGTGAAATGCTCTATGGGACTGCTTGAGTATCCTCCCAACATGGCAGTTGACTTCCTACAGAGCAAGTGACCCAAAAAGGAGCAAGTCAAAATCTTCAACATCTTTTATGACCTAGCCTGGCTACTCAAGTCAACACTATTTAGCGCGAGAGGGAACTTTACAAGAGGAACTTTACAGGAGGTAAAAATCATTGAGGGCCATCTTGGAGGTTGGTGATCACATCACATGAAGTCACTGACTTCATGGACTTTTTATTACAAAAACTACACAGAAACAGTCATATTTAAATTTTTTTAAAAAGTTAGAAATGACAAGATGACACAGCTGTATGTTTAATTTACCTGAATCTTGTGAAGCCCCAGTGTGTTGAATCAAATTGAAAACCATCATTTGTCAATGCTCTACTACATTTCCATTTTCTTTTATTCTTTGTGACTAGTATCCTTACGGGCATCTCTAAGCAAAAAGAGTAATAGCTAGTTCCTTTTCTCCCACCACACATTCACACACTTTGCTGTCAGCTGAATAGGAAGCAACTCAGGGAGGTAACTTGTGGGGAGAAATAAACTTTGGCCAACGGTTAAACTGGAAGACTCACAATCAGCCACTAACATCCCCCTTAAAAAATCACAGCACAACAGCTGGCATGTGTATCTACTGCTAGTATACTACTAAATCTTCAATGATGGCTCTAATTTTTTAAACTTTTGCCTCACTGTCCAGATGGAGGTTAAAGAACATAAATCTGATTGTCAGAGCTAAATTCAAATTGGTGACTACTATTAATTAAGTGACCCTTGGTAAATTAGGTAATCTCTGGGAATTTCAGGTTCCTTATCTAATGTGAATCCACACCCATTCTGTGACTGAAAGTTTGGTCTTGAAAGTGTGACTGCTGGATGCACATTTTCCTATCATTTCCTTCAGTGACACCCCCCGCCCCCCAGCTTCTTCTCCTTTTCTAAACCTAGTGCTAGTCTGGATTTAGATGCTAAAAAATCTCAGAACTTTGTACAAATCACTTAACCCCAATGAACCAGTTTGCTCATTTAGAAAACAGTAATATAATATTTGTCCTAAATTCACAGCTTTAATTTGAAGATTATATTAAATAATGGGTGTCAAGGGCTTGTGAACTGTAAAGCCTGAAGACGTTTTTCAATTTTCTTCCCAAACTGTCAATACATGCAGACATCTTAAGTTTTATTATAAAAGCAACATCTGCATTGCACACAGTTTACAAAACTCTTAAAAATGCTTATCTAGTAGTTAAAATCATTTGTAAACATTTCCATCAGTCAGAGATTTAAAGTAACACATTAATATTACATTTTTTTTACTGTAAACAAACTCAGTAAAAAACAAAAAAATCTTTGTATTATGGAAAATTTCAATTTTATACTCAAGCATAGGGATAGTATTGTGAACTCTCAAATACCCAATCCCCAGATTAAACAATTACCAGCTCTATTTCATCTAAATGCTTCACCTCATCCCCAGTTATTTTGAAAGCAAACCCCAGATATATCACTTCATCCGTAAATATGCCGGTATCTATCTACAAAAGGTAAGAATCTTTAAAAGCATAATCATAATGCTAATATCACATATAAAAATTAACAATAATTTCTTTTTTATTATTAAAAATTTTTTTATGTTTACTTTTGACAGAGAGAGAGAGAGAGAGAGAGAGAGAGAGAGAGAGAGAGAAAATATGAGTGGGGGAGGGGCAGAGAGAGACAGAGAGAGACACACAGAATCTGAGGCAGGCTCCAGGCTCTGAGCTGTTAGCACAGAGCCTGACGAAGGGCTCGAACTCACCGACCCCGAGATCATGACCTCAGCCCAAGTCGGACGCTCAACCGACTGAGCCACCCACGCGCCCCACAATAATTTCTTAATATCATCAAATATCCAGTGTTCAGATTTTCTCGAGAGTCTCATGGTTTCATGCAATTTTATAACTGCACGTTTAACTTGACTCTGTCAACACTACACCTGGTCTCCCTTCACCGTCCGGGTCGTTCCGCTTCCCCTGCCGCTCGCCCTCCCCCAAGGTCCCTGTTGCAGTTTTCTTTCAACCCCACCAGACGTGGGAAACATCTCTGGAACCCTGGAGACGACCGCCCGCGGAACCGAAGTCGCGCCTCCTCTGCGAGCTCCGGTGGGAGTTCTTTTTCAATTGCACTGAGAGCCGTGTCTGCTAACCGATTGGCAGGGGAAACCGGAAGCGCTTGTGAGTTTGTAGAGCGGTTAAAGAACTGCCACGAGAAGAAGGGAAGGACCTGGTCCGCTGGTTTTCATCGGGACTAGAGCTCAGAGGAGCCTGGACCGCAGTATCGATGGAGGGTGGGACGGGAGGTCGAACCAGCAGCGCGCTTTTCGCGGGTTTCCGGGCTTTGGGGCTTTTTAGCAACGACATTCCACACGTGGTGCGGTTCAGTGCTCTGAAGCGCCGATTCTATGTGACGACCTGCGTGGGCAAGAGCTTCCACACCTATGACGTGAGTGACTTCTTCCTTCGCCAGCCTCCCGGGAACCACCCTCTTAGCCCCCAGCTGAGAGCTGCCTCAGCTGTCTCCAGGGGCAGTCCTGCTCTGCTCCCCCACTGATCAAGGGCTTGCGTTTCTGCCGTCTCTTCCCTAACTCCTACCTGTCCAGTTTCATCACGACTTTACATCCACGTGCTGTTGTTGTAGCCCTTGCAATCCGCTTGGGGCGAGTTTCGGAGACTGTCCAGCTAGGGAAAAGTACCAGAGAACATTTCAGTTCTATAGCAGTGTATTTGTTCAGTAAATATCCGTTCAGGTTCCCTTGAAGATGTAAACGTGATTAAGACCAGTTTCTGCCCCCTCTTAACGAGAAGGACTTGTAAGACATTTTATTGTGCAATTTCTGACACGCTGGATTAGAAATTCAGACTAAAATACATTGGAAGATCTTGGAGGGGGTGAGATTAATTATGATTTTGGGGACTGTTCACATTTGGTAGCAAACTAGTTTCCTTAAACTTCCCCTGAGCATCTATTTTCTACTAACATTTGAGGGTCTCGTACGGTGCTTCTTAGTCTAAGCCTGGCAGCAACTTCTTTGTGAGATATGTATCGTTTACCGTTTTCCGTAGCACCCTTGTATAAACTAGGAAACAATCTCAGAAATTAAGTTATTTGTCCCAGGGCTTCCTGCTTGTTAGTGATGGTTTTTCTCCTTTAATTTCTTATGAATCATAGTCTTTTGTTGCTGTTTACTTTTTCCCCTTCATCTTCTCCGAAGGAATGTATGCTCTGTGAAAGCAGGGAGCTTTTTTTTTATGATAAAGATGATAATAGCCAGTGTTGATGAAGCGCTTTTTGTGGAAGCTGAGCTGTGAAGTTGCATTCTTTTAAGGATTGTGGGAAGCAAATGTGTTAGTAGCAAGAAGAGTTGGTTGTTGGTAGCTGGTTGAGTTAGTGGAAGAGGAAAGTGAGGGACATGCCCAAAGTGGAGATGGTGCTGGTGATGGCAGCTAACGTTTATTAAACGTTAATTATGCCTGGCTCCGTTAACACATTTTATACATTGAATACTCATAACAACTCCATAAAGCAGGTACCTATTTTATTTATTTTTTTTTAAGTTTATTTATTTTGAGAGAGAGAGAAAGCACGCACGCACGGGCACGCTAGTGGTGAAGGGGTAGAGAGAGGGAGAGAGAGAATCCCATTTGGACTTGGCACTGACTGTGAGGAAGAGGGGCTCCATCCAATGAACAATGAAATCATGACCTGTGCTAAAATCAAGAGTCGGATTCTTAACCGACTCAGGTGCCTGGTACTTATTTTAATTCTTATTTTACAGATGAGGAGGAATTTGAGACACAGGGAGATTGATTAATTTTGTCAAGGTCATGTTGCTGGATCAGTAACCATAGATTGGGATCAGCTAATTACAGCCTGCAAGCCAGTCCTATCCTGCATTTGTTTTTGTATATCTGTGACATTTTTGTTTATCTTTTTGAGTTTAAGTGTTTTGAGTTTATTTGTTCGAGTTTATTCTAATATAATGATCTCTAAGTAAAATTTTCCACAGTAGTAGAATACAATATAATTAAATTTTGCATGGTATGGAGACCTGTGTGTGTTTACATTTAAGAAATATAGGATATGTAAAAAAAAAAAAAGATAAAAGAAATATGGGATATGTAATTTGATCTCCAAGGGCCCTTTCAGTCTTAATATTCTAGCATCTCTGGGATTTGAATTTACACTTATACCTCACTGAACTCTGTGCTTCAGAGATGGGTGGTTTTGACATTTAAAAAAAATTTTTTTTAACGTTTATTTATTTTTGAGACAGAGAGAGACATAGCATGAATGGGGGAGGGTCAGAGAGAGAGGGAGACCCAGAATCGGAAGCAGGCTCCAGGCTCTGAGCTATCAGCCCAGAGCCCGACACGGGGCTCGAACTCACGGACTGCGAGATCGTGACCTGAGCCAAACCCGGACGGTTAACCGACTGAGCCATCCAGGTGCCCCAGTTTTGACATTTTTAAATGGTTGGAGAAAAAATAAAAACTAATAATATGTCATGACATATTAAAATTACATGAAAATCAAATTTCTGTATACATAAGTCAACTTTATTGGAATAGAGCTATACACATTTGTTTATATATTATATGTGGTTGCTTTCAAGTTTTGTTAGCAGTTGCATAGTTTCAGCAAAGACCACATAGCCTGCCAAGCCCTGAAGTATTTACTATATGACCCTTTGTAGAAAACGTTTATGTCCCCCTTCCATCACCGCTCCTGATGAAATAGTTGAAAATATAAGTTTTCCTAATAATGAAAAATTAGGGTCAGTAAATATATTTTTTAGGAAAGAGAGCATAGCAGATTTATGTATGAGATTATCTTAGTTTTCAAGTGTTAAATTTTCATTAACAAAAGCAATTATAATCTAATATATTTTTTTTTCTTTTTAAAAACAGGTTCAGAAACTTAGTCTGGTGGCAGTAAGTAAGTATAAACTTCATCCTGAATTTATTCATGTTTAGTGTCTTTTAAAAATATTAAATTTGGGGGCACCTGGGTGGCTCAGTCCATTAAGCGTCTGACTTTGGCTCAGGTCATGATCTTGTGGTTCGTGAGTTCGAGCCCCGTGTTGGGCTCTGTGCTGACAGCTCGAGGCATGGAGCCTGCTTTGGATTCTGTGTCTCCCTCTCAGTCTGCCCCTCCCTCACTCATGCTCAGTATCACTCTGTCGCTCAAAAATAAATGTTAAAAAAATTTTTTTTAAATATATTAAGTTTTTGACATTAATTTTAAGACACAGAATATATAAGAAATTCATTGTGTATTTCTGATAAACTTACATAGTTAAAAAATAAGTTCAGGATAGGATCAGATGTCACATGTAGTTGTCATCTCTTTAGTCTTTTTAAATTTAGAATAGTTGATTAGACTTTGTGTTTCACAGCATTGATATTTTTGAAGAGTATAGGCCAGTTCTTTTATAGAATGTCCTTCAATTTGACTTTTTCTGCTGTTTTCTCATGATTAGATTCAGGTTATGCACTATGACAAGAATAACAAAGAAATAATTCAGAATTCTCAGTGAATTTTATTAGCAGGCACATGCTGTTGATTAGTTCTATTCCTGGCAGTGGTAACTTTGATCATTTTATTAAGGTAACATTTGTCAGGAGGCTCCATTTTAAAGTTTTACTCTTTGTAATTAATAAGTATCTTGTGGTTAGATACAGTGAGACAGTGTAAATATCCTGTTACTTTTGAGAGTTTTACCCACCATTTTGTCACTTAGTGATGGTACTTGCCTGAACCAGTTATTAGAATGATGATTACCAAATAGTGATTTTCGGGTTCCATCATTCCTTCTACTGTAAGGAAGGGTTTTCCCTTTTCCTACGTTTTGATACTTTTCCAATAGAAGGAAAATTTATTTTTTTGGAAACCGTTTTACAGAATAAAGGGCCTTCCAGGGCTGAGAGATTGTAGTATAACCATGAAATGTGATCTTTGTAACAGAAACAGAGGAGAGCTATAACGAACCTAGTGTATGTGTCTGATTAACTTAAAATTTTAAAACGATTATAGAAGGGCACTATAGCCTAAGTTGAATACAAAGTGATTAATAAACCTATGAAAATAGTATTTGGGGAATGAAATTTTTTTTTTAAGTTTTATTTTATTTATTTTGAGAGAGAGCAAGCGAGCACGTGTGTGGGGGAGGGGCAGAGAGAGAGGGAGAGAGAGAACCCCAAGCAGGCTCTGCACTGTCAGTACAGAGCCCAGTGTGGGGCTTGAGCTCATGAACCGTGAGATCATGATCTGGGCTAAGATCAAGAGTCAGACGCGTAACAGACTGGGCCACCCAGATGCCCTGGGAATGAAATCTTAAAGTAGAATATGCAGCATGAAAAATACTTAAAACAATCATCTATCTTCTAACTCTCCTGCCCCTAAAACAAGGAATAAAAAGAAAAGGCCAACGTGACCATGATAGAGAGGAATAAAGAAATCATATCGTGTGAGAAATGGCTAGAGGTGATAGGCGTATTTGCCTTGGAGAAGACTGAGTAGATAACTGTATTGTTCATTTAAAGGGTCAGGATTTAGAGTATCATAGGGAATTTTTCTGAGGTTTTCCCAAAGCATAGACTTAAATAGGGGTTAGGTCTTGATTTACTTTAAAAATTTTCCTAGAGTTATAAGTAAATGTGACATTCCTGGCATTTACATGAAGGGTTGATAACTATCTGCCAGTTTTTTATGTGAAGTGTGATTTTTTTCCAAATAACTTCAAAAAGCTTTTCATTTCTTTAGGATTACATTTTAATGTCTGTAAATATTAGATTTTAATTCTCTTAGGGAAGATCAGGTGATTTAATATTCTCAGTCTGGTAGTTATTATTAGAAGTATAAAGTAACATTGAAGTCAAGTTTATACCGATTATTAGTTTTTATTCATGTATCTACACATAGATACATATTTTTTAATTATAGCCATGAAAAATGGTATATGTATACTTGAGATTTCTATCTGTGCCAAGATCTTACAATTTCTTATTTCTTTTATATTTTCTTTTACCTAGGTAACTCTGTCCCACAGGATATCTGCTGTATGGCAGCTGATGGGAGGCTAGTCTTTGCTGCTTATGGGAATGTTTTCTCTGCATTTGCCCGTAATAAAGAGGTTTGTATCACTGAACTATTTTAATGTGTTTTTTGCAGTTAATAGTTAATTGTAGTGAAAGTGGAGGGAACTTTAATGTTACTGTTCTTCTATTAGAATTCTCTGGACATGTACTTGTTTTGTTTTAAACATTTATCTGGTTTTCTGGAGGAAGAGAAAGTTGATTTCATCAAATTTTCAAAATTAGTTAAAACTGGTACTTCAGTTTTCTTCATCAGGGTTGAACATCAGAATTAATTTGGGCAGCTTCTTCAAAAATTTTCCTGCCCAGTTGGGTCTCATATCCTGAGCTTTCTACTTTGTGTTTTTGGGTGGGGTAGGATTTAGAAAATACTTTTGAAGATGCTTTCCCAGGAGATTCTTTTTTTTTTCCTTTCCTTTTTTTTTTTTTAATCCAAGTTAGTGAGAGGCACCTGGGTGGCTCAGTCAGTTGAGCGTCTGACTTCTGCTCAGGTCATGCTCTCACAGTTTGTGGGTTTGAGCCCCATGTCAGGCTCTGTGCTGACAGCTCAGAGCCTGGAGCCTGCTTTGGATTCTGTCTCCCTCTCTCCCTGCCCCTCCCCAGCTCATGCTCTGTTCCTCTCTCACTTAAAACAGTAAAATAAAACGTTAAAAAAATTTTTTTAAATCCAAGCTAGTGAGTGTATAGTCTAATAATGATTTCAGGAATTGAATTTAGTGATTCATACTAACATAAAATACCCAGTGCTCATCCCAACAAGTGCCCTTCTTAATGTCCATCACCCATTTACCATTTAGCCCAGCCCCCCACCCACCACCCTGCCAGCAACTCTCAGTTTCTTCTCTGTATTTAAGAGTCTGTTATGGTTTGTCTCCTTCTCTGTTTCTATCTTATTTTTGCTTCCCTTCCCTTATGTTCATCTGTTCTGTTTCTTAAATTCCACATATGAGTGAATCATGTATTTGTCTTTCTCTGACTTATTTTGCTTGACATAATACACTCTAGTTCCATCCATTTTGTTGCAAATGGCAAGATTTCATTCTTTTTGATCGTCGAGTAACATTCCAATGTATATAAATACCACATCTTCTTTATCCATTAGTCAGTCGATGGACATTTGGGCTCTTCCATACTTTGGCTATTGTTGATAGTGCTGCTATAAACATTGGGGGGCATATGTCCCTTCAAAACAGTACACTTGTATCCCGTGGATAAATGCCTAGTAGTGCAATTGCTGGGTCATAGGGTAGTTCTGTTTTTAATTTTTTGAGGAACCTCCATACTGTTTTCTAGAGTGGCTGCACCAGTTTGTATTCCCACCAGCAGCACAAAAGGGTTCCTCTTTCTCCGCATCCTTGCTAACATCTGTTGTTGCCTAAGTTGTTAATGTTAGCCATTCTGACAGGTGTGAGGTGGTATCTCATTGTGGTTTTGATTTGTATTTCTCTGGTGATGAGTGATGTTGAGCATCTTCTCATGTGTCTGTTAGCCATGTTTTCATTGGAAAAGTGTCTATTCATGGTTTTTTTGCCCATTTCTTCACTGGATTATTGGTTTTTTGGGTGTTGAGGTTGATAAGTTGTTTATAGAGTTCAGATACTAACTCTTTATTTGATATGTCACTTGCAAATATCTTCTATTCCATTGGTTGCCTTTTAGTTTTGCTGATTGTTTCCTTCGTTTTGCAGAAGCATTTTATCTTGATGAGGTCCCAGTAGCATCTTTGCTTTTGTTTCCTTTGCCTCCAGAGACATGTCAAGTAAGAAGTTGTTGCAGCTGAGGTCAAAGATGTTGTTGCCTATTTTCTTCTCTAGGATTTTGATGGCTTCCTGTCTTACATTTAGGTCTTTCACCCATTTTGAGTTTATTTTGTCTGTGGTATAAGAAAGTGGTACAGGTTCATTCTTCTGCGTGTCTCTGTCTAGTTTTCCCAACACCATTTACTGAGGAGACTCTTTTTTCCGTTAGATATTCTTTCCTGCTTTGCCAAAGGTTAGTTGGCCATACGTTTGTGGGTCCATTTCTGGGTTCTCTATTCTGTTCCACTGATCTGAGTGTCTGTTTTTGTGACAGTACCATACTCTCTTGATTACAGCTTTCTGATACAGCTTGGAGTCCAGAATTGTGATGCCTCCTGCTTTGGTTTTCTTTTCCAACAGTACTTTGGTTATTCGGGATTTTTTTCTGGTTCCATGCAAATTTTACAATTGTTTGTTCTAGCTCTGTGAAGAATGCTGGTGTTATTTTGATAGGGGTTGCATTGAATATGTAGATTATTTTGGGCAGTATCAACATTTTAACACTATTTGTTCTTCCAATCCACAAGCATGGAATGTTTTTCTGTTTCTTACTGTTTTGTAGTTTTCAGAGTATAGATCTTTACCTCTTTGGTTAGATTTATTCTTAGGTATCTTATGGTTTTTGGTGCAATTGTAAATAGGATTGATTCCTTTATTTTGTTTTCTGCTGCTTCATTATTGGTGTATAGAAATGAAACCAATTTCTGTACATTGGTTTTTATATCCTTTGACTTTGCTGAATTCATGTATCAGTTGTAGCAGTTTTTTGGTTGAATCTTTTGGGTTTTCCATATAGAGTATCATGTCATCTGCAAATAGTGAAAGTTTGACTTCCTTCCTGCTGATTTGGATGCCTTTTATTTCTTTTTTGCTGCCTGATTGCTGAGGCTAGGACTTCCAACACTATGTTGAATAACAATGGTGAGAGTGGACATCCCTGTCGTGTTTCTGCCTGTAGGGGAAAAGCTCTTAGTCTTCCCCCATTGAGGATGATATTAGCTGTGGGTCTTTCATATATGTCCTTATGATCTTGAGGTGTGTTCCTTCTATCCATACCTCTTGAGGGTTTTTATCAAGAAAGGATGCTGTTTTTTGTCAAATGCTTTTTCTGCATCTGTTGAGAGGATCATGTGGTTCTTATCCTTTTATTAATGTGATGCATCACATTGATTGATTTGCAGATATTGAACCAACCCTGCATTCCAGGAATAAATCCCACTTGATCATGGTGAATAATTCTTTTAATGTATTGTTGGATCCAGTTTGCTATTATCTTGAGAATTTTTACATCCATGTTCATCAGGGAAATTGGTCTATAGTTCTCCGTTTTAGTGGGGTCTTTGTCTGGTTTTGGAATCAAGGTAATACTGGCCTCATAGAATGAGTTTGGAAGTTTTCCTTCCATTTTTATTTTTTGGAACAGCTTAAAAAGAATAGATGTTAACTCTTCTTAAAATGTTTGGTAGAATTCCCCTGCAAAGCCATCTGGCTCTGGACTTTTGTTTTATGAGAGATTTTTTATTACTGATTTAATTTCTTTACTCGTTATGGGTCTGTTCAAATTTTCTGTTTCTTCCTGTTTCAGTTTTGGTAATTTACATGTTTTGGAATTTGTCCATCTCTTCCAGATTGCCCAATTTGTTGGCATATAATTTTTCATAATATTCTCTTATTATTGTTTGTATTTCTGCGGTGTTGGTTGTGATCTCTCCTCTTTCATTTGTGATTTTATTTATTTGGGTCCTTTCTTTTTTCTTTTTGATCAGTCCTGCTAGTGGTTTATCAATTTTGTTAATTCTTTTAAAGAACCAGCTTCTGGTTTCATTGATTTTTTTTCTATTTTTTTTTTTTTTTTTTTTTTTTTTAATTTCGCTGTCATTGATTTCTGCTCTAAAATCATTTCCCTTCTTCTGCTGTTTTGGGCTTCATTTGCTGTTCTTTTTTCAGCTCTTTTAGGTGAAAGTTTAGGTTATGTATTTGAGACCTTTCTTCCTTCTCTAGGAAGGCCTGAATTGATATATACTTCTCTCTTATATTGCCTTTGCTGTATACCTGAGGTTTTGGACTGTCATGTTTTCATTTTATTTATGCCACTACTTTATGTGGATTGAATTTTTCATTATGAACAACTCAGCCCATGACTCCTTTTCTAAGAACCAAGTGGTTCTCTGTATAGAGAAAACAAGATTCTCTGTTTTCTACACTGGTAAGGAAGGGTCTTTTCTTAATCTCTCATTTGGTTTCTAAGTTTGTTCTGGAAAAACAGCCTTGAGAGATGACCTGGCTCAGGAGGTCCAGAATGAAAAGGGAAGTGGCAGTATGGCTGCCTAGATAGCCAAGGATTCGGATCAGTGTACTTGTCAAGGTCTAACTTGGACTGACATTTGTTCCCAGGGTCCTCCATCATCACTCCCTGTGGCAGAGGAGGGCAGTTTACCTGTGGAGGTCTTTAATGGGACTTGTTTGAATTTTTAGAGTCAGGAAAAATGTCCTTTTTTTTTTTTTTTTAATACAAAATACTGCAGTTTGTAGTTTTCCCTGGAAGATACAAATAGAGAGAAAGTAAGGGTGGCAAGGCATGAGAGACTAATTGCAGGAATTGTAGGAAGCTGTTACCACTTCTAGGTCCAAAGGACAAGGAGAAGAAATAACGTTTCTGGAATTTGGTGAGAACTGAAATCATGGAGAAGGGGCTGTAGTTCTTAAGGAATGCAGCTACTGTAAGGATAAGGGTCTCTGTGTGTCAAAACAGAAGTACTCTATCCTCCCTATCTCATCTGGAAGCCAGCTGGTGATGGAGCTTATAGAGTTAGCCTTCTAGAGCATAACCATTTTTTTAGGATGCATGGAGTAGTGCTGGTTAGATTGGGTGAACAGCCCGGCTGTATGTGTCCTCCCTAAGCTCAGTTGTGAGGTTGAACTTCAGAGGTCTCATTTCTGTGTTTCTAGTTTAGGCTTCCTTATTATTGGACTGGCTGAGGGAGCAGGTGAAAATGCCTGGTTCCTTGCCATTTGTTAATCTAACCTTGGATAATCAAAAGTTGGATTACGTTTCTTAATGAGAGCATCTTTAGGATTAGCATGTTTTTGGTTAATATGAATAATGTTAAATGTTGAATGAGTAATAATATTAAATTCTTTTGAACTTTAACATTGTAGGTAGTACACACCTTTAAGGGTCATAAAGCAGAAATCCATCTGTTGCAACCCTTTGGGGATCACATTATCTCTGTTGATACTGACAGCATTCTTATTATTTGGCACATATATTCAGAAGGTAAGAATGAGCCAATTTATTGCATTATCATGGGGGCAGATAGTATGTGTGCAGCTAAAATTAAAAACCTATGTAAACACAACTTCTATGTCAGAGGTTTCACATGTAATCAGAAAAAAATTTAGACTCTTTAATATATATGAAGAAAAAGGTTGTAAGTAAAAAATGGATAGATAATTTTAGTCAGCTAGGAGCTAACTATAGTATTTATAACCTTTTAATGTATTAATTTCAGCTAATACATTTTCCATTGCAGTTCTCCAAGTTCAGTGATGCGTGAATTATTTTCTCTGTAGAGTGCATTTTGGTATATGATTACACCTGAGTAACTCTTGGTTTGTATTTTCAACTTTCCGCAAAGGAGATTGTGGTAGTAAACTAAAGATCCTGTAAAGATCCTGTAAAGATCCTATAACCTAAAGGAAAGTATACATCCTTTCTCTAAGAATATGAGTCAGTGTTCTTTAACTGTGATAGTCTTATACAGTGGTAGCAAGCTATGTTTGGTGGAAATGTATGAGAATCACTGTTTTTACTTTCACCAAGATTTGCCTCTTACTTTTTACATCTTTGAGAGACCCATCAATCTCCCTAGATATTTGGCCTTTCACTCCATGGAAGAGTTCAGTATAAGTACTTCACTTTGGAATATTCACTCTGCCTCTTGATCAAATTATAAAAATAGTAAGGCTGATTCCTTTTTTTAAGCCTTATTTTTTATTCCTATAAACAAGTTCAGCAATGAGTGGAATTTTTAATAGTACTGATATTAGAATTTTAGAGAACTTTTGACAGTCTAAATTACATTTACAAGTTGCCCCTCATCACATTTAATTTCTCAAGGAATGTGTAAAGGTTCGAATGTAAGTCTTTGGTTTATATTAAGACATAAATCTCTGATATGGTAGGCTTACTTTAAGGGCTAGATATATGGATATATGAAAAATAATTACATGTTGTTTATAACTTTTACTTTTGTAGAGGAATATCTGCAATTGACTTTTGATAAATCAGTATTTAAAATTTCTGCAATTTTGCACCCAAGTACCTACTTGAATAAAATACTTCTTGGCAGTGAACAAGGAAGCCTACAGTTGTGGAATGTAAAATCCAAGTAAGCACTTTATTTAGAATATAATGTAGGTGGTTCCCATTTTATCCTTACCTACCACTCCCTAATGCATACTTAAGTCTCTCAATTCTCCCTGCCTTTATATGTTTACCTGAGGGCCTTCTATAAGTATACCTACTTTTGGTGTTGTTACTCACGGTATCACATAGGCAAAAGGTGGCATGTGGTCCTGGCATATGGTAGGCAGCTTCATAAGTATCCATTTAAAAGTATATACTAATGGCCCTAATCTGTAAAGAATCCATATAACTATAGAGAAGACTCTAGTAAAGTAACATAAGAAAATAATTATGTGTTGGTCACTGGACAGCATCTAGTTTTCAATAAACTGAAGAAGTAGGAGAAGGCAAAGTCAATCAGTATTAATTTAGTGCTAGCATTTAGGAATCATTTTTAGAGTAAAAGTCCTTGTATTATCAACCACAAACTTGATGGACATTTACTATAATATTATTGGTATAGCTGGAGGGCTAGATAAATGGTTTTGAATACCTCCACCTGTTATTTGAACATTTATCCGGAGAAAAAAGTGATAGTTCAATCTTTGTATAGCATTAAAAAGACAAAAATATTTGACCATCCAAATTGTACTTTCTAAATCCCTCATAAATTTGAAAGGGAAAATAAGATTATCAAAGGTTTAACATTTATCCTAGTTCATAGTTTTAAATCAGTGTTTTCATTCAATTTAGCAAATATTGACTACCTACCCTTGTAGGTTTAGGGATAATGACAGAAGTATTGTCTCTGCTCCTGCATTATATCTTGAGGCTCTTTATGTGATGTTTACACACTATTTTACATTAAATATTCCTTGGATAATCATTGAGTAACTAATCTGTGCCCACTTACTAAATTTACTATATGATTTAATACTTTATTGAATATCATTATAACAATTTCAGAATCTGTTTCTTCATGGACTTCTTTATCGTTTGTGGCTTGATTCTGTAATTTAGAGCAGCATCACTATTGTCATGTGACAGTTATATAACATAAGTATCATAGTTATATTCCCATTGGTAATATTTTTCTAGAAATACATTGCAGTGAAAAAACAAGATCCACCTACATTCTAAGATGGTTTTTTGTTATAGTCTGTAATATAAAATGATTTTTAGCTTGTATTTTTTTTCTATTTCTTAAAGAGTTCGCATAATGTAGTAGTTACTAGCAGCATGGGGCATAGGATCTGGAGTTGGTCTGTCTGGGCTCTATGAATTATTAGCCATAGAACCTTAGCTTAATTGTTTCACATAATTAAGTTTCTTATTTTCTTATCTGGAAAATGGTGATAATATCTACCTCATGGAATCATTTTGAGTATTAAATAAGTTAATATATATATACTTAGAATACTGTGGGTCAGAGAAACAACTTAAATATCACCCATTATTATTTTGCTTTTTAATATATAGTCGATTTTGTTTCCCTAAAAAATAAAAACTTTCAACTACTTTTCTTCCTGTAGTAAGCTTCTGTATACGTTTCTGGGATGGAAAATTGGAGTCACAGCTCTTCAGCAGGTTAGTATTTTTTTGTTAAGTCAGAGAAGAAAAGAAGTTAGTAGTGTGATCTTTCAGTTTCAGGGGTCAACCATATTTTTTAGACCTAAAGACAAAAATAATATACAAAGTAGTTTATTTTTATAAATATTGCCCTAAAAGGTAGTGTTTTGGAAATGTCATTGAAAACAATAATGCCTTTGCCTATAAACATTTATGGAAATCTTTTTACC
Source organism: Lynx canadensis (assembly GCF_007474595.2). Taxonomy (NCBI): domain Eukaryota; kingdom Metazoa; phylum Chordata; class Mammalia; order Carnivora; family Felidae; genus Lynx; species Lynx canadensis. The sequence continues at coordinate 171,207,235 of NC_044303.2, forward strand.
TGGAATTAGGCTCTAAACCTATAGTTGCTATGGAACAATGTTTACCAATCGTTTTGTAAGCGTGTAGTCCAGTGCCTTGTGCAGAATGGAGATGATGGAGATGAGTTAGTTGTTCAGTAAAGCAAGGGAGATTGTAGGTCATGCAGAGAAATTTGTTCTAATTTTGAAGGTTGTAGCTTGGAATAATTGGGACCCGAATCCTAACATTTTTAATTGCACTTTTCCATAAATAACTGCTTTTGTTTTCATGAGACTGCGGAACATGTATGAATGATGTAGTTCTGCAGAGAATCTTACATTGGACACGTATACTGCCAGTATATCCTTGTCCTTCTGAATAGCTCTTGCTTATACCTGCCCAACTTATATTCATTCTTTCATTCTCTCTCAGTGCCATCAACCTTGCTGTGCTTTTGCCTACCCATAAGACCCCAGAGGTATCAGAGGATTAGGTCCCTTGACGGCAAGGAATCATACTTGTTTTAATATCCCCATGCATCATGGTCACATGATGGTAGATTAATAAAATGGTTAACGTGATTCTATTCTGTAATGGTATTGAACATTGATCTTCTGTGCTAAAATAGAGAAACTTATTATAGAGCCTGTATATAAGACCATTGATAAAATGAAGATTCTATTCATAAAATATTAGAGCTGGGACAGACTAATCCTAATACTTTTTTGCCTTTTAACATGTTTTATAGGTTTTTGTTTCCTTGGATAAAGAACTGTTCACTTCCTTTGTAGCTGGCCTTTTATGTTGCCAGGCATATGGCAAGCCTTTTTATGTTTTCTAAGAGCTGTATCTCTTTTGTTTCTTTCCAGTCACTCACTGATCTGTAGTGATTTCATACATCAGATTCCTTTTCTTTTATGGCTGTTTTCTTACTGAGTCAGCTGTGTTTTAGGAATGAGGGGATTGATGGTGACTACCAGATTTGAAGCTGGGAAGTAACTTGAAAAAATCATTCCTAAATATTGCCATGTGAAATAGCAATCAAAGTATGCTAGAATGGTAATACTTACTAGGTTGTTGGTTTTTTTTTTTTTTTTTTTTTTTTTTGCCATCCTCAGGAAGATATTCTATTATTTCTTTTACATAATTAATGATGCATAACATCAGGATTATTGAAGCTATTTTGATTAAGAATAAAAAAGTGAGTAATTTAAATTTCAGGCACCAGCTGTGGATGTTGTTGCTGTTGGTCTTATGTCAGGTCAGGTTATCATTCACAACATTAAATTCGATGAAACATTAATGAAGTTTCGTCAAGACTGGGGACCTATTACTTCAATTTCATTTCGTACAGGTAACTTTTAACTTAATTATTAGTAAGAGTTAAGAATGTTTAAAATGTATACTTCAAAGCTTATAGAAATTTTCCAAGTGGATGTTTTCTTGCAAGTTAATGTATTTAATAGAAATAAGTGAAATACTGCATTACAAATAACCATAGGAATATGGATAGATTATTGGTGCATACTTTTTTCTAACCTTATGTTTATGGATTAAGGGGATGGAGAGAAGAATTGTTACGTTTGGTGGTTTTATGGCGCATGTTTTTCTTACTGTATTTTACTTTTAATAACAGATGGTCATCCAATAATGGCAGCTGGAAGCCCATGTGGCCATATTGGACTCTGGGATCTAGAAGACAAAAAGTTAATCAATCAGATGAGAAATGCTCATTCTACAGCGATTGCCGGACTGACATTTCTCCATAGAGAGCCCCTTCTTGTCACAAATGGTGCCGACAATGCTCTGAGGGTATTATTATTGTTGTTATCATTTTCCTGGCTTCTACCCTTGGGGTTATTGCAAGCCTGTTTTAGTGTATCAGCCTAAAACCTAGAAGGTGAAAGGAAAATGGGATACAGTAATGGTATAGATGAAACAAAAGTACAGCAGGTTACATGATTGCAGTGAAGTGAAAAAGAGTTACAGTTCATCTCTCCCCAGCCCCTTCTCCAGAGTCAGCACTACCCAGTGCCAGTTGATAGGTGTAGAAGATGATCTGACTGCTTACAAATCGTTTAACACATTGTGAAAGAACCTTACCTTTTTATTTCTTGGCAGATATGGATATTTGATGGTCCTACAGGTGAAGGCCGGCTTTTGAGATTCAGAATGGGACATAGTGCTCCTCTTACCAAAATCAGATATTATGGACAAAACGGACAGCAAATTCTTAGTGCAAGTGAGTTTCTGCTTCATCCTATTAGTTTATCCCAGAAAGTATTGAGAGCAGGGTATTTAATAATTATTAGGTTTGGTATTGAATTTTCAGATTCAGATTTGAATTTGAGTGATTTGGAAATCTGAGTAAATGAGGAGATTCTTTTTGAAAACTTCAGGAAGCACTGTAGATACTGTCTTCATTTAGAATGTTATTTTATTTACTGATCTTCACAGACAGGTGGCTGGATTCTGAAACTGTGGCCCTTGCCAAGTCTCATAATCTGCTGAAAATTATTAATAACTCATATTATCCTTGGTTCTTACTAAATGGCATTCTTTGTACAAGTGAATGTTATAATGAAGTAGTTGCAATTTAGCTCTCCTTTTAAAGTATCCCAAACTGTAACTTCAAGTTTTAAGAATCATTAAGATCTGTCATTCAAATGATCCATTGTTTTGATGAAGTTTGATAGGTATTTTCTACATATATCAACAGGTCAAGATGGAACTCTTCAATCATTTTCCACAATACATGAAAAATTTAACAAGAGTTTGGGACATGGTAGGTCATTTGCAAGACGAAAAAAAAGCTACTGGTCACAAAAGAAACGTTTCAAGATCTGGTTGTGAGACAGCCAGATGAGGTTTCATTGATAAATTTCCTTTTTTCTTGGATAAAATTAAAAAACCCCTGTATGGAAGAGTAATAGATTTTTAACATCAGTGTTGCTGTAGAAGTGGTTGAGGTGCTGCTATAAGGTTATTGAAAAGAATTAGACAGCTTGGGTGGTAAAAACATACTGCTGCCACCCAAAAGACATCAATGACTTATCTTGAGCCATGTGTAGAGTGCAGGATTTTAAACATGGAAGGGACATTAGAGAAGGCATAGAAGTAAGCAGTGTCCCATCTTTTTACAGAAAGAACTTACTTTATTCTGTATCTTTTCCCATAGTTTCCAGCATTTGAAAGATTTTATAAATAAAAAAAAATGTTTTCCAGTTTTATTCATAATTACTCCTCTTTTTAGCTACTGTCCTGGCTATTCATGTTTGTATATACTTCCAGATGAGTTACAAGATCTTTTTTTTTTAAGGATCATTCTTTAATCAGCATTCAAAGTAATACTTCTAGAAATTAAATTGGAGAGATTTGATATCTTTAAGAATCTTCACATCTAGGGATATGATATATCCTCTTTCAGGTTACTTTTTATTTTCCTTAGTGCTTTAATGAAGTTTTTGTTTGTTTGTTTTTTAGTTTTCCTCCTGTTGGTCTTCCATATTTGAGATTATTCAGTGGTATCTTATGTATTTTTTTATAATATGCTAATATTTTTTTTTGCTAGTGTTATAGATGTAATCTTTGTTCATCATATTTCTATCTGCAATATTTAGTATTTAGTAATTACTATATAAGAATATGTAATATGTTATAATTGCCAACTAATAATTATAGTGATCTTAAATATTACTGCATTGTAGAACTCACTTTTTTTTATTGGTTCTGTATTTTGTCTAATAAAATGATTATTCTAATTATTATTTGGTTGTTTCTCTTGATTGACATGACTATATTACCATCGTATCATCTGTAAAAAATGATTTTTTAACCTTTTTTTCAATTATTTATATCTCATAGTTTATTTTCTTATCTAATTATATAGACTAAATTTCAAAAATGATTTAAGTAATAGTGGTTATAACATCATCTTTATTTGGTTCCTAACTTAAATAAGAGTATCTTGAGCTGTGTAGTTATATGACAAAGAATTGCTTCTCTTTTATGTTCATTTTTCATTAAGAAGGATCCATAGCTATGTTCTTCTCTCCCTCAACTCCAGGATTAATAAATAAGAAGAGAGTCAAACGTAAAGGACTTCAGAATGCCTTGTCAGTAAGGCTTCCACCCATCACAAAATTTGCAGCTGGTAGGTAACTTAACACTGTATTCCAAGAAGTTCTGTTTTTCTATTTTTCCTACTATTTTTAAGTTTTCTTCATTTTAAAGAATGTTTTTGCAGGCATTAATAAGCATTTGGAAGTACCCCAAGTGCCTACTAATCTAATGTGAAGACTGAAAAAGAATTATTTATAATTTGCAGTTATCTTTTAATTTCAGGTTTTGGTCTTCTCTGTAAGACCTTTTAATAAACAGTATTTGGTATCTCATTTTGTAGCCCTTTTTATTCTATTATATGTCTGGTGTAATGAAAGTCACTAATATAAAAAGGTAAGAACAGAGAACATAAAGTTCTATTGTAATCAAAATCAGAATACACTGAGGTCCTTATATGCTACATTATTAGAGTGGTGTTTCATTCAAAGAATTGAATTGTTGATTGTTGAGTGAAAACTACCATAGAAATAAGGCACCATTTCCATTTCGAGGTTCTTATATCAACCCGATGATGGTTTCTTTCCTTTTTTTTTTTTTTTTAAACTTTTATTTTGACCATCCTGCTTTCCATTTTTTATCTTAGAACCTGAGTGATCTCAGACATCCGAATCATGTTACTCACCTGCTTAAAAATCTTTCAGAGGCCCCTTACTGCCTGTAGGATGTAATCTCCTCTTATGAACACAGCTTTCACGACTTTGTGATATGGCCCCAGTTGCCTTGTCTGCTTCCCATCCTTCTCAGGAAATGCATCACTTACTTCTTTTTGTTCAAGTTACTCTTGAACCTGTTTGTGTCCCCACCCCCAATTAATTGATGTTTGTTTTATTGCTTCTTTCAGGGAGCCATTTATTACTGTCCTCAAGTCTCTTTGTAAACTCTTGCTGAGTGCTTTTATAAGACACTATCATTATTTATTATAATTTCTTCTAATCAGAATTGCTTTTTTTAAAAAATTTTTTTAAGTTTATTATTTATTTTTGAGAGAAAAAGAGTGTGTGAGCAGGGGAGGAACAGAGATGGAGAGAGGGAGAGAGAATCCCAAGCAGACTTCTCACTGTCAGTGCAGAGCCCAACACAGGGCTTGAACTCATGAACCGTGAGATTGTGACCTGAGCCGAAATGAAGCTCAACCAGTGAGCCACCCAGGTGCCCCCAGAATTTCTTGTTAGATTAGAAGCTCATTGCTATCCGAAATTACCTGTACACCATCAGTCCCTAGTGCCTAATGATAACATAGAATATTATATTCTTTTTTTTTTAAATTTTTTTTTTTTTTCAACGTTTATTTATTTTTGGGACAGAGAGAGACAGAGCATGAACGGGGGAGGGGCAGAGAGAGAGGGAGACACAGAATCGGAAACAGGCTCCAGGCTCTGAGCCATCAGCCCAGAGCCCGATGCGGGGCTCGAACTCCCGGACCGCGAGATCGTGACCTGGCTGAAGTCGGACGCTTAACCGACTGCGCCACCCAGGCGCCCCAGAATATTATATTCTTAATAAGTAATAGGTAAATGAATGAGTGAGGGAATGAAAAATAATTTGATTTATGATTTTCATTATATTTTAGAGGAGGCTCGTGAAAGTGACTGGGATAGTATCATTGCTTGCCATCAAGGTAAACTGTCTTGTTCAACTTGGAACTATCAGAGATCTACCATAGGCGCTTACTTTCTCAAGCCAAAAGAGCTGAAGACAGATGACATAACCGCAACAGTAAGTGAGCTTGAGCTTGTTGATAAGAGCATTTTCTCCTGTAAAATTGTCCTGCTCTTGTTATACTCAAGTTTATTAATGATCATGTGGGTTGAAACAACAGTTTAACATTTTTAAATTATTTTCTAATAGTGTTAGGTTCTCCAACTGTAGAGAATTATTTTAGATTTAAGTTAAGTTTTGCTTAATTAGATGTATATTAGTTGCTTTAGTTTTCTAATTAAGTAGGATTACTCAGAATACCCTCTGAAGATGAATTCAACATTTATCAATGAACTTTCTTACCTTACTTATGCTGAGTATACAGAACTATATTTAATGAATGTGAATCTTAAGGGTTTTTTTTCTTTCTTGATTTCTTCTGATATAGGAGTAAGATTTAGCTAACTCTTTAATGACTTATAGGTATAGAAGTTATTTAAAGCCTTTATTTTCTTATGTTTGTCTCTTGAGAAGTGCCTTATAGAGAAATTCTAATTGAGTTCTAAGCCTTTCTTAAATACACCTTTCATTTTTTATGTATATATTTTTTACTTTATTTTTTAGAGAGGCAGAGAGAGAGAAGGAGAGAGAATCCTAAGCAGGCTCCACACTCTTGGCACAGAGACCAATGCCAGGCTCAAACTCACAAACTGTGAGATCATGACCTGAGCCGAAACCAAGAGTTGGACGCTTAACCAACTGAGTCACCTCGGTGCCCCTTAAATACAGCTTTTAAATTCCAGTGTTTACTTAAGAGTTTACTCCTCTTTAGAAATTTTGTTTCTGTTTGCTTTTGTTAATATGTTAATCCACTTCTGTTGCATTCAGATTTTCAGATATAAAGAAGCAATGTTATATTCTGGTTTGCAGAGTTGTTGCTTCTTTTTTGGATTTTGTTGTTGTTTTAATGAGAGAGAGAGAAAGCACACATCTGTGCGGGGAAGGGCAAAGGAGAGAGAGACAGAGAATCTTACGCAGGCTCTGTGCCCAGTACAGGGCCTGACGCAGGGCTCAATCTTAGGACCGTGAAATCATGACCTGAGCCAAAATCAAAAGTTGGACATTGACATCCTTCTACTTTGTAAGAAACAGTTTTATTAATATAATTTATAAACCATAAAATTCTCTTTTAAAGTGTACAGTCCAGTGATTTTTAGTATATTCATAGGATTGGGAAATCATCACTAAAATCTAATCAATCTAATTTTAGAATATTCTTATCAACTCAAAAAGAAACCCCATTCTCTCACTTCCCCTCTCTCTTCTCCCTAACCTAGGTAACCACAATCTGCTTTTTATTTCTATAGATTTTCCTATTCTGGGCATTTAATGTAAATGGAATCATACAAGATATAGTCTTTCTGATTGGCTTTTCCATCACTTGGCATAATGTTTTCAAAGGTTATTCATGTTATAGCATTTATAACATACTTGTTTTATTGTGGACACTACTACATTTGTGTAGAAACCACATTTTATTTAGCCATTGATTAGTTGATGCTATTTATGTTGTTTCTACTTCTTGACTCTTATAAATAATGCTAACGTTAGCGCATTGTAGCAGGATTTTCACAAAAGAAGTCTTGACTCCCAGGCTTTTCTTTCCAGGAAGTAACTTTATTTGTGCCAGCACGGCTCAGTTGGGTTTGTACCCAAAGAACTGAGCCCCAAACTTCACATGGCATAGTTTTGTACATTTTCTATTTCTTTGTCTACCATATATGGTAACACAGAGACATGCAGTGTGATTAAGTGGTCTCATGTTACAAGGTCATGAGGGATGTTGTTATCATGTACGGGTAGAGCCAGGTTGCCTTGAGGTTTTTTGTTTTTTTGTTTTGTTTTGTTTTGTTTTCACATTCTTAGGGAGGGGACCCTACCACACATAAGTTTTTATGTGAACATATGTTTTTGTTTCTCTGCATTTATACCTAGGACTGGAATCATTAGGTCATAATGCAACTCTGTTTAACATTTGTGGGGAACTGCCAACCTGTTTTCCAAAGTGGCTGCACCTTTTTATACTCCCATTAGCAATGTATAAGTGTTTTGATGTATATACATTTTATTTATTTATTTATTTAATTTTTTTTTCAACGTTTATTTATTTTTGGGACAGAGAGAGACAGAGCATGAACGGGGGAGGGGCAGAGAGAGAGGGAGACACAGAATCGGAAACAGGCTCCAGGCTCTGAGCCATCAGCCCAGAGCCCGACGCGGGGCTCAAACTCACGGAGCGCGAGATCGTGACCTGGCTGAAGTCGGACGCTCAACCGACTGCGCCACCCAGGCGCCCCTGATGTATATACATTTTAATGAACACTTGTGATTGCTCTTTTGATTATTGCCATCCTTGTTGGTATATAGTAGTATCTCATTGTGATTTGTGTTTCGGACTCAGTGTTGAGCCTCTTTTCATGTGTTTACTGATTGTATGTCTTCTTTGGAGAAATGTCTTTTCAATTCTGTGCCCATTAAAGGGGTTGTCTTTTTATATTGAGTTGTATTAGCTGTTTGTGTATTCTGGATCTAAATCCCTTATCAGATATGCAGTGTTTTTTCCCCTTTCTGTGGGCTGTCATTTCATTTTCTTGTTGATAATCATTTTCAGTGTAAGAGTTTTTATTATGATTAAGTCCAACCTATCTTTTCTTTTTTTTTTTTTTGCTGATGGTTTTTGGAAAATTGTTGCCTAACCCAGGGCCATGAAGATTTACTCCTGTGATTTGTGCTAAGGAGTTTCATAGTTTTAGCTATTACATTTAAGCCTATAATCCTTTCGGAGTTAATTTATGTGTATGATGTATGTAGAGGTCCAAGTTCATTCTGTTACATATGAATATCTAGTTGTCTCAGCATCATTATTCAAAAACTGTTCTTTCCCCCATTGAATAGTCTTGGCGTGCTTGCCAAAAATAAATTTGACATGAATATGAGGCTTTATTTCCAGATTCTCAGTTCTATTCCATTGTTTTATATGTCTGTCTTTGTGCCAGAACCACACTGTCTTGACTATGGTACCTTTGTGTTAAGTTTTAAAATCAGAAAAATTGAATCCTCCAAGTTCTTTTTTCAAGATTGTTTTGGCTGTTCTAATCTCTTGCATGTCCATGTGAATTTTAGGATCTGCTTGTCAATTTCTGCAAAGAAAGCAGCTAGGATTTTGGTAGGGGTTTTGTTGATACCGTAAATCAGTTTGAGGAGTGTTACCATATTAATATTACTTCTGATCCATGAACATGGGATGTCTTTCCATTTATTTAGATCCTTAATTTCTGTCAGCAGTATTTTGTGGTTGTCTGTGTACAAGTCTCATACTTCTTTGGTTTTCTGGTATCTTATTGTTTTTAATGCTATTATAAATGGAGTTCTTTCTTAATTTTGTTTTGGATTGTTTATTGCTAGCGTGTTGAAATATAATTAGTTTTTGTGTACTGACCTATCATGTAACCTTGCTGAACTTATCTATTCTGTTTTTTAGTGAATACCTGTTTTTAACTTATTGAAAGTATAATTACATAGTTGATTCTCTTTTGTACAAGGCATTTTGAAAGTATGTATGCTCTATTCTCCATAGTACAAAAATCCAGTTTTAAGCTTTTATACTGTTTTGTAAACCATAGAGATTTTATCTTAAGCCTCTTAAGTTTACCTGCACAGTTTTGAGTAGCTGTTGTACTAGTAGTGGTAACGATAATTACAGCTAACATTTTTTGTGTGCTTACTTTCTTCTAGGCTCTGTGCCTAACATGCATTATTTTTTTTTGAGAGAGAGAAAGCATGTGTGCATATGCACGCACGTGAGGGGAGGAGGGGCAGAGTGGGGGTGGGGAGAGAGAGAGAATCTTAAGCAGACTCTATGCACAGTGTGGAGCCTGACATGGGGCTTAGTCTCACGATAATGAGATCATGACCTGAGCCAAAATCAAGAGTCAGATGCTTAACTGACTGAGCCACTCAGGTGCCCCTAACAGGCATTATTTTATATTATTCTTGCAACAATCCTATGATGTTGTCTGTTGTTAGCCTCTTTTTATAGACAATAAAGTTAAAGCTTAATATAATAATGATGACCATCCTAATGATATGTTTTCAGTTTTATATCTGCTGTAGAAGCAATTACATAAGGTAAGGTAAAGAAATTAGGCGGTGGAATACTTTGACTTTAGCGGTATTGTGAATAAATTAAAATTGAAAGCCAGCTGAAATACAATTCTTCTTACTTTATAAATTTCAATTGAGTTAACTTTGGTTATGTTTTATTTTCTTGGATAATAATTTCTGTATACTTCTTAGAGAATGGACATAGAATCAAGCAGTTATTTCTTATACACCCAAGTACAATGACATTATCTTTACGAAAATTAATGAGGCAGTTCATTTAGAATGCTTCTTTTTTTTTTTAATGAGGTAATTAGTAGGTGAAAAGACATTTGGAAACCATAAAGTACAGTAAAAATATTAGTTATTTTTTGTATAATTTGTGTTAAAAATTTTTTTTTTCCAAAGGCAGTAGATATAACTTCTTGTGGAAACTTTGCTGTAATTGGTCTGTCATCAGGAACTGTAGATGTATATAATATGCAGTCTGGTATTCATCGAGGAAGTTTTGGCGAGGATCAAGGTAATGAATTTTTTCCCTTTTTTTATTAAAAAGAATAATAATATACAAGGCTAATAACTAACTGTCTCTGGCATTTATTAAATTCTTGAGTGCTAGGCATTTTGGTAAGGTTGTAGATGGGTTATCGTCAACCCTATCTAGCAGTTACTGCCATTACACCTACTATAAACACCATGTTGAAATACTTAAATAGAATGAAGTTATTGATAGATTAGAGGAAAGTAGATATTATACAAATTAAAATTTGCGTTTTCTTCCCCTTTCATTAAGCAGAAAATCTTAAGCTTTCTGGCATCAACCAGATTGATATTGTTTTAATTACAGCAATATAATAATCTTCTGAAATCCAGATTAATTTTAAGATTTTAAGGGAGCTAAATAGAGGGAACTTAGAAATTTAAATGAAGGAATCACTCTTTGTGTAGTGTTTAGAGAGGCAGTGCCATTTTCTTAATGTCTTTTTCCTTTTAACATATGTTTTAAAGCTCATAAAGGATCTGTTAGAGGTGTTGCAGTGGATGGCTTAAACCAGTTGACAATTACAACTGGTAGTGAAGGATTACTCAAGTTCTGGAACTTTAAAAACAAAATTTTAATACACTCTATGAGCCTTGATTCGTCTCCGAATACGATGCTGCTACATAGAGACAGGTAAAGTTTTTCCTTTAATGATTATGGATTTTATTTTTGATGTTTTTGGTAAAAGTCATAATGTAAGTACATAATTTACCAGGTGGGAAAATTATACATTTAATGTAAAGGAACAGAATTTTGTTTAATTTCCCCACAGGTATGCTTGATTATTAAAAAAAAATTAAAATGACTATGAGATTTTAATGTGAAAGGTTTGTTGGTTTGTTTATTAAAACTGGTGTGTTTATCTTACTAGTGGCATTCTGGGACTTGCCTTGGATGACTTCTCCATTAGTGTTCTGGATATTGAAACTAGGAAGATTGTCAGAGAGTTTTCTGGACACCACGGCCAAATAAATGACCTGGTAAAACAAACTTTTGATGTTTAATTAAAACTTGACTAATTTCTGTTTCTGTTTAGGTTAAAATATATTAAAACTATTGCCCTTTAATGGAGTTAAAGTTTTCATATGAGATATTCAAAATAATTTGGAAATTAATTTTCAAAGAATACAGTTTTAAAGAAAATTTAGAATATAAAGAAGTTAATGCCGTCAGATTGAAGTATAAATAAATCTCAGAGTTCATCTTTTTCTCTTAAACTCTAAACAAGGCTAAAATATCCTTTGGAGAATAAATGATCTATTGAAACATAAGTATTTAGTATTAAACTAGGTTGAGAGAATTCATTTCTTATTTTCTGAATGCATAACAAATGAATAGTAGGGGACCTTGAATATCTGGTATCTGGTTTATTCTAGCTTAGTGTTATTTCTAGAGTTTAGATTTCTTAACTCTAAAAGAGTTTAATCAATAAAAATGTGTTTTGGCTTACTATTACGTTTTTATAGTGGGATATAAGATACAAAAAGTACTCTAGTTTGAAAAATATATATTGAGGCTATATTAAGTTTATATATTGTTATTTTTCATCACTCACATCTTGATTCACTTGAAAACAGGAAAAAATTAAAATCTGGGTTATTTAGTGGCAATTCTAACATCTATATTTATTTATCCATTCTTGTACCAAAAATCAGCAGTTTATCCATTCCCTTAAAAATATAGGGGAAAAAGCCAGGAAATTGTGTTGTTCTGCAGATAGGAAATTGGCAACATAATTTGTTGTGTTATCATCTGTAGAAATGAGGGCAGGAGTGGAGTGATTTTGATGAAATTTTTTGATGCATTTTTAAAACCAGTCGGTGCCAGCTTGCCCTTTCTTTCCTTTTCAAACCTTATTTTGAACTTGTATGTCTGGAATTTCTCCTACTCAGCAATAAATTATTCCTGTTCAGTTAAATCTGTGAGCATATAACACAGATTACCTATCAGAGTCATTTTCCCTGTCCTTAATGTACTTGATTCTGTAAATTAAACTCACTGTACCTTAAGGTTTGAGTTTCTGCTGTATCACTACAACCCAATGAACAGATTGGAGTCCACTTATCCCAGTATCATCTGTTAATATGGATGGTGATAATCCCTGTGGTGTGTTTAAACTCCTGGATGAATAATCTACCATTATAAACATTAAAGGTTTTTTTTGGTGGGGGGGGTCTTCTTTCATATATGGCCTGATCTAAGCCTCACAACACATATGTGCTACAGGAAAATGAGAGCTATTTACCCATTTATATCAACAGAAAAGATATAGCTTCTTTAAGGTGGCATAAGTAGTTTATTATTTACTTTTATTTTGCAATTCTAATTACTGTGGTGTTAAATTACATTTTGGAATTAAAACATCATTATAAAAGGATCTTTAACTGAAGCAACAAGTAAATAGAAGTTCTTGTGTAGTAATTTTAATATTTTAAGGGAATTTGCATTCCTTTTTTTTTTAATGTTTGTTTATTTGTGAGAGAGACACAGTGTGAGCAGGGGAGGAGCAGAGAGAGACGGAGACACAGAATCTGAAGCAGCCTCCAGGCTCTGAGCTGTCAGCACAGAACCCGATGCAGGGCTCAAACACATAATCTGTACGATCATGACCTGAGCCGAAGTCAGATGCCCAACCGATGCCCAACCGACTGAGCCACCCAGGCGCCCCAGGGCATTTGCATTCTTGTTTTCAAAATCATTTTGGACTCTAAGAAAGCCAGTCTAATATCTAGATTCTTTAGTGAAATACAGGTTTTGTTTCTTTCACAGAACTGTATAACTGAAATTAGGCTAACAAAATATTTCATTGAATGTTCTCAGAATAGCTAGCAGTTTTATCCTGAAAATGTTTGTAGTCATTTGTTAACTGTCTATAAATGTAGGTGGTTATGTAGTAAAAATTGAAAATTGGATGATACTGTTTTAAAACTTTTTATGATACATGTAAAAACCTAATTCTTATTTATATCCAAACAGTGGCATATAAGAAATGAATTTTTTTCTATAAAATGCAGCAGTTTAAATTTTACTCAGACTTATTTTTTTATGAAGCCTGCATCTTGTTTTCATTTCTTGCATTCTTTAAGCTGTTAAATATACAGGCACAAATATACATAAATGCACACACGCATTATATGTGTATTCTTGTTTTTCTTTTAATTTGAAGGCTTTCAGTCCTGATGGTCGTTGGTTAATAAGTGCTTCAATGGATTGCACTGTTAGAACTTGGGACCTTCCATCTGGGTGGTGAGTTTATTTTTAAACCCCTAACCTCTGTCAGAAGATTTCTCAGTCATCGTCTTTACGTGTAACTTTTACCTATAGTTAATGGTTTGTGTGCCTTTTGAATGTGAATATATTTTGGGGATTTTTCTAACCTTACTGTTAGATCAAAAACCTGTTTTTTGGGAGGGAGTAGTGCCATAAAAGATAATAGTGAGGAAAATGCAATCTCTCTTAGGTTTTCTGTACTTGGCAAAATTGAGACATAGAAAGTGAGTTGAATAAACTTTAAGAAAGCTCATTTGACCTTTTTGATACTCGAAAATAGAGTTCAGACTTTAGGACTGGAAACTCTTATTTAGTGTCTTCTTGTTGTTTTTGTTGTATTTAGTTAAAAGGTCCAAAACCCAACTTTACTTTTATATACTATGTATTTTCTGTGTCTGACATAATTCTTGTTTTAGATAATGTGTTTCTTAGAATTTGGGTAAAACCCAGCAGCATGCAGATGCATAAATCCGTTTCGTTTCGTAGATAGAAACTTGTTACAAAAACAGCACTTAAATTGAAAATTTACCTACTTCTGTTAAATAATTTGAACATTGGAGACCTACAGAGTGAGAGCAAGGGAGCTAGCTTTGTTATTAAAAATTATGTAGGAATAGACACAATTTAAAATCATATCACTTAACAGAATTGCTTAGAGTATGAAAGTAGTGATGGAAACAATGAAGTATCTATTTAACAGGAACATACTGTAAGGTGGGGAAAAATGGGAAGGAAGATGGCACTTTTTAAACCTCTGAAAAATTCCTAAATTAAGCTCTGTCCAATTGTACTTCCTCTTTTCTCAGGAATTGATAAGTTTATACCTGAAAGCAGTTTGACCTTTAGAAAGGAAAAACCCTGATAGACTCATTTCCCTTTAAGGTTGGTATAGGAATGAGGCACAGCTGTCCATCCAGCATACACACCAGATTTGGAACATGCACAGCAAGAGTGTCTAACGGGTCCAGCTTAATAACTAGGAACCTTCTCTATAGGTGTGTCTGTCTTTCACTCAAAATATAGTCAAACAAAATCTAATTCGTTGGCTGTGTCTTGTAGCTTTTAAAAGTTCACTTAAAGTTTGTACTTCCTTAATTTTTAAAAACTCCTTTTTTGAAGGCTACATTAGAAATATTGGTTGTGCTCTTCAGACTTTCACAATCTTCTAAAAATTAACAATATAATTAAATTGCCTTACAGTAGGAAAGTTGTACAAGGTATACACCTTTTTAGCTTCAGTTCACATTAGATGGGAGAGATGGGTTAATGTTGAATAGTACTAAACTGGCAAAATATTTTTTAAAAGTGGTAAGGGGCACCTGGGTGGCTCAGTCGGTTAAGCAACTGGCTCTTGATTTCAGCTCAGGTCATGGTCTCACGGTTTGTGGGTTCGAGCCCCACATCAGGCTCCACGCTGACAATGCAGATCCTGCTTGTCCTCTTGATCCTCTTGATCCTCTCTTTCCCTTTCTCTCTGCCCCTCCCCCACTCTCTCTCTCACTTTCAGAATAAATAAATTAAAAAAATAAAAGGGTAAACACGGGGTGCCTGGGCAGCTCAGTTGGTTAAGCTTCTGACTTTGGCTCAGGTCATGATCTCGGAGCTTGTGTGTTGGAGCCCCGCTTTGGGCTCTGTGCTGACGGTTCAGAGCCTGGAGATTGCTTCGCATTCTGTGTCTTCCTCTTGCTCTGCCCCTCCCTCGCTGACGCTCTCTTTCTCTCTCTCTCTCAAAAATAAACAAACAAACAATAAATAAATAGTGATAAACATATATTTGGAATATAAGAATTAGGTTCTTAAACCAGCATTCAAAGCTACCAGTCTTTGACTCAACGTTTACCCTTTTTGCTAAATTTCTTATTTCAGTAAAAAGTTGAATGGATTTAAATCTGACCGGTTTTCAACTCTGATGCCTTATTTTTAGATGAACCGTGAGACATATTAAGTGAATACAGAGGGAAGCTGGGAGAAACAAACGGGCAAGAAATGAGTCAGTCATGTAAGGATTGTTAAAAGAAAATCTAATAATTTCTACCCTGATTGGACCAAAGTATATTTTAATAAAGAAAACCATAAATACTTACTTGGTTCAGCTATGAGGCACAGTGAATGAGAAAGCTTGAAAAGCAATGTCAAACAGCTGCTGCTGCCTGATTGCAGCTAAGCTGACTTTCATATGTGCTTGTATTTCCATCTTCCTTCATATCCTAATAGCTGTAGGTACTGCTGTTATTAGTCCCATTTTACAAATGAGGAAATGGAGGCTCAGAGAGAAGTCATTTACCCAAGGTTGCATAGTTTGTAAGTGACATTTTGCTGTAATAAACACAGAAGAAAGAAACAGATTTCCCAATAATTGTGATATCAACTTTGCTTAGTTGTGTCATGCTCTGGGGATGAATTGATTTTGTAGAGATAATAAGGAAGTGAGGATCAGTATTTCATTTTACAACCCTAGGTAACTTTTGGATATTCCTAGTTCTTTGCTCAACAAGCAGTTTCATCATTTACACAACATGTTAAATATTTAAACAATGAATTGACTTACGGTCTGAAAAGTGAAAGTATGAGCAAACCTTTGGGCGTGGTAACATACATGTGTATCCATCTGCAGTACCTATCTAAAGCAAATGGCATACGTTCTGAACTGTTTTCTGTAAAATGTTTTTAAAGTGCTGACAATTTCCTTGTGTTTATAGGATTCTCGGAGAAGTAGAGTTGAAATTTTTTTCTCTGAAATTATCTGGCATCTACTACTTATTTCTGGTTGTTTTTCATCTATTAGAAATTCAGATTGAGCCCCTTTGGGGTGAGGAAAATATAAAAGTAAATAGTTAATAGAATTTTACATTTTGTTCTTTCTCACCCTCTGACCCCTGCTCTCTGTGGAGCATTACATGAAAATTGTTGGAATACAACATTGTTTTGCATTTCTCACTGAGGCAAAAACCATCCCTTTTGTTTCTATTCTTTAAGAGCCTTTTGTAAGGTAATTCTGTCCCTTTGGAGATTGAACAGTTAGATGCTGTCTGCATTTGCTCAGAATATAATCAGAAATTACTTACTGTTAACCTGTATAACATGCAAGTCTCTGTGCTTGAAAATCTGATCCCTTAAAGTTTTGTTAATGTTTGCTCAAAAAAAATTATAATTTACCTGGGGCTTTTCATTTTGTGGGATTAGCAGAAGACAGTGTGGTCGTTAGGTCTGAGATTAAGCCTGTACACTTATGCTTTATGAACTAAGGTGGCAGTGTAAAATACACTGTGTATGTGGAAACCACCTTTCTTTAATTTGATGCTTTTACATAATGGAGAGCCAATCCACCCACACATAACAGCTGTGGAAGTCAAGTTGCACAGTGAATTCGACAAAATATAGTATCAAGTAACATAAATTTGCTCAAGCATTAGATTCTCTTTTTAACAGATTCTAAATGTGTTAGGAAGTTTCACTCCTCATATAACTTTTAAAGAGCAAGTATTGATCAAGAAAGAAGAAATAGTAAGATCTGAAATTGTTGTGTTTAGGTTTAATCTTCATCTGTATGTGCTGAGATAATGTTTCCGTCTGGGTTGTTGGCATTAAGTGAATTACCATAAATAATTTGTCTCTGGTATATAATAAGTGTTTAGCAAACGTTTCCTTTCTCCCAGGTCCCCTTGATCGAAGAACAGCCATTTTTGTAAGCTTCCAAAGTAGGTTTAAACAGAAATCAGACAGGTTATTACTCATCCTTGTCCCCCGTAACTAAGAATTAAACAGCAGTCATTGTCCTGAGCACACTTCTTTGTGTGTTTGTCTTCATTGCTCCTAATTTTAGTTTTGTTTTCCTATCTTGCATTCATTATTTAAACTTTATATTTTCAATCACTCTGAGCAAATTAAGAAAGAGATTTTATCATGAAAAAGTCACTCAATGTCGCCACTGGAGAGTCTTCATTTACATTTGAGCTGCTTAGAGTATGTTCCATGCATCACCAGTGTAGGCATCCTCTGGGTCTCTATATTGCTATCTAGCTGTTTATTGTATCTTTAGTTTCAGTAGTGGTTTTACTGAGTTGATAGTGATTAAGTGTTCAGACTTCTTGGGTGACAATCTTTGGCTCAGTTGCTTTCTATCTTGAGCACATTTTTAAATCTTACTGGGCTTCATTTTTCTGATCTGTATAGTAAGGACAGATCTGCCTTAGAGGGTTGTGAGGATTAAATTGAGTAGACTTAAGTGCTCAGAGTACTTTCTAACATGGAGCGCTAAAAAAGTGTTAATTGCTATTATTTTTTAATTTGTTTTATTTAATGTGGATTTGAAACTTCAGTTATTTTGCTGTGCCTTCTCGTGGATAATGTATTGGCTTTAGTGAATAAAGTAGTATTTAAAACAGCCATGATTAAAACCCGTATGCTTCTCTTAAAGTATACAAAGTGTTCACACTCAGCCAGTGTAAGAAGCCTCCACTGCAAGATGCCAATGGGTTAGACCTTTCTGCTCCTTAGATCCCCTTGTGTCACTTCCTGCCACCACCATTCTAGTTCAGCTCTTTATTGTTTGGTTAGATGACTGCTACCATAATCTCACTATATACTTCCTGTTCACATATCTTCTACATTCTGATGGCACATTTTGTTATGAAAGTGAAGATTACACCTATATCTGCTCAAAAGCCTTTAGTGATTTTTCCTTTGATTAAAAGATAAAAAGCAAACTTAGATGTATGGTATTCAAGGTGCTGTACACAGCCTTATGCTTATGCACTTGCTAATTTATCAAACCACTTCTCTCTTACACCCAATTGTATTTTGACCTCACTTTGACCTCCCCATTTCCCTCAGCCAGGAAATACTTTATCAACGGCATCCATTGAAATCCTGTTCATTTGTAAGGCTCATCTCAGTCACTTTGTTCTCTGAGGATCCTGTTCTGTGTCTCCTGCCTGTGTGTAATTGCTTCCTCTCCCTCCCCAACTTTTCAACTCCTCCAGCATTTTAAAGTTGTGAGACTGGGTTGCATAAGCTCTATAAGGCTTTGTGGTTGTGCTCTGTAGACTGAATTTTCATGTTTCGCGTATAGCATAGTTACCTATTAGAAAAATAGGTAGACTTGCACAAAAGTTATTCCGTTACTATTTCTTAATCTTATTCACAGCCATTTCATTATTTCCTTTCGTTGCTTAAGCCTTTTTAAAATTTCACTGAAATAACAAAAATACAGGAGAGTACTGGTAATAAGACTTATTTTAAATGTGTTACGTCTTCAGAATTTGTCCCCAAGTCAGTCTACCAAAGTGGCTTTCCAGAAAAAGAGAGCATTTCCTCTAGTATTTTCCCTGTTATTGAAACTCTTTCTCTAGTTAATTGGTCTATTTAGGGTTCTAGGTCTTTCTCATTAAGAGAGGTTATTTTCACATATTAACGTATTTGACAAAGCTCTTTGTTAGTGATGGCTTTCTTGTGTTGATTTGTAGAAATAAAACATGAATATTTTCTTCATCTTTCATACCCTGTTCTTTTAGCAAAAATATATTTTGCGAGTTATGTCCTTTTTTGGTATTTGTTAAAATACTTTAACATTCTAATTCATTTTATAGCCTTATAGACAGCTTTCTGTTGGACTCTGCTCCTCTCAATGTTACTATGTCCCCTACTGGAGACTTTCTGGCTACTTCCCACGTAGACCACCTTGGAATTTATCTTTGGTAAGTTCTTATATACATTTCTGTTCTGGGTAGGGAAGAGGATGATGATACTGTCAGAAAATCATTGCTAACATTGCCATTTAGGTTTTTGTTTTTGTTTTAATTTATAAAATGGTAATTTCACATAAACAATTCACCATGAGTATATTTAACATCTACTTGATAATTTAGATAGCTTTGCTTCAGTGTGTATTCTAAACCACAGGACTGATTTTTAGTTATATTTGGTTTTTATTTGCAGAAAGGATAAGTGAATTTTAAAATTTAAAAGGCCTGGTCTGGCCTTCCTGCCACAGCCCTATTACCACTTTATGACTTTAGCCAACTTCTCAACTCAGCGTACTTAATCTGCAAAATAAGGCATAAGTATGGGCAAAATGCTTTCTAAGATTTCATTCTAGTTACATAACTCTTCATAACCATGAAATGGTATTTATGATGATCTTCCAACTCCATTATGATGAACATGTAAGAGTTCAAAATAAAGATCCATCATTTGAGTCTAGAAAAGTTTTATCTGCTTCCTGAATTTAGTTGTATAATTCCTTTAACTCTTACTATTAAGGAAGAGAAAAAAATTGATCCCTTTTCTAATTATAAAATTTTATAACTGGATTTTTAGGATATGAAAATAAATTCAATATATAATAGAAATAGACTCTGGCCACCTTAACATGCAAATTGGAATATCTCCTAGAATCTAAGAAGCTTGAATAATCAAGACAAGAAAATAGTAGAATACCTATTGGACCTCAGCAGGAGTATATAGTGTCACGCTTAATATAACTCAGAACCTGATACTCTCAATTATTATTATTATTTTTTATTATTTATTTTTGAGAGAGAGACAGAGGAGCAGAGAGAGAAGGAGACGCAGAATCCAAAGCAGGCTTCAGGGTCCAAGCTGTCAACACAGAGCCCTATGCGAGGCCTGAACCCACGGACTGTGAGCTGAAGTCAGACACTTAACCAACTGAGCTACCCAGGTGCCCCTGATAGTCCCAATTATTATATTACATTCCAGATTTATAATGTATGGGGAAGAGAATCTGATTAGCCCTTTGGGGGAGGTATCTTGGATTAGTCATCCAAGGCTGTGGTGCAGGGTCAAGTAGCAGAACCATGATCACTTTAGAGGACCGTTCTACAGAAGGGAAAGACCATGACTGTTACAGCATATTTGCTGTCTGACTTAACTGAGTCCATCTTTCCTTTAGTTATGATTTCCCAAAACGGAGGTGCCTGGGTGGCTCAGTCAGTTAAGAGTCCAACTTCAGCTCAGGTCATGCTCTCATGGTCCGTGACTTCGAGCCCCGCATTGGGCTCTGTGCGGACAGCTAGGAGCCTGGAGCCTGCTTTGGATTCTGTGTCTCCATTTCTCTCTCTCTGCCCCTCTCCCACTCATGCTCTGTCTCTCAAAAGAAATAAATGTTAACAAATTAAAAAAAAAAAAAAAAAAGACTTGATTAAAAAAAAAAATGATTTCCCTAAGTGAAGGTTGCCATTTGTCAAAACAATTTAAATGTTTGGAGGTTATGTTATCTTATGCAAGTATTCATTACTGATCTCTCAAATACTTTTCATACTATATTAAAATAAAGACTCCATGGGGTGGTTCAGTCAGTTGAGTGTCTGACTCTTGATTTCAGTTCAGATCGTGATCTCATGGTTTATGGGATCAAGCCCTGCACCACTCTGTGCTATCAGCACAGAGCCTGTTTGGGATTCTCTTTCTCTCCCTCTCTCTCCACCCCATCCCCACATTCGCTCTCTCTCTCGCTCTCTCTCAAATAAATAAAAACTGTAAAAAAATAAAGATTCCATTAATAAATAAAGTTTATGCACAACTCTCTAGCGATGACATTTATGACCTGAATCAAGGCATTTTCAAATTAATACTATTGGAGATTTTTTTTCTACTTATAAGTGATTGGAACCAAGCTGAATTCAAGATTGCAGAGATTATTAATGACCAGTAATTGAAGTTTTTCTGGAAAAACTTAAAAGTCTTAAAATATTGTTTATATTTTATTTCTCAGGTCCAATGTTTCACTGTATTCAGTTGTTTCACTACGCCCACTTCCCACAGATTATGTTCCTTCAGTAGTGATGCTTCCTGGTACTTGTCAAACCCAAGGTAATCACAACATAGTAAAATAATTTTTGAAATGTAATCTCATAAACCTAACATGGGGGATATTACTACTGAAGGCAAAGTTTAATGCATTGAATCAAAGTATTTTCCAACTGATAGGAAATATTTTTAAAGATGTCATGAATTAATGCAAAAATATAATTTGTGGTATTGATAAGATATTAATATTATACCAGTGGAGAAATTTTTTGTTTCTGGTGATGGGAATTGTAGATAATATGACAAGATGAGGAAGTAAAAGTAAATAGAGTTTTTAAGGCTATATTGAGTAAGCATGTTATGAAATACAAATGGATTTGGAATAAATTAAGTTGCTTTTATATGATAAAAATCTTATTCTGCATTAATATGTTTCACCTGAAATTTTTTTGTTTTAAGATGTGGAATTATCAGAAGAAACCATAGAACCAAGTGATGAAATGATAGAGTATGATTCCCCAGAACAGTTGAATGAGCAGTTGGTGACTCTGTCACTCCTCCCTGAATCACGGTGGAAAAACCTTCTTAATCTTGATGTTATTAAGGTAATGCTGTAGTACACTTAATACTGGTTCCTAAAGACACATTCCAGAAGCATTTTCTTTAGTAGAGATAGCTTCTTCTACTTGGAGGGTTTCAGGAGGAGCAGTTAATGCCTAAAGTAGAGCATACCATTTGAATGCTGTTGGATCCAGTGATTATCACAAGATTCTTTCTCTATTGAAATTGACTTTCAGAGCACTGAGCAGACCTTTTGATATAGCAGAAGTACAGCCTGCAACTACAGAGCCATTAGAAGTTGGATGTTTTAAATCTAACCTAATAATATACCTTTTTTAACTTCTAAAATGAGAAAAAAAATTGCTATCATGATGTGTGATATTTCTGTTGCTAGGCATTTGAGTACTAGAAGACTTTCTCTGGTCTTTTAATTAAGCTTCAGCTTCCCTTTGCCATTCTATACCTTACTCTGTCAACTCCAAGAAGACCTTCACAGTTTGCTGTGTTAAGTACAGGCACATAAATTAATATGAACTAAGTACTGGATAATATCCCAAGGACAACAGCAGTGAAAAAAAACCCAACAAACCTAGCTCCTTTGTCCTTGAGAAATTTATAATTTTATATGAAAAATGAATGATTATGGCATAAATTAGTGTTTTTCAAAGCATATTTCCTGGCCCCCATTTGTGAGTAGCAAAAATAATTAAAAGGAATAGACTAGAGTAGAAAACTTCAAAGGTTATCATCTGATAATAAGGGTAAGTGTTTATGAATGTCTTACATGTCTTATGAGCATTAGAAAGTGTAAGAACACTTACATAGATAACTATGACAAGGTATGGTAAGTATTTTTGTAACTGATTACTTAGCACCAGAAAAGACATGTGTATCTTGGGTAAGAAAAGAGTTTTCATGTGTTAGTTTTCCTCACAGAAGGTATGTTATGTAGGAACATAGTTGTGAAAAATCTCTATGATGTTATCCAGTGTGTCAGCTATAAAGGCAGTACTTTATGGAATAGCTTTAAAAGCAGTGCATTAAAAAGGACAAGTAGGTTAGTGTGAAGGGTGCAGTCAGAATAATGCCCAATTAATTGAAATAAGGTTTTGGACTACTCTGTTGCTTGCTTAGATACAGTTTTGTTTTAGAAACCAAGTGAATAATCTTTATGGTAGAAATATGCTAACATCTCCAATATTTTTATTTTTTTACTGAATGAAAGAAATTAGAATTTTGTCTTATTGGTAACTTTTCTCCTTTTGGTTTTCCTTATGAGACTATTTCTAGTGCTCCCTGTGGAGCACTTGCAAAAGGATTTTTGTTCTTATTTACAGCTCAGTGACTCTCTCCCTTCCAACTCAAGAACAGCAAGTTACAAGGGTAACTGTGACTCTTACTAGAGTCTCCACCATCCCCAAGAAGGGCTGTGCGTATGCTACAGTTGGCACTCCCTTGTCCTGTTTTCATGTAGTAACTTTCTTTTTTGCTGTGCCTCCACAAGGCCACAAGTATCCTTGGTTTTCTTTCAAAAAACGAATCTCTCTAGGGTCACAGAGCTCCTAGAGAATGGAGGAATGATGTAAGGTAAAATTGTGAGACTTTTATTGGGCAGTTTACCACAGAAAGGCCCTTTCATCAGATGCTCCTGAGGTAGTGATGTGTAGCCTGTGGTCACCAAAACTAAGTTCTGTCAGTGGGAATTCCAATGGAGGTTTTCCTGATAGAATTTTTTTTTTTTTAATTTTTTTTTTCCAACGTTTATTTATTTTTGGGACAGAGAGAGACAGAGCATGAACGGGGGAGGGGCAGAGAGAGAGGGAGACACAGAATCGGAAACAGGCTCCAGGCTCTGAGCCATCAGCCCAGAGCCTGACGCGGGGCTCGAACTCCCGGACCGCGAGATCGTGACCTGGCTGAAGTCGGACGCTTAACCGACTGCGCCACCCAGGCGCCCCTTTCCTGATAGAATTTTACTAACACTTGTAATATTTTGTAAATGAGCACTATTGTTCTCTTGCTTCTTAAAGACTCAAAGTAAGGGAAAATCAGTAGAAATTTTAACAAACTAGAAGAATTAGGCTATATTCTTCACAAGAAAATTTTATCAAATTATTTCTAATGGCAAAGTCTACCTTTGGCTCCACATTTCTTCTGGAGAAAAAAAAAAAAAAACTTGAGAAACTGTTGAGCGTTTATGTAAGTTTTGCTTTCTAGCCCATTTTGCGAAAAAGGTTTTAGAAGTTCAGAATTATTTGATTGTTATTTCTTCACCTAAATATTCATATAAATCATGTTGGAGGAAAAAGAGAGTTCATAGAGCTTCTCATGAACCGTGTCATTTTTCTTCTGCCTTACCAGCAAAGGTACTGGAGGCCTGCCTTGAGACACCCAGTTTAAAGATATCTGTAATATTGGTTGGTTGGGATTTTATTTTGGCATTCAAATTTGAAAATGTTTTGTTCTTTTATTTTACTTTTTGCACTTTGTTTTAAAATTGTTTGGAATTAAACATTAGAAACTTTTGTCACAATAATTACTTCATAGTCTTTTCCCCTTTCTGATTTTCTTTTAATCAGAAAAAGAATAAACCAAAGGAACCACCCAAAGTACCCAAATCAGCACCATTTTTTATTCCAACAATTCCTGGCCTTGTACCCAGATATGCTGCACCTGAACAAAATAATGATCCCCATCAGGTAAAAACCAAATTGGAACATTCTAAGTATATGGGGTGTGTTTTGTGTTGTGCATTTGTAGTTCTCTGTCAAGACCTATTTTACAAAGTACATTAATGATAGCTTTTAATTATAAGGTATAATTTTTTTTGTTGCATTTGCATTCTTGAAATAATGTGCATTTGTTTTTCTTTAAGTCTAAAGTGGTGAATCTTGGAATTTTGGCTCAAAAATCAGATTTCTGCTTGAAACTTGAAGAAGGACTGGTAAATGATAAATGTAAGTTAAATTGTGAAATCTTTTACCAAGTGTCATCAACGTATTACACTTTGTGTGAAGAGAAATTGAATGAAATATTAGCAGATTTTTCAGTAGCTGAAAGAACATAGTAAAAACTTAAAAAAGATCAAAATTTTGATTTTCTTATGAAATAATGTTAGCTTTTGTATCGTTATATTTTTAACAAGTGACACTGAACTCAGATGAATGTCAATATTACAATATTTTAAGAACCTCTCGTACTTTCTGTATGGAATTAGTGGGCTCCCCGCCCCCCCCCCCGTCTCTTGCTTTTGTTTTTATTTACAAATACAGTTTGTAATATGGCAGAGACTTTTGTCTCCTTTGATTTTTAGATCTTCCTAAATTTTCCCATTAAAAAGTAATTTTAAAATTTATTTATTGTACTACTAGATTTAAATTTTGAAAGATACAGTTTGTAGCTAATAGTGATAAACAGTAAGAACTATAATTTTAAAAAAGATCTATAAGCGATAAACAGACAGTCACTCTCCTGTTTGATTTATCCTCTTGTTTTTTGGATCCAAATGCTTTGTTTTTATACCAGTATCGCTTGAATCCACATTGGTGAAAAGTCAAATAATGCTACTGATGGGCCATTGCAGATGACTGAAGAATAGCAGAATCATAAAAGGAGTAACTTGTTATATGGGGGTGCACAAGGAAGAAGATACTATCATTTAGTATCTACTGGAAGACAGAAAATAAAATTTATTAGACTTTTGTCTTTGGCGTCATTCCCTTTCTAAAAGCTAAAAGCATAATCATTGCCATTGTAATATCAAATGCTTGTTGTAAAAATAGTTGTAAGTATATAGAATATATATTCATAGGATGCATATAAAAATCAGTGCTGGGCACCTGGGTGGGCTCAGTCAGTTAAGCATGTAATTCTTGATTTCGGCTCAGGTTGTGATCTCACGGTATGTGAGTTCAAACCCCATTCCTGGCTCTGCACTGACAGCACAGAGCTTGCTTGAGATTCTCTCTTTCTCTGCCCCTCCCCTGCCTGTGTTCTCTCTATATATCAAAATAAATAAATAAACATTTAAGAAAACAGCAACAAGAAACAAGAATCCTTAAATCTAGAGAAAAGGTATCAATTTGGGATGGGTAAGAATGAGGTGTAGAGTCTTTCCCCTTTTTTATATTTCTGTATTGTTAGTGTTTCATAATGATCATATGGTACTTTAAAGTTTTTTGTAACAATAAAAGGAAAGAAAAATAAATTCCCCCACCTCATCCTGTTCTCAGTGCAACTACTGTTAATAATTTGGTATGTACCTTATAGCCTTTTTATATTTGGATTTGTCTTGATTGATATGTGACCATCTGATTGTTGTAAGACCATCTTGAAATGTCTGTTGCTAGGTATTGATTAGATTTTCTTAAACAGCAGGGAAAAACAAACTTACTAAGATACAAAAAGTTTAGTGTTTTTAGTATTTTTATTGTACTAAACTGATTGCTCTCATCATTTGCACTAATTATTACTTAATTTGGGGTTCATTCTGTGATTTAACAGGAAAAAATAAAGCCACAGGAAGAATTTCCTGTGCAATTTAAATATATGTAGCTTGGGTATGAAATGAAGCTATAGTTTCCTAAGTGAAGTGATTGTAAGTAGTAATGAGATTCTTTTTAAAACTTAATGCAGATGAAGCTGCTCTTAGCCTTCTGAAAGAATTAGGCCCATCAGGAATTGAAACAGAGCTGCGCAGCTTGTCTCCTGACTGCGGTGGGTCTATAGAAGTGATGCAGAGCTTCTTAAAAATGATCGGGATGATGTTGGACAGGAAGCGTGATTTTGAGTTAGCCCAGGCATATCTTGCATTGTTTCTAAAGGTAAGTCTGATGTAAGACAGTACTTCTCAGCTTGCCTTCCTCTAGGGTAGTACTGTCTGATAGAATTTTCTGCAAGGATGACGGTGTTTTATTCTGCATTGTCCAGCATGGCAGCCACTTGGAGCTTTTGGCTATTGAGCACTTGAAATGTGGCTAATGAAACTAAGATACCAGATTTCTTATTTTATAGAGATTTAATTAATTTAAGTTTAAATAGCTGTGTGTACTATTGGACAGCTGGACAGCACAATTTTGTAGTCTTTTCTTTTACTTAGCACAATTTTGACTCATCCACCTAACTTCTCTGTGTCCTCCATTTGATTCAGTATATTGAAATGTTAACTTTTTCAAGTCATCACATTTTGGCAGTTTTTCTATGATCATAAAGAGAAAGTTAGGTTTTGTGTTGATTTTTTGTTTGTTTGCTTTTGTTTTTTCTGCTGCTGAAATCAAAATACGTCTATCCTGGTTGAAGGAGTTTCAAGTAATTTGGCAAGAACAGTTGTTTTTATGACTAACATAATGGAAAATTCCTGTTTATTGCAGTAGCATGTTTGTATTGAAGGAAGTAGATGATACTGACTTGTGTTAACAGATAATGATACTTCATCTTTCCTATTTGTATCTAAAATGAGTTTACACTTGATCTAATTATGTGCAACTTAAAGTAGACATTTAGATGGTAGAATATAGGATGAAAAAAATAGAATGCCACAAGTTTTTTCTCTATCTTTTTCCAAAATTATCAAGTATAGTTTCTGAATATAAATGTACATAAATCTTTAGAAGATAAAGCAAAGGGCCCTCAATCATTCATTACCAGTAGGTTCCAATGAAAAGAGAAACCTTAAAGAAGCACAGAAATACAGAGTTAGTGTTAGAACTAGGACCTTGTTTCTGCATCCATATTAGGACTTTCCTTAGGTAGAGGAGAGTGATGACAGCTTCAGTTCTACTAAGGGAGAGACAATACCATAAAGGAACTCATAATAAAAGTTCGATAGAAGAGAGGGAAATGGAAATTGGTAATAAACCAGCATCTAAGGAAAAAATAGAATAGTATCTTCTGCTGTTCCTTGGTAAGAAGGTTAAATCTAGAATAAACAAAATTTTAATTTTCTTAAATGTTACAATATTTTTCTTTCAGTTACATCTTAAATTGCTTCCTTCAGAACCAGTACTTCTAGAAGAATTGACAAAGTTGTCATCACAAGTGGAAGAAAACTGGATCCATTTACAGTCACTCTTCAATCAAAGCATGTGTATTTTAAATTACATAAAAAGTGCTTTGTTATAAAAACAAATTTAAATTAACAAATAAATCAAAGACTTTTGTATTAAATGGGTTCCGTTTAAGTCATACCTTATTTTCCAAGTTTCATATGAAAAGAAATGCCAGTGCTACTAACTAGTCAGTCATTCTTCACTTTAAATGCTAAATATTATCTTGAAATAAAATTTTACCTGTCATTTGTTTTAAAGACTTATAGAATCTACTCAATGACTTATTTTCCAAGTCTCTTCACATCAGTTACCTTGTATATGACTTTTTTCAATTGTCATCATCAGCTCCTATTTTTTAAATATCTATAATGTAAGAGATGCTAGTTATTTCATGTAAAAAAAGTGCTGAATTGAAAATAAACTGATATATAATATAGTATAAAAGTGCCTTTATGATTTGAAGGAAAAAGGCATGTTTCCTTCCTTGGTGGCCTTTGATGAAAACATGACTCTTAGAGCTTAGTTAGATCATTGACTCAGACATGAGTGCAGCCCACCTGTAATGCAGAAAAAGAAGCTGCTAAGGTCATCTTGGGATCTCCGTGACAGATCCAGATTTTCTAACGCTGCCCAGTGCCCTCTCCGTTAGAGCCTTTCTAAAGGAACTTGTTCTTTTATAAGTAAGGTGAGAGGCACTTTCACAAGGCAAATTGCTATAGGAGACAGTTGAATTAGATACCTAAGATAGGGGAGGGAAATTCTGGGCTCCATTGAAGATACCCTTCAAAAATGTTTTTTCCTTAAAGATGACCTTTTTATTTGGGAAGACACTACTGACTATGTACTTTTCTCCCCTAACCATTTCAAAACCAGATAGCTCTGGAAGTTTCTCTCATCATTGTTTTCTTTTCATGATTTAAGACTTGAGCGAAACGTGAATTAAAAAGAAGCAGTTCCTCCTCCTTGAAAAGTGCTGGAGGTCATCATGAAAGCTGCTTTGCCTCCTATTTGTGTCTGCTTTCCCTACTACCAAAAAAAGTCTTTTAGGATGGAGCGAAGGTCACAAATGAGTGAATGAACTTTTCAGTCTTCGTATCTGTTAACTGAAGCCCATCAGTATGAGAAGTTGATAGAGGACTTAATAGTGGGATTATGCTATCACAAATGCAAATACTTTCCCAAATAGCAGAAAAAAGCAGAGGACAGTTGCCACTTACATGGTAGATCTTCGAGATACAATGTGATATGACTGCTTTGGTGTTCTTTTTGTCCTTGTAGAGGTGTGAAAAACTATATTACTACAGGCAATTTGTTTAAGACTTGGAAGCCATATTGATAATGTAATATTTGTAAAGTTTAATCTACTTAAAAAAAGATAAAGCAATTCCTAAAAGCACAGTCCTCTGAAAACAATTTTTAGTCTATACATTCAAAAGTAGTAGTATTCATAAAATGCAGCTGGTTGTATTTGAATACCAATATTCTCATTAGAAAAAGTTTTACAGAATGATCTCTAGAAAGAATAGTCCTCACAAGATGATCAGTGATAACTTTAAATATCAAAGCATTTTTGTTTATAAGCTTAATAAAACTAGTGACTGAAATGTTAATAATGACTTAAGTCTAAAAACTATTTCCCTCTGCCCCAAATACTATATTCTAAAGATATGGCAAAATGTCAATATATAACCATGTACCATGTGAATTTTATAAGTAACTAAAAAACAAAATAATAAGAGCTTAAGTTGATACTGTATTGCTTTTATAAATCTTGAACTGAACTTTTTTCTTTCAAATGAGAATATAGGAGTTGAGTGTATCATTTCTATCAGAGGTATCTTTAGATAGTATTAACATCATTTTGGCAGGTAATCTTCCAGAATCTTTCCTGTATGTTCATATCAAGTAGGAAGGGAGAAAGAAATACAGAGAATAATTTTGAGTGTATATTTTTTCTTAAAATGTATTGGTTTGTGCATACTGCTTTTCTTTACATTTCATATTACAAATGTGGCATATGACTGCATTTTACTTGTAAAATACATCAGAGAAAAGTCTGTTTTTTGACAATCACCTTCAATCCCAATACCCACCCTGTTAAGCACCGATTGTTAACTTTCTACCTAGACCTTTTTCCATGAATGTATATACATGCTATATATAAGCACAGGAAATGAAGTGTATAGTTTCAATTTTTACCTAAATATATGCATATCATTCTACAACTTTTCTACTTGGCTTATTTCAGTATAATCACACCTAATTTCTTTACTTTTGTTTAAAAAAAAAGAAAGATTGTTCCACAATTATTTAGTCTAAAATGGACACTTAAGGGAGTTTTGTTTTGTTTTGTTTTTTTCCTGATTACAAAACAATGCTAAAGGAACATCATCCTGTATTACACTGTGCATAAAAGGATTTCTCTGTAGTATATGCTTAGGCTTTGAATTGTTGGACCCAAGTCAGGCAGTTTTAAAGGGATATTTCAAGAGATACTTCAGTTGGCTTCCAAAATGGCTGTTATCAATTTGCAGTTTCTTCGCAGCAATGGAGGAGTATCCATTTCCTAGGACACTTGATATTAGATTTTTTAATTTTTTATTTAATGAGTAAAAACTTTTTTTTTTATTGTTTTAATTCAAAACTCTGACGGTAGTAAGGATGGGCATCTTTTCATGTTTATTTTAGATATTTTTATATATCTTATGTGACTTGCCTTTTGGCAACATGGCTCATTTTTTTGTTGAATGATTTGTCTTTATCTCATGGTTTTTTTTTGTTGTTTTTCATATGGTGTAGATATTAGTCTTTTATGTCTGTTACCAATGTTTACTCATTGATCACTTGTGTTTAAGTTTACTTATGGTGTCTTTTTTAATAGATGTTTTATATTTATATATACAAGTTGATAATTTTTATTACTTATTTCAAAATATAAAACATATTCTGTATTCTAAGACATTTATCATGTGTGCATCCCATCAGTTCTTCATTGAGACTTGATTTTTGGAAGAGTAAGATATAGAGCTACTTTTATTCAAAAATTCAAAATCCATTAATGAATTCCACTCTTTTCTCACTGATTGGAAATGCTGTTTTATTATGTGCTAAATTCTTTGAGATATTTGATATCCCAAATAAATAATAAATTGCTTCTAGTAACAATAAATAATAAATTGTTTCTAGTTTGCTGATGTATTTTCAGTTTTGTTGGGGTTAACATCTTCCTAATGTTTTTCCCAAAAATGTCTTGACTGTTTGTGAGCATATCTTGAAGTTATGTTTTTGTGCTAGATTAATAGGATTTGGAGAGATTTACAATAGTATTTCTCTTCAAGAACAGTATGAATTCATTAAACTAGATCTTTTGTGGACTTGGTTTAATAAGACTTCTTTACATGCATTTTTGACAGATTTATTTCTGGGTGTTTAATTTTTGTTGCTATAGTGAAATAGACCTTTTTTTCTAATATATTTTATAATTGCTCATTGCTGTCATGGCAAAAGCAATTTTGTTTTTATATACTAATTTATTATGATGCTGCAGAACTCCTTTAAAAGTTTGTCAACATTCTTACTTAAAAAATCCACAAGAATCCCATCTTTTCCAATTGATGAGATTATTTCCTATACAATATTTGTATTTTATTTAATTGTTCTTAAGATTGCTTTAGCTAGTATCTAGCACAGAATGTTGGATACTGGAAGTGTCTAGAAAATAATAGTCTTGCTACTGACTTCAGTGAAAAAACTTTTAATGTGTCACCATTAAGGATAATATATGCTATGAATTTCTAGTAGATATCCTTTGTTCAGTTCTATTTTATGATTTTCTACTTAAAATTTAAACTAGTAGGTATAAAATTTTATTAAGTGATTATTCTGCATATATTGGAGGATCAGTATCTTTAGTGTCATTTAGTGAATTTTATTCAAAGATTTCTAATAAGTTATTTTTCATTCTTAGGATAATAGAACTGTTTCCAAGTAAGATGAAACTGGTGTATTTTTCTGTTTCAAAGAGTTATCCTTGATTTTTTTTTTTTTTTTAAGTAACCTCTACACCCATGGTGGGACTTGAACTCATGACCTCGAGATCAAGAGTTGCATGCTGTACTGAGTCAGCCAGGTGCCCCTATCCTTGGTATTTTTTTAAAACTTGCTTAGTCAAAGGGGAAAAGTCTTGCACAAAGTCTTTTTTTTTTTTTTTTTTTTTTTTTTTTAATGTTTGTGTTTGAGAGACAGAGCATGAGCAGGGCAGGGGCAGAGAAAGATGGAGAATCCAAAGCAGGCTCTAGGTTCTGAGCTGTCAGCACAGAGCCTGCTGCGGGGCTCGAACTCAGGAACTGTGAGATCATGACTTGAGCCAAAGTGGGATGCTTAACCGACTGAGCCACCTAGATGCCCCTTGCACAAAGTCTTGAGATTTTTGCCCATTCAATTTTTTCTATGGTTACTGAACTAATTCGTTTTTATATCTCTTCACAAACCAGTATTGGTAAATTACATTTTCCTTACAAATCATGACTTTAATCTAGATTTTGAAATTTATTAATGTAAGTTATATTAGGGTTATGCCTTTTGTATTAATTGCTTGGTTCCAAGTGACAGAAACCCAACTCAAATACATGAGTGTCAAATACAAAGTCCAGGGATAATGTTGGCTTTACCTACTGCTATATCCACAGATTTCTCAAGAATCAGTCAGGTTCTCTAGATCTCCTTTTCACTGCCATTATTGGCTAATTGTATAGTCATGATCTCTTCATCCTCTGACTCATCAGATACTTATTGAGGACCTACTATATACTAGAACTTTTGTGTGTGCTAGAAATATACATGATCAAAACTTAAGGTAATATGCTCTGAATTGGCATGTTTTCCCCATAAACTAATTAGAGATTATCTTTAAACAAATCCTGAAATACAAGTCTACTTAAACTTTGAACCGTAGTTGAGGGGTGGGCCGTATAATGACATACTTAAGCAGAGGGAGAGGCCAGTGAAAGTTTACACACACATTTCCATATGGGTGACATTTGGAGAACTCTGGAAGTTTCCACCTGCTTCTTGAGGGGAAATGAGGCACAGAGTTGAGAGTATAGTGCCAACAGGCTGTCTCTAGAGCCACTGGCAGAGTGATCTGTAACCCTATAGGAGGGTGTAGCGGTACCATCCTACTTCAGGGACCAGTTGGAAGGTCGGCTGAGATTCAGGGCACAGGCTAAGTAGGATGAAGATGGTGGGTGGAGGGAAGAGGCGGGGAGGATCTGGCAACACAGATGGCTTTCCGTCTACCCACATGCCACCTTGGAAAGGAGACGGGAGTGGACTGGTGTTTGTGAGCACTGAAGAAAAAGTTCTCAGACACTTTGAGCTGATGTTCAGGGCTGCTTCGGCCAGCGAAAACAGCAGCAGCAGCAAACTGCACATAGCTTTTATTTTTTTAATCAGATATCAGTATTAAAGAATATCAAGGTATAGAACGAGAAAACAAAGGATCTTCTGGTGGTTATGTGAAAACATGCAGAAAATACATGCAGCTCCAAGAAGTGCCAGAAAGTTACAAAGGATTTTGTATCTAACCGTCATCTGGGGAGATCATGGGGCTCTGTTCTCATAATGCTATCATGTGTGGCAGCCGTGAGACCAGAACATTGCTGACAACACAGCAATTACCCCATTCACCCTTCAGGACTTAACAATACATTTTCTAGAAGTAACTCCACATCTCCCCCGTTTTGTTTTTTATTAGCAGGACCAAGAGTTGTCATAGAAGTGAGCAACTGGGTATTGCTAAAGAACATCTTGGGTGACTTGTTAGGGGAGCAAAGAGACCTCATCGTTTTGATAACTTCAACAAAAAACAAGATCATTAGCAGTATTATAATAGTGTTAAACCAGGAGTATAGATTAAACCCAGAGAACCAATTTTTTGGATTGATTCAGTTAGAAATATGAATTAGAGTGTCAAATGTGGCCTGTTGGCTTTCTTGTTGAAGCTCTCGTAATTGTGCAATCTGATTTCCAAGTTGTTAATGGAGACGTTTAGGGGCGAGTCAAATGCCTGATTAAGATGTCTATGCATCTGATTCCAGGACTCATTGTATTAAATGGGAATGATACAGTAGATCGTGAAACTTGAGCCACATACAAGTTGTGATCAGGTCCATAATGCTTGTTGATGTTCTAGCCAGACAATAGCAGTTTCTGATGGCTGAAGTTGGGCAAGGATTTGTTGAATAATTCTCATTTGTTCTTCCATATCTAATATAGTATTATGCATATATTGATTTATTTGGTGTGCAGTTTTTAAGGAAATAGCTAAAGAGGTGGCTGCTGTATTTGCTGTTACTGCAAGTGCTGTATCAATGTTTAGAACAATTGTACTGGACCCTTCTAAGTTGGTCCTTTATTCTGTACCATACTTTGGGTTTTGGGAGTTCTTTTGTCATTTGAAAATAACCTGAGCATAGCAGAAGGAAAATTTCTAGTTGTAAATAATTTAATGTAAATAGGGCTCTCATTAATCTGGCTGTAGGGGTGACCTTTCCCCTTTTTTTCTTTTAGTAATAATAGCCATCAATAATAGGCCCAGAAACTTCTTGGTTCTTTTTCTTTCTTCTAATGCAGAGATAAGCTGTTGCAACGGGAACCCCCTTTGCCAAGGTCTATTTAATTGGACCAGCAACCAGAGTTGTGCTTTTTGTTTGGCGATGTAAACAAAGGTTACATGTAAATGTGATATGTTTGTAGTAGAGAAACGGGGTCACCCATGTTTTGTTTCCTATGAAAATAGTATGTATCTTATTAAAATCTGGAGTTGCAGATGTAAGTAAGAAAGTATATGATCTTGTAGTACACATAATAATGCTGTTAATTTTGGGGCGCCTGGGTGGCGCAGTCGGTTAAGCGTCCGACTTCAGCCAGGTCACGATCTCGCGGTCCGGGAGTTCGAGCCCCGCGTCAGGCTCTGGGCTGATGGCTCAGAGCCTGGAGCCTGTTTCCGATTCTGTGTCTCCCTCTCTCTCTGCCCCTCCCCCGTTCATGCTCTGTCTCTCTCTGTCCCAAAAATAAATAAAAATGTTGGAAAAAAAATTAAAAAAAAATAATGCTGTTAATTTCATTGGTATAGGACCAGTTAAATTTGCCATGCATACATAAATGTAGCAGGACCATGTCTAAATTTTTTTTGAACAAATGGTAGGCCAGTCCTCCAACAGGAAGTTTTAATAGAGGAATAGGCACTAGTGGAATATTTACATCGAAGTATCAGACCCACAAATCCGGGATTCCATCTGGGGTTAGAAG
Source organism: Lynx canadensis (assembly GCF_007474595.2). Lineage (NCBI taxonomy): Eukaryota > Metazoa > Chordata > Mammalia > Carnivora > Felidae > Lynx > Lynx canadensis. The sequence continues at coordinate 171,242,615 of NC_044303.2, forward strand.
CATCATAATGGAAAGGAAGTGACCATTTCCAGGTATGTCCTTCCCAAGTTCTATTACTTTTTATCACCGTCAGTCCTTAGGGTCCCCAATTTGTAAGAATTGTATTGTTAAATAGGGATATTTGGGTAAAATTATGAGAATGGCAAAGGTTCCATGAAAAGCCATCATAGGACTCCATCTTTAGCCAGGGTCTGGTGCGTATTGGCACTGGAGGTTTTGGTATTCATTTTCCCTTAGTCATGTTTCCTCCTATTATTATTGTGAGAAAAAAAATGTTGATATTTGATAATACTTAGCCAAGATTCATCTTTTGGTGTTTTAAGTATGCTATTCATATACCACCCCTTGTCAAGAGGGATACAGAGGCTTTTGTTAATATTGCTAGTGTTAGGATTATAACAGAAACACAGAGGGATGCCCAAGTGAGGAAAAGACCAATTTATTGAGAGTCTGTGTGATGGATAGTTAGATGAATCATCAGCATTAATGGGAATCCAATGTCTTCCAGTAATAGAGGAGTCATTAGACAAGAAAGGAGTTTGGGGATCTTCCCAAGATACTAGATCAAACACAGGAAGACTAAGAAGATAAGCTCCGTAGGTAAAAGTAGAATGTGAGTGAGCAAAATCAACAGGTAAAGAATGCAGACATATTAGCAGGAATATTACCTTTACTGAGTTGGCAGGAAGGCAAGAGATGATAGGGTCATCTCTTTTCAGGGGTCACGGGCATGGCCGTGTTGATTAGAAACTCTTCACCCTGTGAGGTTAGTTTTTTAACATTGGCCTCCATCTCCAGGAGATGCCTCCATTGGCTAAGTGATCAGTCTTCTATGGATTTGATCCCGCTGGGAGGGGTCATTGTCATCATTATAACCTTGTGGGTTATAAGGAATTCCAGTGGAGTGTTACGTTCCAGGTAACATTCCAAATAAAAAGGCCCAACTGGTCAAAAGATTTCATTTATAATTTAAATCTTGGGAAGTTTGTTGAAACCTTAGAAAGTTATAAAGCACATCCTAAATAGGATTACAATAGATCATTATAAGTCTTAATTATTTATTTAACCAAGGTGGCAATAAGTGATTTTTTCAATACAAATATGTAGGGTTATATAGTTGTTTGCAAAATTTAGTTCTATTAACATTGAGAAGTTTTAACTAAGTAATCAAAGACCTGGTAAAGACAAAACATAAAGCTTTGGTTTTTTTGGCAGACAAAAGAGAAAAGACCTTTTTTACTTTTTTTTTTTTTTCTCAAGAGCAAATCAACAATCCAAGAAAATCTTGTCTTTTCACACAGACAAATGGAATAGGATAGAGAACCCAGAATTGGACCCACAAATGTATGGCCAACTAATCTTTGACAAAGCAGGAAAGAGCATCCAATGGAAAAAAGTCTCTTCAGCAAATGGTGCTTGGAGAACTGGACAGCAACATGCAGAAGAATGAAACTAGACCACTTTCTTATACCATACACAAAAATCAACTCAAAATGGATGAAAGGCCTAAATGTGAGACAGGAAACCATCAAAACCCTAGAGGAGAAAGCAGGCAACAACCTCTTTGACCTCAGCCACAACAATACCTTAATAGACACATCACCAAAGGCAAGGGAATTAAAAGCAAATATGAACTATTGTGACCTCATCAAGATAAAAACCTTCTGCACTGCAAAGGAAACAATCAACAAAACTAAAAGGCAACCAATGGAATGGGAAAAGATATTTGCAAATGACATATCGGATAAAGGGCTAGTATCCAAAATCTATAAAGAATTTACCAAACTCCACACCCAGAAAACAAATAATCCAGTGAAGAAATGGGAAGAAGACATGAATAGACACTTTTCCAAAGAAGACAACCAGATGGCCAACAGACACGTGAAAAGATGTCACTCAGCATCAGGGAAATACAAATAAAAGCCACACTGAGATACCATGTCACACTGGTCAGAGTGGCTAAAATGAACAAATCGGGAAACTACAGATGCTAGCAAGGATGTGAAGAAACAGGAACCCTGTTGCACTGTTCGTGGGAGTGCAAACTGGTGCAACCTCTCTGGAAAACAGTGTGGACGTCCCTCAAAAAATTAAAAATAGAGCTTCCCTATGACCTAGCAATAGCACTACTAGGAACTTACCCAAGAGATACAGGAGTGCTGATGCATAGGGGCACATGTACCCCAATGTTTATAGCAGCGCTTTCAACAATAGCCAAATTATGGAAAGAGCCTGAATGTCCACCAACTGATGAATGGATAAGAAGATGTGGTTTATATATTCAATGGAATACTGCTTGGCAATGAGATAGAATGAAATCATTCCATTTGCAGCAATGTGGATGGAACTGGAAGGTATTATGCTGGGTGAAATAAGTCAGAGAAGGACAGATATCATATGTTTTCACTCATATGTGGATCTTGAGAAACTGAACAGATGACCATGGAGGAAGGGTAGAGGGAAAAATAGTTACAAACAGAGAGGGAGGGAGGCAAACCATAGAAGACTCTTAAATATATAGAGAACAAACTAAGGGTGGATGGGGTGGGGCGTAAGGGAGAGGGAAAATAGGGAGAGGAAGGCACTCATTGGGATGAGCACTGGGTGTTTAAGCCAATTTAACAATAAATTATGTTCCTAAAAAAAGAACCTAGAAAAAAAAAAAAACCTTCTCTTTTGAACAGAGAAAAAAGCAGAATTTCAATCTTGTATTGGTGTATTTTAAAAATCCATTCATTTTAACCTTAGTCTTGACCGTACATAAAATTCCTTTTCAGACTTCCCTTCACGAACCTCCTGTAACTTGCCTTTGCATGTAGATTTTGTCCTAAGCCATTTCTCTTCAAGCCACCAGTCTTATGTAGGACAAAATTATTTTCTTTTACCTTCATCAAAAATATATTTCCTTTTCTTATACCTTTTTTGACATATCTCCTACTTTTCTACATACAGAGTTGCTTTATTTTCATCAGCCTTAATTACATTTAGCAGAATTTTAACTCTTAGAAACCTTAGTTTCCAGTGAAAACTGGAAGTAGTACTACTGAAGTAGTAACCAGTTGTGAACTGTTACATTCTTTAAATGTAATGTTAGAATTCTTTAAATGGCAAATTTACGAATCATTTAAGCATAAAGCATTAAGCTTTTGGGCAGGCCCAAATATCCTTAGTTTTCCAGTAATAAGTCAAAAATATAAACCTACATTTAATAGTTAATGCTTCAGCATTCCATCCGATTTGGAAAGGCTTAAATGTCCAATTAATTTAATTTTAATTTATTATCCAAGCAAACCTTTAAAGTTTTAGGTTATCAAAGACCCTGAGAGCTATCTTAACAATTATTCATGAAAATCTTTGAGATAGAATTAGCCATCATTTTAAGTCGTCTTTTTGTTAACAAATTGCAACAGAGATAACATGAGCTTATTTGACCTTCAGTAAACATAGGTAGAAAAAGTTTTATATTTAATGTTGATAATTCTAAAGACAGGTGTATTTTAATGGAAACAATAAATTTAAATCACTTTACCAAATATGTTCAATTTGGGTCCACTTGAAAATAAGCAATTTGTTTACCATTGTCAGTTTTATCTGGGACATTGGGGGGGAGACTGGAAATGGGTAGAGTAAGTCTAAGGGGATGCTCTTTGCTCCTTGACAGCAAAGGGAGGAGGTGTCGATGGTTCCAGAGGCATGGAAGATGTAGGCTGCACCCAAGGTGGTGCAGAAACCGGAGGAGGGTGAAGGGAAGGCAGAAGAGGTGAGGTGCCTCCAGGAAGGCTGGAGGTGGATAAAAGTCCAGTGGACAGAGAAAGAGGTTCTCCAGTCCTAATGCCCGTCAGCTAGGACAGATGAGCAGATGCAGGGTTTTTTTTTTGTTTGTGTGGAAATGGGAAGTTTTCCGAAACAAAAGGAGTTTCAGAAGCTTAGGAATATTCCTTAAAACCTCCTTCCTGAGGTAGACTAACCAGAGACAATTGGCTCCAATTCTCATAGTCTAATTAACTCAGGTAATGAATGAGGGAGAGGCCCCCACATACAGTTAGAGTAACCTGAGTCTATTAGGAAGGATGTACAGTGAGAGCAAAAGAAACAAGAAGACAAGGGATTGTGCATGCCTGATTGGAACAGAAAAGATTAAGGATATTTTTCTCATCTTATTATCAGCATTGAGTGCCCTAGTTCCTACCTGGATGAGCGGATGGCCTTTCCCCGTTTTTGGGCCTGAGAGATGAGATGCGCAGCTACAGCCTGGAGGCAGTCAATTCTGCTGGTCCCTTTTGGGCGCCACTTGTTGCCTCGCACCGAAGAAAAAGTTCTGACACTTAGACTGAGCTGACATGCAGGGCTGCTTCGGCCAGCAAAAACAGCAGCAGCAGCAAACTGCACGCAGCTTTTATTTTATTTTTTTTAATCAGATATCAGTATTCAAGAATATCAAGGCATAGAACAAGAAAACAAAGGATCTTCTGGTGGTTATGTGAAAACATGCAGAAAGTACATGCAGCTCCAAGGACTGCCAGGAAGTTACAAGGAATTTTGTATCTAACCGTCATTTGGGGGGATCATGGGGCTCTGTTCTCATAATGCTATCACGTATGGCAGCCTTGAGACCAGAACATTGCTGACGATTCAGCAATTACCCCCATCCACCCTTCAGGACTTACAATACACTTTCTAGAAATAACTCCACAGATTAGAGCACTGAAAATTTAGACTTAGTAGAAACTTTGAACACTAAATTTCACTATTCAAAAAAGCCTAGGCTAATGTGAAAGAGATAGCATACTTTTTATTTGGTAATTTTGTACCCCCACCCCCTACTCCAACTCCAGTTGTATAAGGGCTTATGGATGATATTTTATCAGTTATAAAACGAATTTTATGGGGAATTTTTTCAGTGTCTGTTCTATATGTTGAATTTCCCAGTTCCAGTTATCCAGCTGAATTCTACTAAATACCTGTAAAGAGGTATATACAACAGTTTTCATCTCCATTTTTAAAAAGTGATTTATTTGGGCCACAAAATATGTAGATACAATGACTTAATGTTCACTGAAAAGAAATAAGTGGTATAAATACTAGGCAAATGATTTTTAGTAATATCATTTATTTGCTGTTATGTCCAGCAATGAGTATTCCCAATCAGAGTTTTGGTTGGTTGGTTGGGGTTTTTTTGCTACCATTTAAATATTTTCCACTATCTATGACTCAGTTCCAGTCTTTACAACTTATTTATTTTGGCTCTTTTGCGTCATCTGAACTTTCCAAGTCTGGCATCTTGTCCTACAATTCTGGCCCATGTTTCCTCACTCCTAGTCACACCCTGCTCTTTAGCATAAATATTATGCAAGCCCAGTGGGCAAATGAGTGGCAGGTGACTGGGTTGCTGGGCCTGGATTCACCCTAAGAAGCATATACCAAAGGTGACAGCCTTCCCATACAGCAAGGTGTTGCACTCCTTTCTTCCTTAATTTATTCCTTCTGTCTCATCACATACTTAGCACCTTCTCTGTCTCAGATGCTGTTTTATGCTCTTGAAATGCTTAAGAAAACAAAACATATAAGGACTCTTGTCCTTAATTTTAGCTCATTTGTTTATATTATTTTGCTTGCCCTTTTGCCTTTGCTCTCTTTTAGAGCAAAGATGAAAAACAAATTGTTTCTGGGCCGTTACTCTGCCAAACACGGGTTGCCAGGAGTTGGTTTCAAAGTGCGGAAAACGCGTGCATGAGCGGAGGTGCGCGTGTGCGCGTGTGCGCGTGCGTGTGGCGCGTAGGGGCCGTCTCACGTAGCTTCTGAACGTACTTGCATACTTGCCTGGTGGCGCGGGCGGAGTGCAGTATGACAAAACCCCTGCTTGCTTTTTGCTGCCATTCTCGTTCTAACAAAGGATTTGATTGTAACTTTGAAAGGCAGTGCATACGAAGAGATAAAATAATTAGGGAGAAACAAAACAAAACAAAACAAAACACCACACTACCTCCTTTTGGAAGACATCACCTCTCCGTTGTCTGGAGGAAACTGGTTGGTATCAGATGGCCAGATTCAGGGAAACGAAGATAAGGAACAGGCCTTGCCCTACTTGTTAGACCCGGACTATGGATCCCAGGGTAACTGCCCAAGGGACGGTGAGGTATGGTGAAGGGCACTGCACAAGCCGGGCCTATAAGGGGTGAGAAAATAGGTGTATGTTGGAATTGTGTGTTTATCTCTCACAAACTGTCACATTCCTTTTCCTCAGTGGTTCATCCAGTAATTCTGTGTGGAATTCAACAAGATGTTGGAGATACGAATGCAAATGAGACAAGTTTCCTGACCCCCAACTCCAGGAGATAAACCATGCGGGAGGGGAGGCTGCACAGCACCTGCCCCTCTGGAGCCGGGGAAGGTTACGTGGAGAAGAGGACAACTTCCACGGATCTTGAAAGAAAGGTGAGTGTCAGGCGGGTGGTGGTGTAGAGACAAAATTCAGAGACCGAAGGGAAATGAAAAGGTCAGTGGAAAATCAGGAGTGACTAAATGCTTGCTAGTTATTACCTTTGGGATATATGGAAACCAGTGACCTTTGAACTCAGTACAAAGAAAGCTAACTTTTCTGTATTCTGTCGTATGTTTTATTTAAAATTAAACAAAACAGGTTGATTAACAACTGTCGATTCTGGGCTTTGTTACATATACATTTCAATACTCGTTTTTTTTACTTACTCCATTTTATTTTACTCTTCATTTAGTTTTTCAAATAAAATTTACGTATATCTTACCATCCATACATGCATGTATAGACACTATTATGTACAGATACCCTGTGTGGTTGGCCAGAATTTCATTTCCTTCTGGAAAGTGACCCCTGGAATCTACAACTGTGTTTGCTGCCTGAACAGGTTTGACGTTCCCACAAACCTCCAGGTACCACTTGACCTGATGATGCTTGGGTGTGAGCCTCTGATACTGGCTTTTCGAGGGGGGCAGATGGTCTCCAGGTTCTGTCTTCTTCTCTCCTCATTTGGCTGACATGAGCTGGAGTTAGGAAACCCATGGACGTGGCACTGACTCACCTAGTGCTTGGCTGAGCCTGGAGCTCCTCCAGGAGGTGGTGGGAAGGGCAGCTGTTGGCAGAAGAGATCCTCACCTAAATGGCACGGGGTTTCCCAGAAAGCCTGAGGAATATCGGGGTGGAGAGTTTCACTTTCCTTTAGCAATAAACAAATAATCCACTTGATTCCAGATGAACTAAATGTCAAAGAGTGACATTTTCTCACGTTAGCTTATCTCTTTACCCTTTACCAGAGCTCAAAGAAGGAAATTACTATTCCCCTCCTGCCTGGAAATGACAATCACTCAACAGATATACCACACCTTGTATCACTTGAAACCAATTTTATCTATCATCTATCTATCTATCTATCTATTTATTTAGAGAAAGAGAGAGAAAAAGAGAGACAGCAGAGGAGGGGCAGAGAGAGAGAGAGAGAGAGAAAGAGAATCTTAAGCAGGGTCTTTTCAGTGGGAAGCCTGATTTGGGCTCCATTTCACAACCCAGAGATCATGACCTGAGGAGAAATCAAGAGTTAGACACTTAAGTGCCTGAGCCACCCAGGCGCCCTGAACTAATTTTATCTTTAAAAACAAATACTAATCCATATATATATATATATATATATATATATATGTGTGTGTGTGTGTGTATGTATGTATGTATATTTATTTGCTATTTGATATAAATAGCAAATACATATATACATGTATGTATACATATATACATACATACGTACATATATACATATATATGTATGTATATACACATATATGTATATATATGTATGTATATATATATATTTTAAACAAAGGTCCTTTTTTCTTATAGTTCTTATGTAGTTATATACATATAACTATATATATATATATATATATATATATATATATAGAACTATATATAGTTCTTGGGTAAATAGCACTGCCTAGTGGCACTTAGGGTAAAATTTAGGTCATACAGAGAAGTATCTCTCACTACTTTTCCTCATCTTCAGTGTGCTCAGCCCTGGTTGGTTTCCTCCTCTTCTGCCAATATGGCAGTCATATTCTCATGGTTCTGCCTTTGCTTGTGCCCTCGAATGAACTTCCAGATTTGTTACAGAATCCATTTCAATGTTGGGCAAACAATAAGTGTTCAATAAATACCTAATTCCATGGTTTTCATTGAGTGCATCAGTGTTCCCTAGGGATTCCTGAAATCCTTTTAGAGGTTCAGCAATGTATTATGAAAAACCATTTCATAATAAGACAAAGAAGTTAGTTGACTTTTTTTTTTTTAACTTTTTGATCTCAGTATTTCAAATACGGGGAATATCAGTGGATATAATCTATATAATCAAAGCTTGGTGGAGTTCTTAGTGGTTTTTAAGAGTGAATGGGTCCTAATTACACTAAGTCCTGGAGTAATTAAGAATTACTGCCCTAATTGATTGGCATATATACTAGCACCAAGAGGTGCTAGTATATATAATATATAGTATATATTAAATATTATGCAACACTCAATTCTTCTCTCTGAGAATGTTTTAAAACCTGATGTTGCAAGATTTGGAATATGAATCAGTATTACTCTTAGATCCTCTAAGAGGATGAGCGGGGCCAGGATGGCTCTCAGGTTGTGAGATCCTGATATTCAGCTGCAGATTAGTTGGGATCAGTGGTCTGTTGAGTTCAGTTAGTACTAGATAGATGATTGGCTTTGGACTAAAACAATGAAAGGATAAATCAAGAATGTTTAAATTGTTAATGAAATGTATCAGTCTGAGTGTTTAGAATCAGTTTTAGCTATTTTCAGCAGAAGATGAATTTATTAAAGAGCATTAGGAATCTTTCCAAATTTTTGTGGCCTTTATGGCTGCAAACAGTGTCCAGATCATCCCAACACATTTATATGGCCAGTACTGGCCCTAGATGCTGGGTGTCCCTGGTGCCTCTGAAAGCTGGGGGGTATTGGCCATCACCCTAACTGGAACAGATTACACGTAGCACCTCCTCCATAGCAATGACTTAAAATTCATATTGTCATAAGAGTACATCCAGTTGGGAACAGTCCAGTCACACCTGTACCCAAGTCACAAAGGAAGCCAAGAGAGTGAGATTCTGTGTTCTATTTTGGAGATGCAGGGACTTCAAGTGTGAAATTCTCCAAACAGAAAGAGTGTGCACAAGGTATTTGGTGTCAAAAAGTAGGTCTTCCCATAGTCTTCTGTTTGGCTGTCCAACACATACACTTATTCCATACTTTAAATTCCTAGCAACAGTAATACAACACTAACCTTCAAACAAATAAAAGCTCACTTACCCTCTCCCCTAAAAAGAGAAACAATTCTCTATCAGTTAAAAATGATTTTAGGGGCTCCTGGGTGGCTTAGTCAGTTATATGTCTGATTCTTGATTTTGAATCAGGTCATGATCTCACAGCTTGTGAGTATGAGCCCCAAGTTGAGCTCTGTGCTGACAATGAGGAACTTGTTTGGAATTCTTTCTCTCCCTCTCTCTCTGCCCCTCCCCTGCTCACTCTGCCTCTCTCAAAATAAATAAATAAGTCATAAGATGGCTACCAACAGCTGTAGACATCAGATTTCATCAACCCTTCCCGAGCAGGAAAAAAATGGAAACAGGCAAAATTACTTCTCCATCTGAGGTTTTGTTCTTTTAACTGGGGGTTGGGGGGTGGGGAAACCCAACTACCAGCCAAATATTACTGGGCAGACCTGACTCACATTGCTATCATTTGGCTAGTCACTGATAAAGAGGAATGATTAACTTAAGACCAAACATGGTTTATCACTTAGGGCTGCGGAAAGAGCAATGGTCACCATCTAAACATGAAACTGGAATGCTGTTAGAAGGAAAGAAATGGCAGACATTAGTGTTACATTGGCAATGGATACTGTCTTCTGATTCATAATACCAAAAAAACCGCTTATACCATTCATTGTTTGCTAGAGATTGTTTTTATTGAGTTATGGGTTAAACATGTTTTAAGCAAAATAAATTTGTTTTTGTGTATAATTTAACAATAGCCAACTATTTTAGTATGAAAGGAAAGTGCGTGGATGTTAAAGAGTTAAAATGGTCCAAATAGTCCAACTTTTCCTGTCTTGTGAACCTGGCTCACCGTCTCTGAGTAGCTATAAGTGATGAATACAACACTTCTTGAATTGGTAGCAGCATGGCTCTTAGAGAAGAATCTAGAAGGTAAGATTTAAAGCCATAGGTGATATTTGTGACAAAGGCTCCTGTATAAATGTAACCCTGCTCTCCAATATAAATTTGCTTTAAAAAAAATTTTTTTTTAATATTAGAAAGAGAGAGTGCAGGGGGGAGAGGGGTAGAGGGAGAGAGAAAGAATCCCAAGCAGGCTCCATGTTCAGTGCCGAGCCTAGTGCCGGGCATGACCCCACTACCCTGGGATCATGACCTGAGCTGAAATCAAGCTCAACCGACTGAGCCACCCAGGTGCCCCAAATTTGCTTTTAATAGCCTCCAAAATTGCAGGCTTTCTCCAACTTAAGGTATGGTGCCGCATGGTCTCATTGCTCTCACCTGACCTCTCCTCAGGTCCTCACTCAACTGATTAAGTCAACATGAGCATAGTAGCTTCTTGGATAATTGGGGTTTTTAAAAAGCTTTATAGAGGTATAATTGCACACATGTAGTATATATATCTAGATGAGTTTGGACATATGCCATGATACCCATGATAGCATCACCACAATCACGGCTGGGTCACAGTGCCCTCTGCTGATTCCTGGAGTCCCATGCTCATTCAGCACAAGGAAGGAAAATCACTCAGATCTAGTACAGGATGTGTGGGCAAAATGCTGATGGAGTTCCTGTTTTCAGCACCTCATTGGTCAGTATCAACATCTTGTGAAAGTTAAGGATCCAAAGGGCATTTCAGTCAAGTGATGGCAAAAAGAGCTAGTTTCATCTCTTTTTCTCACTTAAAAATGTTAAGTGACCTAGTATTTTTTTATATGAAATTTATTGTCAAAGTGGTTTCCATACAACACCCAGTGCTCATCCCAACAGGTGCCCTCCTCAATGCTCATCACCCACTTTCCCCTCCCCCCCCCACGCCCCATCAATCCTCAGTTTATTCTCAGTTTTTAAGAGTCTCTTATGGTTGGCTCCCTCCCTCTCTAACCTTTTTTTTTTTCTTCCCTTCCCCTCCCCCATGGTCTTCTGTTAAGTTTCTCAGGATCCACATAAGAGTGAAAACATATGGTATCTTTCTCTGTATGACTTATTTCACTTAGCATAACACTCCCCAGTTCCATCCACGTTGCTACAAAAGGCCATATGTCATCCTTTCTCATTGCCAACTAGTATTCCATTGTGTATATAAACCACAACTTCTTTATCCATTCATCAGTTGATGGACATTTAGGCTCTTTCTATAATTTGGCTATTGTTGAAAGTGCTGCTATAAGCATTGGGGTACAAGTGCATTCCTAATATTAGAAAGAAGATGTTAGCAGGGCACCTGGGTAGCTCAGTCAGTTGAGCGTCCGACTTCAGCTCGGGTCATGATCTCGCAGTCTGTGAGTTCGAGCCCCGCGTCGGGCTCTGTACTGACAGCTCAGAGCCCGGAGCCTGTTTCAGATTCTGTGTCTCCCTCTCTCTCTGACCCTCCCCCGTTCATGCTCTGTCTCTCTCTGTCTCAAAAATAAATAAACGTTAAAAAAATTAAAAAAAAAAAAAGAAAGAAGATGTTAGGGAAGGTTTAGAATATTTTCAGGGGGGTTATATTGAACTAAAACTATCTCAAGATATCATCTACATGAAAATATACTACATTTGGAAGAAAGAATGTTTACTTATTTTAAAGTTTATTTATTTTGAGAAAGGGAGGGACAGCGTGAGCAGGGAAGGGGCAGAGAGAGAGAGAGAATCTCAAGCAGGCTCTGCACTGTCAGCACAGAACCTGTTGAAGGGCTCAAATCCACAAACCGTGAGATCATGACCTGAACCTAAATCAAGAGTCAGACGCTTAACCAACTGAACCACCCAGGTGCCCCAAAAATGTTTGCTTTTAAAAATAAAATGAACAAATCAGCAGACTATAGATGCTGGAGAGGATGTGGACAAACGGGAACCCTGTTGCACTGTTGGTGGGAATGCAAACTGGTGCAGCCACTCTGGAAAACAGTGTGGAGGTTCCTCAGAAAATTAAAAATAAATCTACCCTATGACCCAGCAATAGCACTGCTAGGAATTTACCCAAGGGATACAGGAGTGCTGATGCATAGGGGCACTTGTACCCCAATGCTTATAGCAGCACTTTCAACAATAGCCAAATTATGGAAAGAGCCTAAATGTCCATTAACTGATGAATGGATAAAGAAGTTGTGATTTATATACACAATGGAATACTAGTTGGCAATGAGAAAGGATGACATATGGCCTTTTGTAGCAACGTGGATGGAACTGGGGAGTGTTATGCTAAGTGAAATAAGTCATACAGAGAAAGACAGATACCATATGTGTTCACTCTTCTGTGGATCCTGAGAAACTTAACAGAAGACCATGGGGAAGGGGAAGGGAAGAAAAAAAAAAAAAGGTTAGAGAGGGAGGGAGCCAACCATAAGAGACTCTTAAAAACTGAGAATAAACTGAGGGGTGATGGGGGTGGGGGGGAGGGGAAAGTGGGTGATGAGCATTGAGGAGGGCACCTGTTGGGATGAGCACTGGGTGTTGTATGGAAACCAATTTGACAATAAATTTCATATTAAAAAAAAAGAATAAAACAATTAAAAAAAATGAAATACTCAGCTGTAGCCCTTGCCTACCATTCTCCGTATCATTTAATAAGAGAATACAAGCTTCAGATATTAACAAACCTGGATTTGAAACCCAGGTCTCCTATACAATGAGTACCTGACTTTGGAAAAATGTAGCATGGAAGACCTGCAGCTGCAAATATCAAAAATGGAACTTGAGAAACTCAACAGAAGACCATGGGGGAAGGGAAGGGGAAAAAATAGATACAGACAGAGAGGGAGGAAGGCAAACCATAAAAGACTCACATACAGAGAACAAACTGAGGGTTGATGGAGGGGGTGAGAGGGGAAAATTGGTGATGGGCATTGAGGAGAACACTTGTTGGGATGAGCACTGGGTGTTGTATGTAAGCGATGAATCATAGGAATCTACCCCAAAACCAAGAGCACACTGTACACACTTGTATGTTAGCCAATTTGACAATAAATTATATTTTTTAAAATGCAAAAAAAAGTAAAAGACGTCTATAAATTTTATTTTTCATTAAAAAAGTGGCAGAAAGAGAAATGACATTTTAAGTAGAGAAAACATGTCACATCACTTTCCAGGAACAATTAATGCTACATTTTTAAATGAATCCTGAAGAAATAAAATGTAAATAACATAGAATATAAGAGCGCTTCATGTTTTTTCTCTTTAAATTTATTACAGCAACTTAAAAATATATCTCTCTCCTTCAAAAACAATAACCAGCAAACTGCCTTCTTAAAAACCCATATCATTTGGCACTTTTTTTGTGACTAGAAAGTGTTGGCTGTGGAAAACTAAATTGCCAGTTACAGTTAGTGTCCTGTAAAAAGTTTGTGCTCCAGACTTTTCCCAAGTTTAAGGCTTTAACTGCTCCCAAGCCAAGGGCTTGCCCTATACAGGAATGAGTAATGGTGGCTTTAAATCATTTCATACCTAACTTTCTTAACTATAACCTCTTTGACCATTTATTTTATGAGCTGTGTCTAAAGTGATGAAGTGAAGGGATATCAGGAAAGCAGGAGGAAGAGACTGTGGAGAAAAGACAGCATGTTGAGAGGTATTGCTCCTCACCACTTGGGACTGAGTATATCTGTAATTTCTGGCTTCACCCAGTCCACATTGCAGTCTCTGGTTTGCCAGTGGATGGAGTACTGCCTCGTTCTGCCATGCAAGCCCAGAATACAACACAGTACTGGGCCTGTTTCTTTGCATTCCACAATCCAACCGTACTCAACCTCTTCTTTTCCTGAACACGTGCTAATCTTTAGGCGCTTATACTGCTTACTTGAAATTTTCCAATATGTCCATAGCTTTCCATTCCCATGCTTTTGCATAATGTTCTTGATGCCCTCTCTGCCAATCTCCAAGGATGAAAGGAGAAAGCATTGCTTCTGGAATAAACCTCACTTGCTGGCAGGCCTGATGGAAGCTTCGTAGTCTTTTCAGCTTTGAAATGAGGGTTTAATAAATTCACTGCTAAAAAAAAAAAAATGCACTGCTCACTAGGGCTCTTGGAAAATGCCACATCCACAACAAAGCCTGTTTTCATCATCCAGGTAGGATTGCATGTCTCTTGGGCACCTCCCTGTGCTATATGTCTGAGGGGGTTGACTCCCATTCTTACATATGGTGTTTTGTTTAAGTACCCTCATGGTTGAAAATAAATCTGTGTCCTGGAGATCATAGGTCTGAAATAATCTGGCCTACCTTTTTGGAAATGACATTTTTCACACTTCATAATATATGTGTTTGTTTTCATGTAAAATAATGCATAGCTTTTCAGTTGGTGTGTACCAGAACACATTGGTGATTTAGCAAATGGTCTCCAGGTATGTGTTGAGATCTGGAATGACCCCAGTCAAGTCGCCTCCAGCTTTTAAGTATTTGTTTTGTTTTGAGAGAGAGAGAGAGAGAGAACACGTTTGAGTTGGGGAGGGGCAGAGAGAGAAGGAGAGAGAGAATCCCAAGCAGGCTCTGCACTGTCAGCACAGAGCCCTACACGGGGCACAATCTCCTGAACTGTGAGATCATGACCTGAGCCAAAATCAAGAGTCAAATGCTTAACTGACTGAGCCACTCAGGCATCCCAAGGCTGCCTCCGGCTTTAATCAGACCTGTCACTATACATGAGTGTGCCGCGTATATATAGGCACTTTCTGTTTGCCAGTATGTGACACATGTTGAAAAACACTGCATAGTTGGTTCCTTGCACACATCCTGTCTCCTGCGGTCGTGCATGTGAGAGGCGTGTCTCTGGATAGACAGAGCTGGGCTATTATTCATCTGTGAATCCCCTTGTTGACTGGCAAGATGGCTTGAGTACCTCCTCAGTGAGTGTCTGCTCCAGGTAATTGAGTTGAATGAAAGAGAGAGGAAAGTGGATCAACCAGAGCAGACCAAATCAGACCCGTTGCTACAAAGCTGCAAAGACCCCAGAGCTTCCATTAGGCCTGCCAGGGTGTTTGGCTCACTCCAGAAGCAGTGCCTTCTCCTTCACCTCATTTTCTTCCTTTCTCCCTATGGCCTCCATATTAAACTTCGACATTATTATTTATTTAAATGAATATAAGCCAAGATAATGTTATGAAAGTAAAAGGAAAAAGATACTAACCCAAGAAGGAGAAAAGAGAGGCACGCATCTTGTCCAAATGCTGCTGTTGTCCCATGGATCTGGAATTCAGAACTCAGTGGTGGTTGCCTGTCTGGCGCTTGTACCTCAGGAACTTGGAGAAGGTGCCACAGTGAAATAGGAACACAGATCAGCAGTTGACAACATTGGCCAACTAGTAGTGGTGTCTCTGAGTGAATGCCATGAGGCTCTGAGGTCCTAGTCTGGAAAATCTGCTAACAAGAACCAACCATTGCTTATGGAATGAATTACTTGTCTGGATCAAAGAAGTTCAGGGGGTCCTGCTGGCTGGAACCAAAAGGAATGTCTTCTTCCCACCCTAGCTTTGCAGTCTCCCTCCAACAACCTCTTATTTGTGGAGCCTGACAGGACACTGTCACTCTAATAAGTGGAGGCATTTGAAAAAGTTTGGCCAAGACTATTGTTTAGTTAGTGGTATGCAGTCTTTCTGTCTTCAAAGCCTGTTCTACTTAAGGAAACTGGCACAGTGTCATTAATATTGAACAGGAGTATTTTTGTACATCCCATAAATTCTGGGGTGTTCTGGCTGGGATTAGTTACTAGCAAGCTCCTTTTCTCCACCTTGGGGAAAGATCTGTACTTGTGCAAATAAAAAAAAAAAAAAGGTGAGCTATGAATTTTCTTATCAACTGGAGAAATCTTCTCACTGATCTGGTGCCTTGATGTGAATAGCTGTGAAAAGTTCATATCCAGTTGCCCTCTAGACCTATTTGAGAAGTACATCAGAAAAACAACCTGGCTAATAGAGGGCATGTCTCATTCATTACTGGCTTTTATTTCCTTCAGAGCCCAGCACACTTAGGAATATGGAATTATTTGTAAACTGACTTCCTGATTCACCTACTCTTCTGGTAAACCTTCCTACTTCCAGAGGAGAAATATTATAGCCAGCCAGAAACTGATTGTTAAGCTACAAACTTCTCAGCTTTCAGGAAGGCAATTAAAACTTAAGGGTCCTTACCTTATGGAAAGTGCTAGCTAGCAAGGCTATAGGCAATGTCTGATAGCCCTTTCTTTTCTAAATTTTCTGTTTGGAATTTAATTTACATATATGTAAATGTACATATATTAAGTGCTCAGTTCAATAAATTTTGGCAATTGTATACATTGATGAAACTACTAAACAAACCAAGATCTGAACTTTTCTGTCACCCAGAACACTACCTCTTGTCCCTTTCCAGTGGGTTTCCCTCTTTTCCACACACAGACCTCAAAAACAAGTATCTTGATTTCTATAACCATAGTGTTGCCTGTTCTTGGATTTCACATACATAGAACCAGTGTGTCCGTTGTGTCTAGCTTCTTTCACAAAACAGTGTCTTGAGATTCATCCGTGGTTTTGTGTATTTCAGTAGTTTCTTCTTTTTATTGCTATTTAGTATTTCTTTGTATGAATTCCTACAATTTATTTCTCTATAGACATTTTGGTTGTTTCTAGTTTTGGATTATTTAAATTTCCTTTTTAAAAATATTCAGATTATTTAACTGGAGTAGACTTCACATAAAATTGTGAAAGGAGAGCGTGTATTTTTGCAAAGAGGAGGCTTCTTTAACAAAGATTCATTTCTTTTCTTAATAGAAAATAGAACTGGGTTTGTCCTGGAGGAGAGAGGATTTCAAACAGACTTCCAAAAGTTTTCAACTGTAAGGTCTGAGGTACATGGAATTCTTTTCCAAGGGGACATGTGGCATCTCCTTAAAAAGTAAGACCTTAATGATATTCATTCTGATTTATTTGGGATGATTGGGATGAAATTCAGAGGCAAATGTAAGGGCCAAATCAGTATACTCCAGATGTTATTTTTTAGTCCTAAGCTGATAGAACCATGATTCTTTCAAGAAACTACTTCATTAGCTCCCCAGGTGCAGAGATGTGCGAGGCTCTCTGGTTAAATTCCCCACGTTGCTTGTACAAGAACTTCAGCTTCCTTCCCCTAATATGTTGAAATTGCATCCTGTGCTTAATTTTTGTGTTCATTCCATCATTTGTTTGTTTAATGCACATTTGAGTACCACCTCTGAGCTTTGATAGAGGTGAAGGTTGAATAAAATATACTTCTTTTAACAGTATATAAATTGATTGAGGCCTCGTGTAAGGGTCCATTATAAAAGTATTTCCAGTATAGGGGAATGGGTGGCTCAGTCCATTAAGCATCTGACTCTTGACTTTGGCTGAGGTCATGATCTCACGGTTTGTGAGATCTAGCCCTGTGCTGACAGTGCGGAGCCTGCTTGGTATTCTCTCTCTCCCTCTCTTTCTGCTCTTCCCCCACTCACACATGCCCCCCCCCCCAAATAAATAAACTTAAAAAAAAAAGCATTCCCAGTATAAAAGTATTGCTTAGTATATACTTAAGATACTAAGCATATAAGTAGTAATCATTACATTTATTATGGCAAAAACCTAGCTTGTGCTTTTCTTCAGACTGGAAGGTCACTCCATGTCCACCTTGGGGTAGAATAATCCTGTCTGCTGAACCGTGGCATCGGTGACCTAACATTTAATCTTCGTTACTGGCTTTTCTCCTCCTACCCGTTAATGTCTGTCCAGGGAAGGACGGGTGACTGACTCAGATGATAGGAGAAGGGATTTTGTAAGCTCAGCTCAGTTCCTTTTCCCATTTCTCTGCTTTAGAGACTGTCATTGTCTAGTTTGCCATATGGTAATGGCCTGCCTCTAGAGAGTGAGGACAGTGAGAGGGCTGAAGTCAACTGTTCTGCTAGGAATTGGTGAGCCAAGTGAGTTTAGTTCAAGAGAAAAGTATTGGAAAGACCATTTGGCTCCAGCTCTAAAGCCATGTTTTCTAGTCAAATTTTCCAGTGAAGAAAGTAGATATTTTGAATATATTATCTTGAAGTGTACTGTCTTTCCTAAACTTTTATCTTTTACCTAATTTAATTTGTATTAAGGTGGGAAAGTGGGGTATGATAAAATGTAATTTAAAAAAATTGAAAGTCTAGCTCTCATACAAATATGTGATAAGCACATATGAAAGATATATTATTCACTCATTAATGGTGGAACTATCAGGAAAGTAAAGCTAGTTAAAAGGGAATATGAAATTGAAGAAAAGTAAGAGAAAGACTGCTAAATAAGTTAGATATAAAACTAGTTCATGTTTTACAGAGCAATAAATTTCAAACTTTGGGATATCTTTTCTTCTAAAAAGAAATTATTTTATCTCTACTGAACAAAAAAAGTTGCAATTTATCAGTCTTCTCCAAGTAAACAACTTTGCAGAATTGGGGGCCTTAGTCAAAAGTAAATAGTATGTCAAAGTATCTTCTCTTATATCATCATATGATCCTTGTTGACAATGTAGCTTCTTAAACAATGATCTAGTATGGCTTCCAGAAGGAATGAAATAATCTTATTGTCATATTACCAAGCTTGGAGACTTTTTCTTCCTTAGCAGTTATTGTTTATCAGGATACCACAAATTCTGGAAGACAAGCACTCATTGAACGAAAATAAAAGAAAACACCTTGGGTTGGAATGTGGCCAACTGAAGGCAGCTGTCACTAACTGGACACCTTAACTACCACAAAAAAATTTCCTAAAACTAATCCATATTCAATAGCACCTGTTATGGACTGAATGTTTGTGTTCCCCCAAGTTCATACGTTGAAATCCTGATTCCCCAGTGTGATGGTATGAAAAAGTGGAGTCTTTGGGAGATAATTAGGTCTGGAGAGTGGAACCCTCATGATGAGATTAGAGCCCTTGTTAGAACACATGAGAGCTTGCTTCCTCTTTCTCTGCTCTGCTGTCTGAGGATAAAAGAAAACAGCCATTTGCCAAACTGGAAGAGGCCCTTCACCAAATACCAGACCTACTGGTATTTTGATCTTGGGCTTCCTCACCTCCGGAACTATGAAAAATAAATGTCTGTTGTTTAAGCCACCCAGCTATGGTATTCTGTTATAGCAGCCCAAATTGACTAAGGCAGCATCTTTATGGTGATTGATTTGGGACAGAAATCTTTACCTTTTAGATAAGTAAGTTGCAAAATGTGCCTTCAGATTCTTAAATTGATTGACCTGTTTCGTGGAGTTATTTACTGCCTGGACCATAGCATGTGTTTATATAGGTGTTAGGCTCTGCTTTTATGGCCCATATGAATACTAAGAAGAATCTGATATAAATTATGGCTTTATTGTCAGTCATTAATGTTTAGCTCTTCTAACAAAAATGGACCAGAAAGTTTCCGTTTCTTCTTGAAACCACACCTGGTTTCTATGCCATAAACATAGACCGAACATTTTTCTACCTCTTAGCCATACCTGGAAGCGATAGAGCTGTTGATCTAAAAAATGTATCTAGTCATCCACTTAAAGATAAGTGGAACTAGGACATGAAACCATTTTATGCCATTTTGTAATGGAATGTGTTCTGTCAACTGCCTATTCCTAGTAACTCAGAGAATCACAATTATTTTTAGGAAAAAGATTCTGAGGGAGCAGTAATAGCCTGGTATCTATTTAAAGATGAAATAGCTAGGCTCTTTGATTGTTTCTTTTTATGGTATCAGGAATTGATAGCAGGGGTATAATCAGAAATTGTATTATGATTCAAAACAGTGAAGAAAGTCTTAAATAACTTTGTAATTTTCTCAATTGTAATAGTTCAGTTATACGATATTTTGTCCAAGATCTTTTTGTACCTTTCATAGAATATTCAGTTGATAAATTTGGGCTAGCATACTGTGTATAAAGTTGGTATAGATTTACAAGGAAATGCCTAAAGAAATTCAACGTTGTGCTTTTTAAATAGGAGAATGATTGCATAGTACGGTGTGTCTAAGAAGCAGGCTTAAGGTATAGATAGATATTAATATATAGGCTGTGTGCTTGGCTTGCATTAAAATTATTTTGTATACTTATTTTACCGAGATGCATCAAGCTACATTCAAAGCTTGACATTTCCCTTTTCTTATGGAAGACAGTGGAAAGGAGCATTGTTAAAGCAAAAGGTGCAAATTTTCCTCTTTATTTAAGGATATTAAATTTTGTCAGAGAGAGTGAGATAAAAAACAAGCAGATGGGAAACACTTACCTCTGTTAAGAGGTAAGTAAGTTGGTAACCCATGAGGGATGTTACACAAATAAAGGAAGCAGAGAATACGTGTGTGGACACAGAAAGTGACGGAGGGAACAAGTAGACACGAAGTATTTATACTACACTACCAATAGATGAGACCCTCCGTATTTGTGAGATCTTAAATCAACCATGTGGCACGCATTCCGGCCCTACCTATTCTCTGCCAGATTAAAGACCATAGCTCTTCATGAGAATAATTGGTGAGCTGCACTGTGGCCATAGGCACTTACCCCTAGAATAGCTTGCCTGGTAGTGTACTTACAGGCAACCGTTGCATCAAGGTAATGTCCTATGTGACATCAGGAGTTGAGAGAAAAGATATTTCAAAATGTTGGAACACTTTTCATATACCTCAGGCAATTAGTTTTATGTTTGTATCCCTTTACATTTTCTCCCATCTTTTATAATTTTTTCTCTATAAAACACATTGCTAATTCTTTTTTTTTTTTAATGCTAGTCTTTTCCCTTTTTCTTTCTTTTTTTTTTTTTAATTTTTTTTTTCAACGTTTATTTATTTTTGGGACAGAGAGAGACAGAGCATGAACAGGGGAGGGGCAGAGAGAGAGGGAGACACAGAATCGGAAACAGGCTCCAGGCTCTGAGCCATCAGCCCAGAGTCTGACGCGGGGCTCGAACTCACGGACCGCGAGATCGTGACCTGGCTGAAGTCGGACGCTTAACCGACTGCGCCACCCAGGTGCCCCCACATTGCTAATTCTTAAGTGAATCACTGATGGTAATGGCATTTATGGTCCCTTCAGAGGTTTGGATCTGCAAGCTTCCTCTTCACCTAATTGTATGTTTTATGTCCCTTTTTCTCCCTCCCTCACCCCTTCTTCTTTCTGTCCCTTCTTTCCTTCCTCCTTCTTTCCTTCCCCTCTCTCTCTCCCTCCCTCTCACTCTCTTTTTCTTTCTATTTTTCTCTCTTCTTCCTGTCTCTCTTCTTTATTTCTTTTGATCTCTTTGCTGATTCTTCTACATGGTTTATTTTAGAGCTGTCTTAAGGTCTTTTAATGGGATAAGCACAGCAAAATAGTATTTATGAAAATAGGTGAAAAAGAATAATGAAAATCTTGGGTGGAGATACAGCATGAAATTAAAAATACTACATACCACAGAGCTTGCCCTGTTCAAGTTGAGCCACAAGCTAAGTTCTAAGCCTTCTGGATTTAATGTGAAAAGGAGAAACTCATCAGTCACTACATTCCCAGTTCTCAGGCACAGAACTGGTTTGAACAAAATTGGATGCTGTTAGTAAGAAATAAAAGGTCACTGGGTAGGAAACTAGAAGTTTCTACCACATTCCATCCCTTTGGCTTTGTAACATTTATGTATACCCTTCGTCCTATAAATTGAATACTTTCCCAGCCCCTTCCCAAGTTAATCAGTCATACAGTGTGTGATATTTCTTCAGAAATAGAAATACTGTTCCCTCTAAACGTTAGTAGGCCTTCAGTCTCTTCCAGTCAATTCTACATGTGAACAACCACTGCCAGAGATCTTCTGAGTTACAATGTTAAGGCCTGAGAAATATTGGTTCCTAGTGACAAGTCTTTATTTTCCATACATCTTTCTCTCCTTTTAACTTAGTTGCCATTATCAATGTGAAATAATAAATTTGGAGGAAAGGAAACACGTTTTATCCCTTTTTACTGGCAGGTTTACTTCCTTTGTCTAGTAGAGAACATGAAAAAAGAACTGAGAACCCAATACCAGCCTCTGGTAAGGCCACTGCTTCAGCTCTGGTAGGAAAGGCTTCAGTTTGGGTAAGAAATCACATCATAGGCTTCTCAGACAACTTAGGTTCAGGCTGCAGGCAGAGACCTGCTCTCTTAGGTGTCAGACTAACCAGCTCTTGTCTGAATTCATCTTTATCAGGCAGGACTTTGCAAAAATCATCAATAAATAACTCACATATTTTGAATTTTCCTATAATTTCCTCAAATACTAGAGCTGGCATAAACTCAAAGTCTGGGCATGAAATCAAATGTTTAATCACCACATAAAAAAGATGATCAAATTTCCAGCTTGAAATGGGAGGGACCTAGTAGTCTCTCTCTCTACTCTTCTTTACCTGGAAAATTCACATTTTTGTTTTTTTTATGTGAAACATTCTGCTAGGTCCTGCATTTTGCATCTGTGAATAATACACATACAAGTAGCAGAAAACTTATTACAATGGCCTAATCAGATAGGTATTTGTATTGGTAGGCTCAGGCTACCATAACAAAAATACCACAGACTGGGTGGCTTAACCAACATTTTTTTTTTCTCATCCTTCTGGAGTCTGGGAAGTCTGAAATTAAGGTGCTGGTTGATTAGGTTTCTGGTAAGAGTTCTTTTTCTGGCTTGCTGATGGCTGCCTTCTCTCTATCCTCACATGGAAGGGGTAAGGAGATATCTTTCTCTCTCTCTGTAAGTCCAATTAAACTTTGATTTCATGCATAGAGAGAAACATATCTTTTCCTCTCCAGAGGTCACTAATTCTATCTGGTTAGGGTCCCACCCTTATTACCTTGTTTAATCTTAATTATTTCCTAATGGTCCCATTCCCAAATCCTGTCACACTGGGGATTAGGGCTTCAGCATATGAATTTGGGAGGGAGGACATAATTCAGTCCAGAATTAGGTTCTCCCTCTCCCCACTTCTAGAGGAAAGGATTTCAGGACTGGTGTAGTAGCTCCATGATGTCACCACTGTCTCAGGCTCCATCTGTTTCCCTACCTTAGCTTATGTTCTGTTCCACTGGTCACAAGATGCTTACTTCACATGTTCTCAGCTTGCTGGCAGAAAGATGATGAAAGGTCGTATGTTTATCAGAAAGCAGATTTTTTTTTCCCCAAGAAATTCTGAGCAGAGTCTTACATCCCATTGGTGAGAATTGTGTCACAGGGGGAGACCCCTAACTGAGGGGGTAGAGTGTTAAACATTGAGTTTTGTAACTTGGGATAATTTTACTTGAAACAAAATTGGAATTCTATTAGTGAGGAAGAAGCGGTGAATGGATGTGGAGAAGGCAGCTCTCGGTGTTTGTCACAGTGTCCCTTAGGTGAATAATAATACCCAAAGCATAATTCAGCTAAAAAAATCTGGAGTGGGGTGCTTCTAATATAACATATTCTGGATCTATAACCTTTTATATTTTTATTTCATCCGCAGGAGTATTTTAAAGTTTTCTCTGTAAATATCCTTATAAATATTTTTTCTGTATTAAGGCACAGTTTGAACCACCATGGCTTTCATATTCAGGCCCAGCATCAGATTTTAGTAGCTAGTACTATTCTCTACTTAAAAGAACTAAGAAAAAAAAGGTGGCTCAATCTATGTATTTGGGACCAGAAAAGCAAAAATAAAAACATGTCTTCCCTCTCATAAATCACAATTACCTTCTGAGAGGAGAAGGTGCTCTGCATTGGTTCTCTGTAGAAGTCTCCTCCCAATGCAAGGACTGAGCTACAATATCACATTTCGCCAGTAGGTGACAACACCACCTAACACATGAAGGAAGATTCCTGACTAGAAATCCCTCCAGTTTGAGACACTAATTGTTTACAGTCCTTATTTGTTTATAGATCTCTCATTTTCTTTTCAAGACTCTGATAGAATTGGATCAACATTCTGAGTGAGATGATAGCCTGCTGATGCAATAAACTAAACTAAATACGGGACAAATGCAACACCCCTCGTAGGTAAGGAAGCTTTAAAACAAATAAGAGATCTCAATATACAATGCTTTGCCTCCCTGATAGTAACCAAACAAGGGCTTAAAAGGATGGGGAAGTAGAGGATGTTGGGTGAAGGATACTTAATGGTATATTTTGGGGATTTCCTCCTGGAATGCCAAAGATTACATCTGTAGCAGCCCACTCCACCTACGCATAGGCTCTACATGAATAATCTTATCTATTGGAAAAGTGACTGTGGAGTTGCTTCGTAAGTTTTTCCAGGGAAAGAGATGTGTGTGTGCACGCACATGTGTGTATGTGTGTGTGTTCATTTTGGGAAGCAGGGAGTAAAAAGGAAAAGTCAGAATGTTTGAAGCTTATCTTTTACTCTGAAAACATTTGATTAAAAATTGGCCATTACATTGTTGGAAAAATAGGAAACATATAACTTTGATTTCTATAAATGTAATTTACATTTATGTAGCACCTATTCTAAGCTATATGCTTCACACACAGCCTGCTTCAAATTTTATCTCTTTACCTAATCTCATTAAAATGTTGGTTAATAGTTTATAACTTTTCACCAAAAATTGTGGAAATTACTGAAATTATTCCTAGGTATAAAAAAATGTCTTCCCAAATCTGAAGATGGTCATTTTCTAATTGTGCTTTTTTTTTTTAGAAGTCAAATTGTACTATGAATTGCTCGGAGTCATCTTTTATTTCCACAACAAAATGTATCTGTGGCATTTACTATTAAAAATATCTTATTGGAATCAGGGCTCAGTCGATAGTTTAAGTTAACCAGGAAGCAGCAATAAGGGAGGCTGTTGCCATCCTCCATTTTTTACCCATTCTAGTTGTTTTTCAGACAAGTTTCAGTGAGCTATTAAGCTGTGTCTTCTTGGGTTGGGAGGCCAGGTCTATTTCAAGGCTGTTTTAAGGCTGTTTCAAGGATGTTTCAAGGCTGCTGTGCCATACACATAAACACAGGAACAGACTGATAACTGAACAATAAGAACCATGGTAAAATAATGTACTTAAAATAAAATGCATAATTAAAAAAAAAGGGGGGGTGCCTGGGTGGCTCAGTCGGTTGAGCGTCCAACTTCGGCTCAGGTCATGATCTCACAGCTCGTGAGTTCTAGCCCCGCATTGGGCTCTTTGCTGACAGCTCAGAGCCTGGAACCTGCTTCAGATTCTGTGTCTCCCTCTCTCTCTGCCCCTACCCCACTTGCATTCTGTCATTGTCTCTCTCAAAAATAAACATTAAAAAAAAAATTAAAAAAAAAATGTTGGTTAATGATAAGATGAAGCAGAGTCTCAAAGGTATCATCAGAGGGATCGGCAAGTGAAGACTAGATTCTAATGACAGTCCTACCACTGCCCCAACTAAATAGAGTTACCTTGGGGAAGTTGCTTAATTTGTTAGACTTTAGTATTTTTTGGATGAAAGCCTATGAAATTGCTATTTTTGTAGATAAATAAGATAAGAGGTCAGCAATTTAATGAGACTGTTGGACCAGTATGACCACATGACACATCATGTCTATTATTTTCCATAATTATAATTTGATAACCACCATGATCTCCATGATCAGTGGTGATGAGGATGCAAGATCAGAGAAGTCAGTTGATCTCTTGGAAGCTACATTACTTAATGTCTCTGTGGGATGATTCCACCCAACCAGAAGCATGCTAAGAGGATTTTCTCTTGTGTGTGCCAGGTCAGAGCCTTTAAACTTGTATACAAAAAGCAAGAAAACATTAAGTCTTAGAATAGCATACTGTAGTCTGGACATGTGACAGATTTAAAGTATGAGGGCAGAGAACCCAAGGGAATTGATCTGAATTTTATTTTCCTTTTGCCTTCCATCCCAATTACAATACCATTTCTAGGATTGGCTGTCTCACGGAAAGCCCACAGATCTCTTTGTTGTAATCAGGATGGGAAGCCTAATGTTTTAGGATTCGGTAATTATCTTTCCATCAGCATTTCCCCCAGGGACTGACTGCAGTATTCAGAAAACTCTCCTTAAGGGAATGAAGTTGTTCTGATTTAAAAGTTGTGGTTTCTACTGATACTTGTGTGGTCTCTAGCATCAGAAGTTTAGGCAAGGAAGCAAGGGGAAGGAGCAAGTGGGCTTCTAGCCTCCAGAGCTGTGAGAAAATGAAGTTCTGTTGCTTAAGCCACTCAGTATGTGGTATTTTGTTGTAGTAGCCTGAGCAGACTAATCTAGCAATGAGTTCATTGGGAGAAAAAATCAGAACCCAGATTGAGGTAGTAGCTTTGGGTTTAGAGAAAGAGACAAACTAACGAAGTATAGTAAACAGGATTTAGTGATCTATTGCATTTGAGGTGTAAGAGAGAAGGAGAAGTCTAGGCCAACCCCAAGATTTCCTATCTGGGTAGATACGATTTCACTGAAAGAAGTGGTGAACTTGTGAGTGTGTGTGCATGTGTGCATGTGTATGTGTATGTGTGTTTTAGTTAGCATAAGGCTAAGAAGCTATAAAAAAAAGACGCCCAATAATTTTTCTGTTGCTTACAAAGATAGACCTTTATTTCTCATATATCAGTACAAGATCAGCATTCCAGGTTGGTGGGTACCCCTGTTTCTCAATGACCCAGGTTCCTAGGTTGCTTCTTCATTCCTCAAAGCCTTGTCATCATCTACATGGTTGAAGGAGGTTGCCACAGATTCCAGCTGTTGCAAATGTGAGAGAAAATGAAATATGGAGGAAACAGATCTGTACATCCTAAGTCTCAGAGCTTGTGGCACAATCACATCTGTTCACATTGCTTTCAAGAGAAATTGACAATGTGGTCACAACTAACATTACGAAAAGCTAGGAAATTTTGTGTGCCTGGGAAACCCCATGCCAAGCTAAAATTTTATTTTCTTTTTTTTATATGAAATTTATTAAATTGGTTTCCATACAACACCCAGTGCTCATTCCAAGAGGTGCCCTCCTCAATGCCCATCACCCTCCCCCCCATCAAACCTCAGTTTATTCTCAGTTTTTAAGAGTCTCTTATGGTTTGGCTCCCTCCCTTTCTATAGAAGGAAAAGGTAATGGATTTTGCTGGGCAGTGAGCAATCTCTGCCATAGTAAGTGAAGGTGGCTAACGATAAATATTTAGGAGCCATTAAACTATGAGAATGGAGGCGCACTTGGGTGGCTCAGTAGGTTAAAGCGCCCAACTCTTGATTTCAGCCCAGGTCATCATTTCTCTGTCATGAGATCAAGCCCTGAGTCAGCTCCTTGCTGGGCGTGGAGCCTGCTTGAGATTCTCTCTCTCCCATGCCCTCTGCCCTCTCTGTCTCTCTCTCTCTCTCAAAAAAAAAAACAAAAACAAAAACAAAAACAAAAAAACTATGAGAATGGAGGAGATCTCAAGAGACTGGGTATAGGTGAGAAAATAATGCACAAAAGGAAACACCAAAATTTGGAAGAGGAGCCCATGCAGGAGATCAAGAAGAACCAGACACGTCCTTATCTTTTCAGGCAGACATTTATCATTCTTTTAGTCTACCCAGCGTCTAAGCATTCTTCCTATGTTTGAGGAATTTCTCACTTCATGAATTTTGGTAGGAGGAGAACCATCTCCAGATAGATGTGATGAGGCCAGGTACTTCTCTCCCAGCTGTCGTTGTATCAAGTGTGTAAGCATGTGATGTAACTCTGCCAACCAGGTGTGTCTACTCAATCTCTAAGTTGCAACCTAGTAAGATAGAGCATGGGAAACTGGGGAATCCCTTAGCAACAGTGGTAATTGCAGTGACATGGAGTATCCAGGGCAGCCCTGCAGTAGTAAGTACTAGGGCAGTGTCCACACCCAGTGCTGGTGATGTTGGCTATACAAGCTAAAGTACTTGGTGCTTGTGACAATAATGATAGCATTGGTATCTCAAGCAGGTTACTTCTGCTGGATTATTTTAAGTATTGCTCCTGTCTGCATAGCCTGTGACCTACCTTCTTCTGCTTCTTAGATTCCTCAGATCAATGCAATAGCATTGCAATAAATTCCCCCCTTCTTTTCCTTAAAAAAATACAATCTCTTTCTTGTATATCTTTTTTCAAATGCAAATTTTGGTTTGTCTTTTCCTTTTTAGAAGTCCAGTGAGTATGTTTTAGAATATTATCTAAGAAGGAAGCATTTTTCCCAGAAAATTTTGAGGATCTAGATATGTCTAAAATAATATGCACGTGCATAATGTAGGTCATGAGATGTATGTTGTAGTTGGTTACAAAACCCTTTCCATGTTCAGGCAGGCAAACCCACAAATCATTATTATTTAGAAAATGTTGTGGGTTTTGTTTTTACTAATACAGGCTGGTGGTTTTGTAGGATTGCATGAACATTGATTTAGATCACAAGAGAAGCTGGGCAAGTTCTTTCAGCAGCGGTTAAGTAATGGGAAGTGCAGAAGAAACGCTAAGCTGCTAATGATGCAAATTTCAAACGTGATTTAAAATTCATTTTCCCCGTCAGTTGATGGTATCAGAAGTTAACCTATTCCCATGGGAATAAGTATATACTTTATAATTACAGATTTCATATTTCTTTATCCATTTCTGGGCTTAACTGTTAAGATAAATTCTTTCTGATTAGAAGGACACAGATTTAAATAGAGATAGAAGATAGCTGATTATTCCATCAAAACCGAACTCTATTGTGGCATTATGATTATTTTTTAAAAACTTACTCTTTATGTTCCCAACTTCTTACCTTCTTCTAACTCTTTTTCTACCTTCATTTACCAAGAACCTAAAAAAAATTTTTTTAACATGTACTTATTTTTGAGAGAGAGAGAAAGCGCGAGCGTGTGCAAGTACAAGTGGGGGAGGGGCAGATAGAGGGAGACAGAGGATCCCAAGCAGGCTATGTGCTGTGAGTGCCCGATGTGGGGCTCGAATTCATGAACCTCAAGGTCATGACCTGAGCCGAAATCAAGAGTCATCCACTTAACCATCTGAGCCACCCAGGTGGCCCAGTTACCAAGAACTTTTAAAGTGGGCATCCACTTCTCTATTTCTCATTCCCATCATTGGTCCTTTGTAAGTTATCCAACCATTCTTTTCATTTTTCATTTGAAGAAACTGAATAATTTTGGAAGTTTATGTATATGCTTATTTACTCAACAAGGAAATCTTAGCTGTGAAGATAGAGGCCTTTAATATGTTTGGGTTTTGAATGAATGAATGACTGAATGAAACAACAAACTGTAGGTCATGGATGAGGTCCAACAGGGGAGGACTGAAAAAAGAAATTTACTTCTAGCCATTGCTATTCTGTGTCTGAATACCTAGTCTGAAATTTACCCAATCACTGCTCCTGTCTCTCTCTCTCTATCTCTCTCCCACCCCTTCTCTCCCTCTCTCCCTGTCTCTCTCTCTTTTATTTAACTTCATGCCTGGCATGGAGCCCAGTGCAGGGCTTGAACTCACGACCCTGAGATTATTACCTGAGCTGAGATTAGGAGTTGAACACTTAACCAACTGAGCCACCCAGGTGCCCCTCACTGCTTCTCTTGTATGGAAATGAGAATATTACTTTTAGGATATAATGACTAAGAGTGGAGCTGGGCTTATGCCCCAGGGATCTGAGTTCATACCCATTATTATAATTTAGGCTGCTCCCTGTCCATCAATGAGGTGGGGGTGGGGCATCAGTCCACAGCACAACCTTAGGGAGAGTTCTTGCTGCACACCTGTCACACAGCCTTTGATGCTCTCCACCTCCACTCTACCCCACCCCATGAGTTTTGTAAGCCTTTGGAGTCAGAACATCTGGCAGCCTACATGGATGGCACCTAGAATTATGTTGCTATTTTGATTCCCTCCAGTGCACATTTCAGTTCTCTTCACCTAAATATTTCTCTACCTTGAGGCTTTACTGAAAAATAGTTTCTTATCCTTGAGTATCCCTAAAACTTCATTGGCTTCCCAGTTATTTCTAATATTTATTTTTATTATCTAAAGACTGTTGGAAAGAGTTTTGAAAATAGAAACAGGCTCCTGGCAATTCGTTTCTATCCTGCTAAAGACCTTATGAAGTTTATCTAGTAAAATCACTGGCAAAAATGAAAACGTGGACTTTATACAATTACAACAGGCAAAAAAAATATTCCAATAATGTAAATGTCTCAATACTGGTAGATAACCTTGATTATCAACAGGGACTTTGATATCAACTATATCAACAGGGACTATAAGCCTTCCTCCTGCCTCAGTGCTAGAATCCTGAGAAATCTGGGGCAGGGTGGGGGGTGCTTTGCTCTTGATTGAATCATTGCAGGGGTTATTGCTGATGACATTCAGGACCACAATTCAGTGTTTTTTGAAACACCATTCAGTGTAATTATTTTTTATAAGAATTAAGGAGAGAAAGATAAATAGGACGGAAAAGATGAAGGAAAGGAAAGGAGGCTGAGAAGAGGAAAGGCACTGAGGAGGAAAGGAGAGCTGGGAGAGAAGATGCAGGAACAGAGGGAAGAAGATGGGGAAGAGACAGAAGAAAAAATGTCAGAAAGATGATAACTATTATTCTTATAGAATTCCAGTTGCAGATTTCTGTTCCTGTTAGCCTAGGCTGCCTTGCATTAGCTCCAGAACTGAAAGAATTGGCCTCTCTTATGAGAATCTCAGCTCGCCTTTTTGGCTTTAAACAAATAAGGGGAAATTTGGCACAATGTTTCAGGGTCTTTGTTGTTCCTCATTGGAGAGCCTGCTTTGCAGGCTTGTTGGGGTCCAAACAGTTATCTCAGATAAAAGTAATTTTATGTCTCAACTTTTGCTTTTATATTGTGTCCGAAACAGTTTTGGATAATACATCTGACTCATTGGGATGATCTGCCTCACTCAGACCAGAAAAGCTTGTGTCTCCTATACATTAGACTGTAGTTTTGGGTGTAGTTTTTTTAGAAATATGTTGAACTTACTAGGAGTCAAGAAATGGGGCTTATACTCTCAATCCTTGGGCTTAGTAACTGTTAGTAACTTGGTTTTGGGCAGTTCACCTAAGCTCCCTGGTTCATTTGAGCATCCATACCATGATCAAATTGAATTAATCCTCCTCATTTTGAACATTACACAATTGAATGATTTCAGACATTTCTTGAGATTCCATACATGTCAGGTTTGAGGAGACCTAGGCCATACAGAAACGAACACAGTAGCTGTACATTGTCCTAGAAAGTGTGGTGAAGAGCACAGTTTCTAGAAGGCCTAATTTAAATGCCAGTACTTTCAGTTAACCTTAGGCCACCTTAATTAATCCTTATTCCAAACTTAATCTTTGTGTCTTAAGAGAAAAAAAAATGGTAATATAACTAATCCTAGTTTAGGATCAACCCTTGAAAGGGTAGGAGTAACCTGGCTCTCCCCTGACCTGTGTCCAGTCCAGTAAAGAGGGCGCATACTGTCTCCGTTCCTTTCTTCCAGTTTGCTGTAACACTGAGACCACCTCACCTGCTGCAAGGTTGCTGCTGCCCTCACCGAAGCCATCCTTTACTTTGTTATTGTGAAATTCAGGACATTTTTTTCTGGCCTTGCTGATTTTTTTCTGTGGTGTGTGCTACAGTCTTCTACTTCCTCTTTCTTTTTAAAAAAAATTTTTTTTAACGTTTATTTATTATTGAGAGACAGAGCATGAGTATGGGAGGGGTAGAGAAAGGAAGAGACACAGAATCCAAAGCAGGCTCCAGGCTCTGAGCTGTCAGCACAGAGCCCGACGTGGGTCCGAACTCACGGACCACGAGATCATGACCTGAGCCGAAGTCAGACGGTCAACCAACTGAGCCACCCAGGTGCCCCTACTTCCTCTTTCTTGAAAATATTCTCTTGATTTCTGAAACACCTCTCTTTCCAGGTTTTCCTCCACCCCCTCAGGTCATTTCTCCCCTATTATTCTTAGTCTCTTTTCTGTAAATTTCCCCACTAAATGTTGGTGTGCTTTTGGGTTCTTTCCTAGCAATTCTTATCACTCTCTGTACTCTCTCTCTTTAGAAGGTGTCACTTGGGCTGTCTCCAACAACTATATCTCCTAAAGAATCCTGTGTTTATCTCTTTTTTTAAAGCAAATCCTTGTATTGAAGGCTGACTTTAGATTCATTACAGCAAGGGAGCTGCTCTACTACCAACAAAACCCTGACATTTTTTTTTTTAATTTATGTTTATCTCTTTTTCATGGAATTTCTCATAAACTGTATTTATTATTTAAATTAAAAACAATTTCATCAAGGTTATACATACATATGACTTAAACAGTTGTACAAGCTTTTCATGAAAAATATGCCCTACTGTCCAAACTCAACTACTTTCAACTCTTTTGGTTTCCTCACCTAGTTCTTTTTTTTTTTTAATTTTATTTATTTATTTTGAGAGAGAGAAGAAGCACAAGCAGAGAAAGGGCAGAGAGAGAGAGGGAGAGAGAGAGAATCCCAAGCATACTCCATGCTGCCCACACAGAGCCCAACACGGCACTCACTTCCACAAACTGTGAGGTCATGGCCTGAGCCAAAACTAAGAGTTGGACGCTTAAATAATGAGCCACCCAGGCGCCCCGTTCTCACTTTGTTCTAACTCCATATCCCCGAATGATGAGCTTCTACTGCTTTTACTGCTATTTCTTAATTTCTTAGTCTTATTTCTGTGGAAAATAAGACTTTTTTCCCCACTCCGTCCGCAGCCCACCAAATAAACACACACACATCCACACACACAGAGATCTTTGACATTCCTTCTGATGTACATATAACACAGTGGTACTATATGGCTGACAGCTGAGCAATATAAAATTTTTGTTTCTCATGGAGAAGAGAGTAAAAGTCTTTTTTTTCCTAGTTTCCTTAGTTTTCTGTGTAGCTATCACTAAATCATCGGCACACTCTTTAACTTAAAAATTTCTGTCAGTAATTCAAACTTAATAGATATTTCTATGAATTTCATCTCTTTTTGCTTCCTCTCTTGGAGCCAACTATTCTCTTGTCAAAATTTGAAGTGATTTCTCTCTAAGCTTGTAGCTCAGCTGCAATTCTAGGTTCACTATCATTCTGTAGACTCGCTTTGCCTCTCATTGTATTGGATTCTCTATCTTATGTATCCCATGTTTTCTGCTTTCTTACTTTGTTGTCTTTTAATGGAATATCTCTTTTTGAAGCTTCCTAAGAAAGGATCAGTATGGAGATATACATGTGAGACTTGGAAAGTCTCAAAACATCTTTATTCCATTTTGATACTGTGGTGGCATTTCGTTTAGTTGATTCCTTTGTTATTTCATGTTGGTTGATAATGTTTTTCAAATATGCTATATTCTTATTGATGCTTTCTTCTTGTTCTATAAATTATTGGGAGGAAGGCATTACAATTTCTAACTGTTATGAGTTTGTCCATTTCCCTTTTTGGTTCCGTTTTTGCTTCTTGTATTTAGAATCTCTGTTATTAGGTACATACACATTTAAGATCATTGTGGTCTCTTGATAAATTGCTGCATTTTAACTGTTCTTTAGTTCTTCAGTGTTTAGTCTGCTGTTAACCCTATCCAGTGAAATTCTCATTTCATGTATTTTGTTATTCATTTCTGGTAGTTCGGTTGGGGACTTTTTTTTATGCCTTCCATTTCTTTTTCTTTTTTTTATGGCACCACATTTATTGATAAATGTATTGCAGAAAGAAAGGCACATAGGTTATATACATGGATAGTTTAAAGAATAATAGTGAAACAAATAACCCATGTCCTCATCACCCAGCTTCAGAAATAGAACATTGTAATTCCTCTGTGTATCTCAACCTATGACAGTCCCTTGCTTTCGTTAGAGGTTTTCACATGCATGTGTGTTCCTAAATGATACTTTAGCTTTTCCTTATTTGGCCTTTTATATAAGTAGAATCACATAGTTGTCCTTTTGTGATGTAATTTTTATTTTGTGTTAGATGTTGGTTTCAAAGATATATCCATGTTGATGTATGCAGTTGGTTTATTTTTGCTATTTGCTAATTCATAATTTAAATATAACCAAATTTAGGGACACGTGGGTGACTCAGTTGGTTAAGTGTCCAACTTATCTCGGGTCATGATCTCATGGTTCATGAGTTTGAGCACTGCATCTGGCTCTCTGCTCTCAGTGCACAGACCACTTGAGATCCTCTATCCCGCTCTCTCTGCCCCTCCCCTGCTTGCATGCTCTCTCACCCTCAAAAGAATAAAATAAAATAAAATTAAAATAAAATAAAAATAAAATAAAATATACCAAATTTATCCAGTCATTTTTGTGAATATTGGAATGTCTCCAGCTCTTTGCTATTATGGAAATGGTTCATGTGTAACTGTTCTATGCCTTGGATAAGAGTTAATGAAACAGAGAATGTACTTGTTCAGATGTACAGTGTAATGACAAACAGTTGATGTTCCCATTAACAGGCATAATGGGTCCTGTTATTCCTCATCTCTCCAACCTTTTCATTGTCATTCTTAAAAGTTTGCCCAACTGTGAGGTGTGAAAATTTGTTGCATTCTGAGTTTAATTTGCATTTAACTTATTACTAATGACATTGAGCATCTTTTTTTTTTTTTTAATTTTTTTATTTTTTTTTTTAACGTTTATTTATTTTTGAGACAGAGAGAGACAGAGCATGAACGGGGGAGGGGCAGAGAGAGGGGGAGACACAGAGTCGGAAACAGGCTCCAGGCTCCGAGCCATCAGCCCAGAGCCCGACGCGGGGCTCGAACTCACGGACCGCGAGATCGTGACCTGGCTGAAGTCGGACGCTTAACCGACTGCGCCACCCAGGTGCCCAACATTGAGCATCTTTTAAAATCTTCATTGGACATCCATATTTCACCTCCCATGAAATGCCTATTTATGTATTTTTGGCCATCTTTTAACATCTGTTTGTGAAATTACTTACTGGTTGCACGTACCACCTCCCACTTTAGTTCTTTTCCTTCTTTTCATAATGTATTTTTTTTAAAGTTTTTATTTTAATTCCAGTTAGTTATCATACATTGTAATATAGTTTCAAGTGTACAATATAGTGATTCAACACTTCCATACAGTTCTCATCGTGACAAGTACACCCCTTAAACCTGATCACCTATTTAACCCATTCCCCCACCCATCTCTCCTCTGGTAACCTTCAGTTTGTTCTTTATAATTAAGAATCTGTTTCTTGGTTCCTCTCTGTCTCTCTCTCTCTGTCTCTTTCTCTGTGCCTTTTCCCTTTGCTTGTTTGTTCTGTTTCTTAAATTCCACAGTTAGTGAAATAATATGGTGCTTGTCTTTCTCTGACTTATTTTGATTAGCATTATACTTTCTAGCTCCATCCATGTCATTATAAATAGCAAGATTTCATTCTTATGGCTGAATAATATTCCATTGTATATATACCACATCTTTATCCATTCATCAATAAATGGAAACTTGAGTTGCTCCCATAATCTGGCTATTATAAATAATGCTGCTATGAATATAGGGGTGCGTGTATACCTTTGAATTAGTGTTTTTGTATTCTTTGGGTAAATACCCAGTAGTGCTATTGCTAGATCATAGGGTAGTTCTATTTTTAACTTTTGGAAGAACCTCCATACAGTTTTCCACATTGGCCTCACCAGTTTGCATTCTGACCAATATGAGGGTTCCTTTTTATCCACATCCTTGCCAACACCTGTTGTTTCTTGTGTTTTTATTTTAGCTATTCTAATAGGTGTGGAGGGGTATCTCATTATAGTTTTGATTTGAATTTTCCTGTGCATCTTCCATTTCTTAAACATCATGTTCATGTTTTCTTATAGCCTTTGAACATATAAATACATATGTTTATAAACATATGTATGTATTCTATATATATACTGTATATCCCTATGTTACATATATTACCTATAACCCCTATATATATTATATATATACATGTATATATGTATATATATATATATATATATATACACACACACAACACGTATATATGCTGTTTTAATGTACTTTTCTCCTAATTTTATCATCTTTAACATTTCTGTGCCTGTTTTATTAATAAAGATTATTTTTTATTATGGGACATTTTCCTACCTCTTTCATGCCTGACAATTTTAGATTAGATGCTAGACATTTTCAATTTTACATTATTGGTTGAGGGCTTTTCAAAAAATTACTTCTTTAAATATTTTTTAAGTTTGTTCTGGGATACAGTTAAATTACTTGAAAAGAGTTGGCTTCTTTCAAGGCTCACTTAGAGCTTTGTTAAACTGGGCCCAGAGCAGGATTGGTCTAGGACTAGTTTAGTTTCACTATTAAAGCAATACCTTTCTGATGACTCCGCCCAGAGACCCATGTAATAGTAAGATTTTCCATTCTGGATGGTGAGAACAAGCATTAGTTACACCCCTTTTTTTTAGCTATGGAAATTGTTTTGCATACTCTGTATCAATGGTTCTTTCCCCAGACTTGAGTAGTTTATTCACATATGTGCCTAGATCACTACTCAGCCACAGACTCATGTGAACCCTTCTGTAGATCTTAGAGGTCTCTATGAAACTCATCTCTCTCTGGTCTCCACCTCCCCTACCAGCTGCCCTACTTGCCTGCCTGCCACACACAAATTCTGGCTACCTTAGTCTTTGAATTTCCAACCCCTTCTTGTCAACTCAACCAGACTGCTGTGGTCTCTTTGAAATCCCCTTCTCTGAATGGTACACTGGAAATGCTGTCTAGCAGGAGACTCCTTACTTCTTACTCTACAGATTTCATTTCTTAGAATTTTCCTAAATGTCATACAAAGTATGCACTGTTTGCTTATTATTAAGGTGAAAGGGCTTGTGGTAAACTTCCTTAAGGTTACAATTTATGAAACATTTATATGTATTTTTATCCTAAATGAATAAATCACTATGCTCTAGATCAGTAAAATATATAATTTTTTCCTGAATTCCCAGAAAGGCTGTCAGTCCATGTAAATAGGTCCCAGCTCTCCCACTGGTATTTGGCAATGTTTTATTTCCTTTTGTATGTAGCTTGATACATGGGTGGTAAATTCTGATTTTTCAGGTATATAGGCATAGAAGTCTTTGCCACTGAGAATGTAAAACTCTTCCTGGAAATTCCGATACAATTTTTAGGAACCTAGTTCTAATGGCCACCATCTTGGCTGTGAGCAGGTTTGAGAAAGCAGTCATGTTCTAAAAGGTTAAGATTCTTGATCTGTCTCAAAGAGCTCTCAAACCCATATGAAGGCGTCATTGCATTCCCAGTTTTAATGTGCTTTAATTACAAATATGGCATACTTTTCATTCGGGAAGATAACACTTAGCCTGGGCAAGAAGATTTATCCAGCATAAGCCCAACCAGCTGCATGGCATGCATGAGTAAGCAGGGGTTCTGCAAGTAAAATAAGTGCCTTTGAGAGTATCATATTTTCTTTTCTAAATTTGCAAGTTTTCCCAGAATCAAAGTGTTATTAGAATCTATAAAGGTCATAATTTTAGCATAGACCAAGATACAGCTGTAAGTGCTTGTTCAGGGAACATAGTGCCATTACTGACACACAGCAGTCGTCCAAGTGTGTTAGTTGCTAAAAGAAGACAGATACCTCCATTTTGTGTTACTGATGTGAGAAGGCAGAAAAAATTCAATCATGTGGGGTTTATAAAGCAAGAACTTCCAGCTTTTCTAAGGTGGGGGGCTCTTGTATAATAGGGGCTTTTCCATCTGTGTTCTGAGATGTATGTTGTTAGATCCAGTGTTGGAAATGTAAGCATTTTGCATATTTTTTGACACCTAAGATGTCAAATGAATGTATTGTTATATTTTTATTATGGTATGGATCACCAATAATAAAAGGTATAGTAATAGCTCTAGGTACAAATGCATAGTTTTCTGTATTTTTAAAACATTGAATATTTTTTGAATATCTGTATGGCTCAAAAATCAAAACAATACAAAAAAGTATACCCTGAAGATGATTGCTCCCCTCCTAGCCCCCATTCATTTTCACACTTCCCTCTCTCTTCCGTCTTACTAGTTTCTTGTGATATCTTTCCAGTGTTTTTTTTAATGCAGACACAAGCAAATATAAATATGTATATTTTGGGGACTCCTGGGTGGCTCAGTTGGCTGAGT
Source organism: Lynx canadensis (assembly GCF_007474595.2). Classification (NCBI taxonomy): domain Eukaryota; kingdom Metazoa; phylum Chordata; class Mammalia; order Carnivora; family Felidae; genus Lynx; species Lynx canadensis. The sequence continues at coordinate 171,280,941 of NC_044303.2, forward strand.
GTCCAACTCTTGATTTCAGCTCAGGTGATGATATCAGGGTCATGGGATTGAGCCCCATGTTGGGCTCCATGCTGGGCATGGAACCTGCTTAAGATTTTCTCTCTCTCTCTCTCTCTCTCTCTCTCTCTCTCTGCCCCTCTCCACCACTCCCACACTCACTCTTTCCTTAAAATAAAAGAAAGTCTTAAATATGTGTATTTTTATTTCATTCTTTTTAATACAAATATTAGCATAAATGTTGAGTGCTATGAATTTTGCTCTTTTTTTAGTTTATTTTATTTATTTTGAGAGAGAGAGAGAGAGAGAGAGAGCACAAGCATGTGAGTGGGGGTGGGGCAGAGAGAGAGAGAGAGAGAGAGAGAGAGAGAGAGAGAGAGAGAATCCCAAGCTGGCTCTGCACTGTCAGTGAGGAGCCTGATGCAGGGCTCAAATCATGAACCATGAGATCTGACCTGAGCCAAATCAAGAGTCAGAAGCTTAACCTGATTGAGCCACCCAGGCCCCCAAATTTTGCTTTTTTTAAACTTAATAATAAAACCTTGAGCTCTTTTCACCTGAGCATTGATATAGTATTGAATAGTATTTCTTTCTATGAATGTATTAGTTTCTTTAACCAGTCCCCTTCTGATGGATACTTGGGTTACTCCCAATTGTTTGTTATTATAATAGTGTTAAAATGAAGAATCTTACAGATACTTTATTTGGTATATGTACTATTTTAGTTGCAGGATTAATTCTTTGAAATGTAGCTTAAGTCAAAGGGTAGATGCATTTATAATTTTAACAAATATTATCAGATTTCTTTCAAGATGGACTGTACAAGCTCTTACTCCTAAGCAGTAGAGTGACTTTCCCTGTAGCTTTGCCACCAGAATGCATTGCCAAATTTGGATAATTGACAATATATTAAATAAGAAATTATATTTTAGTGAGCTTTCAATTTACATTTCTCCATTTATGAGTCAGGTTAAACAATTTTGATATGTATAATAATCATTTGTATTTATTTTTCTGTGAACTCTATTGTTGCCTTTTACCTTTTTCTTATTTATATTTAAAATATATATATAGTCAGAGAGATTGGCTCTTGGGATATGAGTTTCAAATGTTGATTTCCAGTGTGTCATTTGTTTGGGGTTTTATCTGTGGTATATATTTGCTAGTTAGTAGTTATTTATTTTAATTTAGTTGTTCTTTATGGCTTGCTAAGTCATAGAAAGGCCTTTCCAAGTCCAGGGTTATAAAAGAATTCTTCCATGTACTTTTATTTTTATGTTTTACATTTCTATATTTGACTCATTTGGAATTTACTCAGGTGTTGAGTTGGAGATATGGATATAATTTTATTCTTTTCTCTATGGCTCCCAATTCTCCAAACATTATGTATTAAAAAGTCAAACTTTTTTGGCTTTTTGATATCCACTTTTAAGAGATATGAAATCTAAGTGTCAATTGAGTGCTGTTTCCAGACTTTCTGTTCTATTCTTTCAACAGGGTAGAATATGGGAAGTAGGAAGAGATCACTACAAAGTTGTCTGAAACTAAGTTAAATGTATTGCTTGTTAAGGAAGATAGAAAAATTTTTTTAGGCCACAGTCTTTCTGAAAAAAAAAAATAACAGCAAATAAACAACAGCAATAACATCAAAAAGCTAGCCTTTCAGAATTTGGGGAAACATGAAGGGTAGGGATTGACTGACTTTCAGAGTGGGATAGGAGCCAGGGCTGTACTGATTGATTGAATGCAGCTTGTGTAAACCAGTTTTGTGGTTACTTATTTACAGCTCAGAATATGGGCAAGGAGGAGCCAAATTTGGAATGTAGGGACTCCCTGTTCCATTTTCTATCTACCTATTCATGTCCTGTGCTAATTCAGGCCTATCATTTTATATAACCAGAAGGCCTATTCATGAACATTTTATGAGGGAGACAGTTTCATCCATATGAGCTGTTGAGTATGTCTGGTTTCTGCACAAACCTTGGTGATTTTATTTTCACAATTGCATTTTGACCTTTTATTTCCCCCAATTGGTTCTGGGTGCCATCGGCAGATGAGGTATTGTTTAATCTTTAAGATTTTGCAAGATTCATTTGAAATACAGTTTCTAAAATGTATGCCTTGATTCTGTTAATAGGCAAACATATTATGAACTTGGAGTAAGTCATGTAAATGTCTCTTGCTGCCAATTATGATGTTAGTCTTTACACATATGTGTAAGTCTTTACAAATATGTGCTTATCCATCCCCAAAAGATATATATAATCATTAAAATATTTTAATGGAATCAGTACTTATCACTTGAAAAAAACTTAATCTAAATGTCAAAAGAATTCTCTCTAATGGAGAATATGAGTTGCCTGTGCCTTATTGGCTTTTCAACATTGTAGTCCTGACAGATTGAACAAGGGGTTCTCACAGTGTTGAACAACACGGGACCTTTGGAGGCATCTTAGGTTTTATGGCCTTTTGGGTCTGCAAAATTACTCAGTACTCATCCATCTGGGTTTCATCTTTATCAGTTTCATTGCCGTAATTTCTTCTTCTGTTCTATCCTCCCATATGGGTTTATACCTTTAAAATTTTAAATTAAATTTTATTTTATCCTTCACTGTTGTTTCAGTAGGATTGTAATTGGGAGTGAAGATAAATGCACATATTCAGATATCTTATTCAATTAGAAACCTTCCCATGGCCTTGTAAGAATTATTTTATTCATCTCTCTCTGACTAATTTGGATATTCCCTTGGAGAATACCTATGACCTACTCATTTCGTTTAGTGAGAGCTCTTGCCCATGGTAAGCCATCATAGGTTCTCACTAGATTACTATTTTATTTTATTCTTTATTTTTTTAATGTTTATTTTTGAGAGAGAGAGAGAGAGAGAAATAGAGTGTGTGTGAGCAGGGGAGGGGCTGAGAAAGAGGGAGACACAGAATCTGAAGCAGGCTCCAAGCTCTGAGCTGTTAGTATAGAGCCCGACATGGGGCTAGAACCCATGAACTGTGAGATCATGACCTGAGCCAAAGTCTGAAGCTCAACCGACTGAGCCACCCAGGTGCCCCAGTTTTATTTTATTTTTTGAGAAATAGAGAGAGAGTGTGCAAGTGGGGGGAGGGCAGAGAGAGAGGGAGAGACAGAATCCAAAGCAGGCTCTACACCCAACTCACAGGGCTCAATCCCACAACCAGGCCACCCAGGCACCCCAATTACTATTTTAATTAATTTGTACATAGCAAAATACAGATACAGCTGAGAGAAGGAACTTTTTAAAGGCTGTATTGATAGAGAATTTTCCATCATACTGTGCTGTGCTCTAATAGAATAGTTTGGATCCGACAGGAGGTGCAAGTTTTTCTATTCAGTTCTCATTATCTATTTTAATCCACTTATTCTCAATATAAGCAACTTTCTTAGATTTGAAATAAGATTAAATCATACCCAGAAAAAAAACAGAACATGGCAACAGAGAAAATTGCTGTCATTTTATGTCAAGGAAAATAAGTCTCATTTCATGATTATATATGGCACTCTACAATAAATTCCCAGCACACACAGTGCCGGTTTTTCCAGAAAAAAAAAAAAGTGAACTCTCCATTCCAGGAACTACTTTCTACTCAGAAAAAAAATTGTTTATGAAATGTTTAGCTTTTTTTTCCCTCAAAATCATTGAAGCGATGCACTTTCTATATGGAAGTCCAATGTCCATTCATAACACTGGACTGTGCATTGGTTTCCAACACAGAGAACAAGAGAAACAAATTAATCATACATAGAGCATTCTTATGTACATGTGTGTTTACATTTATTGTTTACATTTATTGACTTGACATTTAAAGTCCCATTTCACTTTAAGGATAAAAGGGCTGACTATATTTTCATTTTACCACTTAATACAAAAATGATACCGTGAGTGATGCTAGACAAGTAAAAATTTCAGCTGTCAGGAAAATTAAAACACCTAATGTTGACTCCTGATAAAACCCAAAAGTCAACATTTCTTCCATCCCTCTGTGCTTTTCTTCCTTCCTATTTTTCTTTCCCTTACTCCTTTGAAGGGGTAATAGATAATATATAGTAAAAAAAAAAAAAAATTGAAGTACAGAGGTACACAGTAAAAGTCTGTGCCCATCACCAGCCTCTTGTTTCTGTCCTCATAGACAACCACTGCAGCACAGTCCATTTGTGAATCATTCCAAATATGTTCTATGCTTTACCAGTGTATATGAACAGATAACTAAATTTTTAATTTTTCTCAAATGTGTGAATATCATAGATACTTTTTGATCGATATTTTTCACTTAATGTACATAGGGGAGCCCATTTTTTAGGGATATTCAGTGTTTAAAAGCTGCGACCACCATTGTATGACTGTAGCTGCAGTTAACATATTTATTCCCTGTTGATGAAAGTTTAGGTGTTTTTCACTTTTATGTTACTACAAACAATGTGGTAATATATATTCTGGTACATAATTCTTTGTAGACACATAGTATGTATCTGTAGAATAAATTCCCAAATATGTACTGGCTGGGCCATAAAGTACATATACTTAATATTTTGATAGAAAATCCAATTTGCCAGTTTATGGTCCCACTGGCAGTGTATGGATACTCTGGTTCCAACCCCCCCCCCCCCGCACCTCATGTGTTATCAAATTTTAAAATATTTTCTGACCCAATTGAAAATTGAAATCTTGCTTAGTTTTGTTTTGTGTTTTTCTTATTATAAAATAAGATTCAGCATCTTTTCACATGTTTTTTACTTTCTATGATTTGACTTTTCATAATCTTTGCTTATTTTTCTTTTGGATGGTTGATTTATACAAGTTTATTATATTAATGGCATTAGTTCTTATCATCTTTTTTGTTGCAGAAACTTTTTCCTGATTTTAATTCATCATTTGAACTTGTTTATGTGAAACTTTTTATTTTTTAGGGGTCAAAATGTATCTTATTTTCATTGCTTCTGGTTTTCATTTGATTGCTGAGAGAGAGAAAGAGAATTAAAAATGTTTGTCACATTTTCTTTTAGTACCCTCATCTGCCTTGTCTTACATTAAAAAGGATGCTCTCCCTGGAATGTATTTTGGTGTTAGAGTGACATTGAATCCAGTCATCTCAATGTCTGTAAATTACTTTGAATATCCTTTAGTGTTTATATTATAGTATTATGTGTGTTACTTATGTTGAGCTGTAATGCAAGTCATTTTATCAGAAAGCCCGTACTCCTGAGAAGCGACTATAAGCTCTTCTGTTATAACCGGCTCCATCAAGCCTTACTTTTCTAATTAGCATGTTGAATGTCAGAAATTTTTTCTTTTTTTTTTTTTTAAAGTTTTTGTGTTGAAAATTGTTACCTGTTTACTAATTTGATGAAAATTAGCAATGGAATACCACTGGTGAAATTAAAGGTATTTCAGATATATGGACGGGTCAAAAGATTTTAGAGACATTCAAACCATGCATGAACGGGGCTTAAGAATCCATTGAAGTTCCACTCTGCACCCTTTGGGATAGAGCTTGAGTCTTAAATCTCTAAGTAGTTCTGAATCCAGCCATTAGTTTAAAAGTGTGGTTGGTTGATTCATCAGTTGATGGACATTTAGGATCTTTCCATAATTTGGCTATTGTTGAGAGTGCTGCTATGAACATTGGGGTACAAGTGCCCCTATGCATCAGTACTCCTGTATCCCTTGGGTAAATTCCTAGCAGTGCTATTGCTGGGTCATAGGGTAGGTCTATTTTTAATTTTCTGAGGAACCTCCACACTGCTTTCCAGAGCGGCTGCACCAATTTGCATTCCCACCAACAGTGCAAGAGGGTTCCTGTTTCTCCACATCCTCTCCAGCATCTATAGTCTCCTGATTTGCTCATTTTGGCCACTCTGACTGGCGTGAGGTGATACCTGAGTGTGGTTTTGATTTGTATTTCCCTGATAAGGAGCGACGCTGAACATCTTTTCATGTGCCTGTTGGCCATCTGGATGTCTTCTTTAGAGAAGTGTCTATTCATGTTTTCTGCCCATTTCTTCACTGGGTTATTTGTTTTTCGGGTGTGGAGTTTGGTGAGCTCTTTATAGATTTTAGATACTAGCCCTTTGTCCGATATGTCATTTGCAAATATCTTTTCCCATTCCGTTGGTTGCCTTTTAGTTTTGTTGGTTGTTTCCTTTGCTGTGCAGAAGCTTTTAATCTTCATAAGGTCCCAGTAATTCGCTTTTGCTTTTAATTCCCTTGCCTTTGGGGATGTGTCGAGTAAGAGATTGCTACGGCTGAGGTCAGAGAGGTCTTTTCCTGCTTTCTCCTCTAAGGTTTTGATGGTTTCCTGTCTCACATTTAGGTCCTTTATCCATTTTGAGTTTATATACACAATGGAATACTACGTGGCAATGAGAAAAAATGAAATATGGCCTTTTGTAGCAACGTGGATGGAACTGGAGAGTGTGATGCTAAGTGAAATAAGCCATACAGAGAAAGACAGATACCATATGGTTTCACTCTTATGTGGATCCTGAGAAACTTAACAGGAACCCATGGGGGAGGGGAAGGAAAAAAAAAAAAAAAAGGACGTTAGAGTGGGAGAGAGCCAAAGCATAAGAGACTGTTAAAAACTGAGAACAAACTGAGGGTTGATGGGGGGTGGGAGGGAGGGGAGGGTGGGTGATGGGTATTGAGGAGGGCACCTTTTGGGATGAGCACTGGGTGTTGAATGGAAACCAATTTGTCAATAAATTTCATATATAAAATAAAAAAAAAAAGACACCCTAAAGCCCTAAAAAAAAAAAATAAAAAAATAAAAAAAATAAAAGTGTGGTTGGTTGATGATGCTGATTATCCCTTCTCAGGAATGCTCAGGTCTAGCTCATGTGAATCTTTTATGCAAGGTAGTGGTTAAAGTATCTTGGACATTATTTAACATGTGGTGTGTGTGTGTGTGTGTGTGTGTGTGTGTGTGTGTGTGTTTGGAAGCTTGCTTTCATTCTGACTAAAGGAATGTCTAACTACATCCATCTCCTCAAAGGTTCAGTGGCTACTTTTATATAGTGAAACTTGGGTGCACATACCTCTATTACTTAAGTCAGCTTGCAACAACCTATTTCTTCTTTCTTTCTTTCTTTCTTTCTTTCTTTCTTTCTTTCTTTCTTTCTTTCTCTCCTTCCTTCCTTCCTTCCTTCCTCCCTCCCTCCCGCTTCCTTTTCTTTCTTTCTTTCTTTCTTTCTTTCTTTCTTTCTTTCTTTCTTTCTTTCACATCAGTTGACCTTTAATGTCTAAAAGAGGCATGGATGCAGATCATAGATGTGGTGGGGTCAACCTAATCCATTTCTGTTGGTCATTCTTGTGTTATACTCTTAACTCTTAAGTAATCCATATTTCCTCACTGATTTGAAATGCCACATTTATCATATACTAGATTCCCATAGACATTTGGGTCTATTTCTGGATTCTTTATTTGGTTTACTCAATCTATGCTAGAATCAAACTTTTAATTAATTACAGCTTATTTTTCAGAATTTTCTTGGCTTGTTTTTTCATGTAAACTAAGAGCCTTGTCTCCCCCTACTCCCACCATAAAAAAAATTCCATCTTTATTTAATCTGTCTGGCACTTACATGGTTCTTACTGGATACTAGGCACTGTCATGAACATGTTAAATTTACAAGCTAATTTAAGAAGGCACTTTTATAATTTTTACTCTTCTTAACCAAGAATGGGTATGTCTTTCTATAAAGTTTCTCTTACATTTTTCAGTAGGCTTTATCATTTTCTTCCTGTAAGATTTTATGCAGTTTTAAATTTATTTTTTTTATTTTAACTGAGGTTTTTTCCATTCATTATATTTTATAACAAGCTATTTCTTATCTATGAAAAGGCTGGTGATTTTCAGTATTAGTTTTGTAACCACCCAGAATATTAGATTCTCTTGTTTCAGTTTCTAGAAATAAAACAATCATCTACAAATAGTAAAATTGCCTTCTCCTTTCCATTGCTTATATCTTGCCTTTCTGGTATCTAAATGCATCAGCTAGCACTTCCAGAACTATATTGAATGTTCTCTCAGTGGATATTCTCACTGCTCGATTTTAGGTTGTTTTAAGAATCCCTACTCAAAAAGAAGACTCTTAGATATTTGGAGGGCCTCTCACTACAGTCTGTATAACCTAACTGCATGGTTTAATTTGTTTTTGTTTCATTTTTGAGATTGTAAGGCCAGGACCTAGTTTAGTCCCTGGGACTTCATGGGTGCTTATCAATTATTTATTGTATGATAAATCAGTGAATGAATGAATGAATGGCATAGTTGTCTGAAGAAGGTTATGCATTGTTTTTTCTTAAAAAAATTTTTTTTAATGTTTATTTGTCTTTGAGGAGAGACAGTGTGTGAGTGGGGGTGGGGTAGAGAAAGATGGGAGTCACCGAATCTGAAGCAGGTTCAAGGCTTTGGGCTGTCAGCACAGAGCCCGACTCAGGGCTTTAAAGCCACGAACTGTGAGATCATTGACCTGAGCTGAAGTCCGGCGCTTAACGGACTGAGCCACCCAGGTGCCCTGCATTGGTTTTTCTTAAACTTCTTGGTGTGTACTTTTCTCATTAAGCTTCTTTCTTTTGTGTCACACTTTTTACCCTCAATGTCCATTTGTTTTCAAACTTTTTTGTTTTCATGCTGTCTAGAATCCTAACTGCCTATTTTCCAACATCCTCTGGAATCTGATTCCCACCCTACCTATCCAAACCTAATTCTATCATTTCACTGTATTTGCTTATTTTTCTCCCTGGGTTAATCTCTGCCATTCCATACAAACATGCTAGGCTCATTCCCACCTTAAGGGTTCCATTTCTAACTTCCCAATTCTTTTTGCATTGCTCTTTGTCTATCCAAACTCTACCCATTCTTCATACTCTAGATGAAGGACTATCCCATAAACATTCCCAGTTCTCTTAGCCTTTCTTCTCCATATTTCAAAACTCCAATGATATTTATGACCAATAATGGACACCTTAATAGATAATTATGTACTATTTTGTGTTGCTGACCATAATTCATGACCATTCATCTTACCACCCAGAAGTAAATTATAATCTTTTGAGGGCAGTGGCCATGACTTAAGCTGTCCAATATAATCCATAGCATCTTACCACAGTGCTTAGCACAGAGGAAACTGAGGGTTGCAATGCTGGCTATAAATAAATAAAGCCAATAAACTTGATTTATTGGCCTGAAAATAGCTCTTTTAAAATAAAGTATTAATGCCTTAGGCTGTGCATGTTTACTTCTCATCACAGACTTCTTTGTTGTACTGTAGTTAGGATGGATTTATACTTTTAACTTACCTGGTAGACAAGTCTGTTTATGATATTACAGGGTTTCAGTATGGGGTAGCCGACCATTTCCTATACAAGAGGCAAGGCGAAGTGATAACCAGATGAGCGTAAAACATGGCTGATTTCAGTTTTCAGTCAGGAAATTAGTTCATTTGGGGAATGGGAATATTCTGGCTCTGTTGCTTAAATGTCAGGACAAGAGCACTCCTGTTTTTATAACTGAGTGACAAGAAGAGTTAGCACTTATCCCATCTGCAAGGGAGGCTGAGACACTGAGTACTTTTCACTGGACACATTCATACTTTGAACAAAGATAGGGTTATTCATTTAAGAAAAAGGAAATGGATATTGGTTAGGCAATGGCAGTCAGCCATAATATAACTTTTTAAAAGTAGAAGTAATTTAAAAATTCACAGGATTGAGTTTTATATCTTCAGAATCATTAGAATTTTCCCAATTACTTATAGACAAAAAGGTAAAATGTATTGAGTAATGTATACATTTAAAATTTATGTATAAGATGGGCCCTAGATGGTCAGAAGCAAGATAGGGATGTCTACTCTCACCACTTTAATTTAACATAGTACTGGAGGTCCTAGCCTCAGCAATCAGACACGAAAAGAAATAAAATGGCATCAAATCAGCAAGGAAAGAGTCAGACTCTCACTGTTTGCAAATGAGGTGATACTCTGTATAGAAAACCCAAAGACTGCACCAGAAAAGACTAGAGTTGATACATGGATTCAGTAAAGTCACATATAAAATCAATGTAAAGAAATCAGTTACATTTCCATACCACCACAGTGAAGCAGCAGAAAGAAATCAAGGAATCTATCCCATTTATAATTGCACCAAACCCATAAAATTCCTAGGAATAAACCCAACCAAAGAGGTAAAAGATATGTATTCAGAAAACTATAAAACACTGATGAAGTAACTGAAGATGACACAAAGAAATGGAAAACATTCCATGCTCATGGATTGGAAGAGCAAATATTGTTAAATGTCTGTGCTACCCAAAACCAATCTACACATTTAATGCAATCTCCATCAAAATACCTCCAGCATTTTTGACAGATCTAGAATGAACAAACAATCCTATAATTTGTGCGGAACCACAAAAGACCTTCAAAGCAATCTTGAAAAAGAAAAGCAAAGCTGGAGGCATCACAATCCTGGAGTTCAAGTTATATTACAAAGTTGTAGTGATCAAGATGGTATGGTACTGGCACAAAACAGACACATAGATCTGTAGAACAGAATAGAAAATCCAGAAATGAACCCACAGCTATATGGTCAACTCATCTTCAACAAACCAGGGAAGAATATCCAATGGAAAAAAAGACAACCTCTTTAACAAATGGTGTTGGAAAAACTGGACAGCAACATGCAGAAAAATGAAACTGGACCACATTCTTGTACCATACACAGAAATAAATTCAAAATGGATGAAAGACCTAAATGTAAGACAGGAAACCATCAAAATCCTAAAGGAGAACACAGGCAGTAACCTCTTTGACCTTGGCCATAGCAACTTCTTACTACATATATCTCTTGAGGCAAGGGAAACAAAAGCAAAAATAATCTATTGGGACTTCATCAAGATAACAATCTTTGGCACAGTGAAGGAAGCAATCAACAAAACTAAAATGCAACCTATGGAATGGGAGAATATATTTGTTAATGACATAGCTGATAAAAATGTTAGTATCCAAATATATATAAAGAACTTATAAAACTTGAACACCCCCAAAAATGAATAATCCAATTAAAAAATGGGCAGAAGACATGAATAGATATTTTTCCAAGAAGACATTCAAATGTGGCTAACAGACACATGAAAATATGCTCAGATCACTCATCACCAGGGAAGAAATACAAATCAAAACTACAATGACATATCACTTTACACCAGTCAGAATGGCTAAAATTAACAACATAGGAAACAACAGGTGTTAGTGAGGAGGGAGAGAAAGGGGAACCCTCTTACACTGTTGGTAGGAATGCAAACTGGTGCAGCCACTCTGAAAAACAGTATGAACGTTCCTCAAAAAGTTTTAAAAATAGAATACCCTATGAATTCAGCAATTGTACTACTGGGTATTACCCAAAGAAATACAAAAACATTAATTCAAAGGGAGACATGCACCCTGATATGTAATAGCAGTATAATCAACAATAGCCAAATTATGGAAAGAACCCAGATGTCCACCAACTGATGAATGGATGAAGAAGATGGGTATATAGACACAATGGAATATTACTCAGGCATAAAAAAAGAGTGAAATCTTGCCATTTGCAACAGCATGGATGGAGTTAGAGAGTATAATGCTAAGCTAAATAAGTCAGAGAAAGACAAATACCATACAATTTCACTCATATATGCAAATTAAGAAACTAGATGAACATATGAGAAAAGAAAAAGAGAGAGGCACACCGGGTAACAGACTCTTAACAATAGAAAACAAACTGAGGGTTACTGGAAGGGAGATGGGCAGGGGGATGGGCTAAATGGGTGATAGGTTAAGGAGGGTGCTTGTAGTGATGAGCACTGAATGTTGTATGTTAAGTGATGAATCCCTGAATTCTACACTTGAAACTAATATTATACTGTATATTAACTAACTGGAATGTAAATAGATAAAAACTTATAAAATAAACATAAATCCTATAACTATGGAAAAAAAAGAATGGGCCCTAGACACAGAAAAAACTGCATGATCTCATTTATATGTGGAATCTTAAAAAGTCAAATATATAGAAGTAGAGGGCAGAATGGTGGATACCAGGGTGGGGAAGATGGAGAGGTGTTGATCAAAGGGTACAAAGTTGCAGTTATGTAGGATGAGTAAATCTAGAGATTTAATATACAGCATGATGACTATAGTTAATAATGTTGTATTCGATCTTGGAAATTTGATCACAGAGTAGGTTCCAGATGCTCTCATAACAAAAAATAGGTGACTATATTAATTAATTTGGCTGTAATAATCACTTCACTATGTATGTGTATATCAAATCATGTTGTACACCATATGGAAATGGCCAACAGGTCCAATGTAAATGGTCAAAGGATGTGAACAGGTAATTAGGAAATTCAGGCAGATTAGGAAGTTTATATAGCCTCTGAACATACAAAATGATGCTCAACTTTAGTCTTAATAAAAAGAAATGCAAATTAGCAATAACAAAAACGACCCTAAAATGTAGGTTTCTGCACCTTTGGGTATATTTAGAATGATAATAGCTGAGTCACCACATGAGAACCTATTCTCATAATTTATATAAATCAAATATATCAGAAATGTATATAAATGAGTAAAAACCATACCAAAAGTATGAAAATAAAATAGATCAAAATAACACATTGGCTGACCAATCTCAGTGTGAACAATTTATCCTAAGGGGTAAATTATAGGATATTTGAGATGTGTATTTATTGATTGATAAGATATTAGAAAGATACAAAGTCAGAAAATGAGCTTTCAAATGTGTAAGATAATTTTACTTTCATTACAAATTTTATGTATACATGTAATAATATATGAAAGGTTGTTAGGTGGTTGAATTATAGGTAACTTTATTTTCCTTACATTTTCATGAAATGACAGTTTATCATGAATAAATATAATATTATGATATAAAAAACTTCGTAAAGTTTGCTTTATGGGAGAGATATTAAAAAATATATACATTATGAAACCAGAACAGAATGGCCTCCTAGTTGAAGAAATAGAAATAACTATCTTATTTTACTATAAAGTGGAATACATTTACTATAATATTTTAGTTATAGTAAGTATTAGCCTTCACAATAGTAAGAAATAGTAGGTAATAATGAAAATGAATGATGTTCAATTATTAAGTCATTAGACCTAAATATGGTAATTTATTCTTTTATTTAACAAAGAGAAAGAACAATTTAAAGTGTTCTCTTATATAAAAAAAATGCCAGAATTAAGGGTCAAAATTAAAATGTTTGACAGCATTCTCTTTAATATGCTTTCTAGGATTTAATTTCATTGCATTAACCTTTACACTATAATCAGAAGCAGGTTATATAAAAGAGTGAAGCTAGAACTTAGATTACTCTGGCAATCCTCTATAAAACATTTTTTTGGTTTTTCTCCAAAGGAAATTTTAAAATATTTTAAAAACCAGAGGGAAGATCTTTAATAAGTTACCTAATTTTTGATTTCTGTAGAAGTAAAGGAATTCAGATGTAAAAGAAAAAGGAATATCAGGAACATTGTTCGAGACTGTAAGCTGTATTTTAAAAATTAAAAAATATATACTTGGAAATACTTAAAATCTCACTTTAAGCTTATACTTGATGAATCACAAAATAGGACTGTGAAATTCACCTTACACTCTAACTTGTCTGCAGAGAAAATGTGGTTATTTAGCCTAAAGCTACTCCTGCCTTTATCCTGAGTGCTAAGATTGACGCCTCCTACTGAAACCAGAAACCTGCCAAGTAGGTTTAGGCAGGAGTCTTCTTCTGTCCTTACTGTTCCAACACTTCCTCTTCTCTGGGCCAATACTAGATAGAGCAGACACCTGATAATGTCACTCTTTCCTCCTTTTATCTTTTCCTTCTCTTTCTCTCCTCCAGAAGCTGGAAGGCATGGGATTTCCTCACATTACCTTTCCAGTCTTCTCTCCCCACAGTGATGATGCTCAAGAAGGAGGTAAAGGAAGTAGGAAGGTCCTTGCTTAAGGCAGTAGCCTGGCTTGCAATATAATTTTTCTCATGTGATAGCCTATTTTGAATGGCAAATGCCAAATATTACGTAATTCTTTCTAGTAAAGGAGAAAAGTCTGATTCATGCTGTTCTATTTGAAATTCAGATTTATTTCCAAGTTTATGCTTCCTATTTACCATGCTTTCCTTTTCTTTTTTTATTGCCTTGTATTAGAATAATTGAGGTTTTATTATTCCACTTTTCCCTCCCTCTACAGATTTGAAAGTTCTGTTTTTCTATTTTTTATTCTTTTAATATTTACCCATACATTTGTAATAAAAATCTGATTTTAAAAGTCCAAGTTAGAGGCGCCTGGGTGGCTCAGCTGGTTAAATATCCAACTTCAGCTCAGGTCATGATGTTGCAGTTTGTGAGTTCCAGCCCCAAGTCGAGCTCTGTGCTGATAGCTCAGAGTCTGGAGCCTGCTTTGGATTCTGTGTCTCCCTCCCTCTCTGCCCCTCCCCAGCTCGTGCTCTTTCTCTCTGTCTCTCAAAAATAAATAACATTTAAAAAATTAAAAAGTAAAATAAAATAAATAAAAATTAATTAAAGTTCAAAGTTAATCAACAATTCCATCCACCTCTTATCAATACAAAACTTAACATGTTAAATCTAATCATTCCATGTCAGTATGCTCCTGTGTTTTAGTAATATCTTGTTTTTAAATGTCTTCCCAGATTAGTCAGTAGCCTTTTAATCAGTGTTCATTTAAAACTTCTCATAAGTATCACTTCTCTACCTATCATTGATTTATGTTTATAGTGAAAAAAACCTTTATTATAGATTTGGTCATATAATTAATAAATACACCTTGTAAAAAATTCAAACAATGCATGTACATATGAGAAATAAAATTTTAAAATTTACCTGAAATCCCACACCCTGAGAGAATCCCATTAACATTTAAAAGACAAATCTTTTATTCATCTTTTTACTCCCAGGTGCATGAGGACAGAGCATATATGACTTTTTTCTTTCCTAATACGGAAACTCTTTTTCAAAATATAGTCTTACAAATGTGTGTGTGTGTGTGTGTGTGTGTGTGAACTTTTTCTCATTTTTCCATTCTATGGCACCCACCCACTCCAACAACCAGTGTTATCAACATGCTGATAATCAACATATATGCATGCACACAAACACATGTAGTTCATTTTATAAATATGAAATCATAATTTATATATTTTGCTTGGATTTGCTCAATAATACACATTGCAAGTCTCTGAATTAGCTGATATAAATCCAATTCTGTTCTTTTTAATTGCCATATTATTTTGTGGTGGGAATGAAGGACAACACATTTACCATTCATCTTTTAATTGAAATTTAAGTTGCTTCCAATGTTCTTAAAGCCAGGAGTGATATTAAAATAAACATTTTGTACATAACTCCTGCCAACTAATGTTTTATTTTTATGGAATTAAAGGGGTTGTTAGATCTAAGGGTATGTGTATTTTTAAAATTTAATTACAATATAACATAGTAAATGTGAAAACATCATAAATGTATACAGATCACTGAATTTTCATAGATTTTACACACCTGTGTAATGGTATTTAGTTCAAAGAATAGAAGTTTACCAGCCCCACCCCCCCCTCCTGAAAGTCCCCTTTATGGTATTTACCAGTTACAGTTCCCACAAGGAAAATCATTTGCTTCATTTCTAACTGCTAATACTTTACTGCACCTTTTGTACTTTAAGTAGAATTATGTAGTACGTATTTTTTTGTGTCTGACTTCACTTTTTAAAAATTTTTTTAATGTTTGTTTATTTTTGAGAGAAAGAGACGTAGAGTGTGGGTGGGGGAGGGGCACGGAGAAAAGGAGACACAGACTATGAAGCAGGCTTCAGACTCTGAGTTGTCAGCACAGAGCCTGACGCAGGGCTCGAACCCATGAACTGTGAGATCATGACCTGAGCCGAAGTCGGACGCTTAACTGACTGAGCCACCCAGGCGACCCCGACTTCACTTTTCAACATTATGTTTGTGAGATTTTCTTTATACTATTGTGTGTGGTTGTGAATAATTTATTCTCACTGCATATATGATTCAGGTTTATGAAAATACCACACTATTTACTTATCTGTTTCAGTATATCTTTGGTGAAGTTATGTGGGCATTGTATTAATCTAAGAGTGAAATTGTGGGTCGTGTAGAATATGCATATGTTCAGCTTTAAGAGATACTGCTACATGGTTCACAACATAGTTGTGCCATTTTTCACTCCAACCAGCAATGCTTGAATCTGATTTCCCACATAGTCCTGATGTTTGCTATCTTGTCTCTTTATTTTAGTCTGGCAGGTGTTGCATTGTATTTTAAATTTCAGTTTGCATTTTCCTGATTATTAAGGAAGTGTTAATATGTTTATTGGTCATTTGAATACTCTATTTTGGGAAATATATGTCTTTTGTCCATAATTCTATTTGGTTGACTATCTTTTTCATACTGATTTGTAGGAGTTGTTTATATTCCTGATACGAGTTGATTATATATATGCTTTTCCATCCTATGGCTTGCTTTTAGAAAAAGGCTCTTAAAGTATCTTGATGCCCAGAAGGATGTCATATTTTAATATAGTTCAATATATCAATTTTTTGGCTTTTTTGTCCCACTTTAAGAAATATTTCCTAACTTGATAGCCTTAAGATATTCCCTGTGTTTTTCTCTTAAAGCCTTATTTTGTTGCATTTTACTTAAAAATTTTTTTGTAAGTTTATTTATTTTGAAAGAGAGAGTAAGCATGGGTAGGGCAGTGGCAGAGTAAGATGGAGAGAGAGAGAATCCCAAGCAGGCTCTGTGCTGACAGCACAGAGTGCTGGTGTGGGCTTCATCTCATGACCTGAGCCGAACCAAGAGTCAGATACTTTACTGACTGAGCCACCAGGCGCCCCTGCCTATTGCTTTTAAATGTAAAATCCACCTGAAATTGATTCTTATGTATGGTGTGAGGGAGAGTCAAAATACATCTTTTTTATATGGATTGACTATAGTATATTGAAAGTATATACTAAAGTATATTGAAAGTATAGTATATTGAAAAGGCATAATGTCATTTTTGCCAGAAATTAAATATGTTTCCCCCCCCCACTGGTCAATTTGCATCTTTGTGTGGATACCACATTGTTTTAATTAATACACCTTTTAAAACACATTGATCTTTCTTTGTAATTTCTCCACCTCATTCTTTAAAATAGCTTTGACTCTTTCTAGTTCTTTGTATTTCTATATGGATTTTGAAAGGAGTTTGTTAATTTTTTTGCAAAAAAACAAAAAAGATAACCTGTTGATTTTTTGACTAGGATTGAACTGAATCTATAAGTTAACTTGAGGAAAATTGACACTGATGTCTTTTCACTGTGGCGTTTTCTGATTTATATGCATGGCTTATTCCATTGTATGTATTTCTTCTTTAATTTCTGTCAGTACTGTTTTTGTAGTTTTTTGTATAGAAATCTCACCCACTATATGCTCAATCTATTCCTAGCATAGGTATTGGTGAGTTTTGATAATATTGTAAATGATCCTATTTTATTTTATTTTTTGTTGTTGTTGTTGTTGTTGCTTATATGTAGAAATATAATTAAATTTTGTACATTAATCTTGTATCCAGCAATCTTCCTATATTCACTTATTAGTTCTAATGTGATGAAGATTAAATGAGTTAGTGCCTGTAAATCACATAGCATCATGCCTAAGAAGAACAAGTACTTAATAATTTTAGTGTATTAAGAGAAGAGATTTCTTTTACTAGATTGGGTGTTGATTATTAAGGTCTCTTCTAACTCGGAGACTCTATTGTTAACATTACAGATAAGGCTATACTCCTTATAAATTACACTTTCCCAGTAGTATACATCTCAAGTCACAACTAAAAATAGTATGAGGGGAGAGAGGGAATTTTAAGGATGGTGATCATACTCTTCCTCAAGAGAAGCATTATTGCATTGTAGAGAAAGAAATCAAGTTTGACTGGTACCAATAAGCTGTGTAGGTAGCTAATATCAATTATAATGCAATTGATGCCAATGGCATTGTAACAAAGCTATTATTGTTAACCATAAATTAACTATGTGATCTTAGTGAAATTATGCTTTTATATTCTTAGTTCCTGTAATTATAAAATGATAATATATTATCCTTCTCAACATTTGGAATGGGGATTATCTATGTATTGAGCATGACAGCATCTGGTGCAAAGTAGGTATTCCATAAATTATGTTATTATTATTTATTCTAAAGTATAAGCTTCACAGAAAAACAAACTGTATTTTAGAGCCGAAGTTGGAAATAAAACACCTATATTTCTATTATAAAGGCCATTTCCTAGTTGGCCCCAAATTATGTTATTTCATGTTACAACTCTCATAGTATTCTTATATAACTAGTACTAATATATGAAGAAAAATGTTGGAGATTAGTTGATGTGTAGAAATGGTTATAAGGCTGTAATTTAATCAGGGAATTCTAACACAGTGTCATAAACCAAAAGTATGAAATAGTTTGCTAATAGTTCGTTGGCAACTTGAGTAAAATTATGACATAAGTAATCTATTCTTTGTTACAAGGCAAAGAAAAAGCACTCACATTTATAAATTTTTAATTGATACTAATGGAAAAGTTTAATTGAATTCTAATCCCCTTGGGTGTTGTATGTAGTATAAATAATAATAATGAAGAATTAAAACATTAAGTGTTTGAATTTTTAAATGTGCATGTCCATTAAGATATAAAAGTATAATTACTGATACTTTCTGTTTATTAGCTTTTATCTTTTAGCCTCAAACATACCCTTCTGTACTCTTCTCTGTGATCCTGGGGATACAACTTTGCAAACCGCATTTCTTCTTTGCCATCTGTGACTTCCTGCAAAATTAGGGCACAGGAGGCAGAAGGCAAACTAGAGACAGGAAAAGGGACTTGCTCCTTCCAGTTTTGCTTCCTCCTCATGTCAGTGTCATGGCAGGAATAGTTTTTCACCCTGGTAGTGCCAGTTTATTTCTCATCCTCCCAGAACTGGCCTCATTTGTTTCCTCAGAGATATCAGTACCAACTTGCAGCTGCCCCCTTAGTGTCCCTTCCTTAGACTTCTGAGTCCCAGTCACATAGGTCTCTCTCCTGAGCTCCGGGGATACCAGCACCAGTTGGCCAGTTGTAATAACTTCATCCTTCTTCTTTGTTCCTCCAGCTGTAAAGATAAGTGTTGCTTTCTGTAATTCCTTTATCTGCTGCTTTAGTGGTTCCTTTTACCTTTCAGTCATCCAATAACTCTTTTTTTTTAATGTTTATTTAGTTTTGAGATGCGAGCATGCATGAGAGGGGGCAGAGGATCCCAAGGGTGCTCCCTGATGACAGGAGAAAGTCCAATGCGGAGCTCAGATTCACAAACCATGAGATCCTGACCTGAACTGAAGTCAGACGCTTAACTGACTGAGCCACCCAGGCACCCAGTCATCCAATAACTCTTTAACCAATTCCTTAAATTAAATTTACTCTGTTAAAATAACTGTGGTTTCTGTTCCCACAACTAGACCCTGACTTATATATTCAGTATTTGAAGAAGATAAGTAAATTAAAACATGAATAAGGTGAGTAAAAGGTATACAGATTTTTAAGTTTATAATGTAGATGGCAGTAAATATACAGAATAGAAAAAAAAAGTGAATTGTAATCCTAATTTGGGGGGATTAGGAAAGAAATTCATACGTTTAAATAATGTGTGCATAATAAAAAAGTATAAAATGACTAAATTTTTTTAACATGTTTTCCATGAAAAGTTTTGGGAAAAGCCTCTGATTAGTACTGATTATGCCTCACCTTACAGAATCTGTGTTTGTTTATTTCAGAGTGGGTTTTTGCAAGGCCCCAAGTTGTCACTGAATTGGCCTGCCCCTGGAGATTCCTCATTCATCATGCCTCTGGTATATACTTTCAAGGCTGGGTCCCCTATAACTTGTGAGATATAAACTTAAGGGTCTGATTTTAATTGTTTTTTCTCCTAATAAGTCATTTTTATTTATGAGTCTCAGAAAGTGCAAGAAAAAGAAGCATTGACATTCTGTGAAGAGAATTTGTTCAAATAGATGCCACTGCATTCAAGTACCAATTTGTTACAGCATTCTGCCTAAAAGATGTTTCCACTTACCCACTAATCCAAATAACATCTTCCTTTGTGAAATGCCCATTCTGTCTATTAACTATGTGATCTCTTTCCACAGTGATCTTAATAGGACCAATCCCTTTTTTTGTTATTGGAATCATCCTTTTGAAATTTGAACCATAGTTAAGGTTCAATAGAAATGTCATCAGAAGACCTAAATGTTTGTACATGAAACACTGATATTATTCCTTCTCAATTTCATTTTAAATCTTTTTGCATTGGAGATTTTTATATAGTATACATATATAATGTATATCAAGTTTAAGCCCAATAAATTAAGATTAGGTAGTTAACTGTAATATTGAAAATAACAGCTATTTAATGTTCACAATTCCTAGGAATTTAGGTTTCTGGTGGATTATAGATTATTATTTGGTCAAGCAAAGCACGTAGTGGAGGGATGATAAATTAAAGCAAACATCTTGCCCTGAAAGTGCTTAATGCTCCTAAAACAAATTAAGTCATATATATAAATAGCCGTAATATGAAGTATGAAAAATTGACAAGAGGAATATATTTGCTTTAAAATCGTGCTGTGGGGCACCTGGGTGGCTCAGTCAGTTGAGGGTCCTACTTCAGCTCAGGTCATGATCTCACAGTTTGTGAGTTCAAGCCCCACGTCAGGCTGTGTGCTGACCAGCTCAGAGCCTGGAGCCTGTTTCAGATTCTGTGTCTCCATCTCTCTCTGCCCCCTCTCCTGCTTGTGCTCTCTCTCTCTCTCTCTCTCTCTCTGTCTCTCTGTCTCTGCTTCAAAACAAAACATTAAAAAAATAAAATAAATACAATAAAATAAATAGTGCTGTGGAGGGGTGCCTGGGTGTCTCAGTTGGTAAGCGTCTGACTCTTGATTTTGGCTCAGGTCATGATCTCAGGGTTCAAGTTCGAGCCCTCCAGCAGGCTCTGCGCTGACAGTGAAGAGTCTGCTTGGGAGTCTCTCTCTCCCTTTCTCTGCCCCTCCCCTGCTCACGCATGCACTCTCTCTCAAAATAAATAAGTAAACATTAAAAAAAATAGTGCTATGAAAACTTGGAGTCTAAAGAAAATTACTTCCAGTATGTGATGAGAGAAGGCTTTCTCTTAGCATATAGTGTTTGGCTCAATCCTGGAAAACTGACAGTGGGGGAAGCACATTCTAGGCAGGGTGAATAGCGCCTGAGTAAAGGCAAGGGATGAGATTGGGAAGTACAAACCTTTTATTTTATTTTTTTTTTCAACGTTTATTTATTTTTGGGACAGAGAGAGACAGAGCATGAACGGGGGAGGGGCAGAGAGAGGGGGAGACACAGAATCGGAAACAGGCTCCAGGCTCTGAGCCATCAGCCCAGAGCCTGACGCGGGGCTCGAACTCAGGGACCGTGAGATCGTGACCTGGCTGAAGTCGGACGCTTAACCCACTGCGCCACCCAGGCGCCCTGGGAAGTACAAACCTTTTAGAAGGGGTCAGGGAGAAAATACATTGGCAGGGAATTAAAGAGAATAGGGAAAGTGAAATGAAAAGTAAATTCACAAAATTTTTTGCTCAAGGATTGGTACTTAGCTGGTATGGTTTAACTTTGGTATATAACCCTAAGGTAATCATAGCCATTACCATAGCTGTTAACCATAATCATAACCAAAATCGCAATCACACCTATACCCATGTCCACAAAATCTTTGGGAAATCACATGGATTTGTGGCTCTCAATTCTATAGGATCAGATACCTCGTTCACTCTTCTTTAATTACATTAGAGATAATACAACCTAAAACTACATACTTTTGAAAAATCAATATAATGCCCCAACTCTATTAAAAGTGGAAAGTAGTTCATGAAACAATGTAAATTTCACTATGAAAATATTGAATATGACTGTAACAGAAAACATAATGAAGAAGCCAAATATTGCCTGTTATCATAAGTTTGCACTTAAGAGAAGTTGATGTAGGAGCATCTGGGTGACTCAGTTGTTTGAGCATCTAATTCTTGGTTTTGGCTCAGGTCATGGTCTCACGATCCATGAGTTCGAACCCCCATCAGGCTCTGTGCTGACAGTGCAAAACCTGCTTCAGATTCTCTGTCTCTCTTTATCTCTGGCCCGCCCCCACTCATGTTCCCTCTCTCTCTCTCTTTCTCTTTCTGTCTCTGTCTCTCTCAAACATAAATAAATACTAATTTTTTTTAAAAGAGAAGTTGATCTAATACACTTTAAGTATAAGTAAAATCAAAGAGCAGAGGTACAGGGAACATAAAAACCTAGAATTGGGGTAGGTAATAAAAGACAAGAGTTACGAATATACAATAAAAATGAACTAACCTCAGATGATGTGGGGATAACATCAGACAGTTACAGGCAATTACCTTCAGTCTCTGAAACTTGGAGGCCAGGGACAAAGGATGGACTGAAACAAACAGAAACACCAGGGGCCTCCAAAGGCTGTGTGGCATACTCTTGGAACAGGAAAAAAGTAAGAGTAATCTGTAACTGCCAAAGAAATTTGTTTTGTTTTGTTTTGAGAGAGAGAGAGAGCACCTGCGAGAGCATGCATGCAGGGGAGGGGCAGAGGAAGAATCTTAAGCAGGCTCCACAGCCAGCACAGAGCAGGCTTGATCTGATGACCATGAGATCACTACCGTGAGATCATGACCTGAGTTGAAATCAAGAGTTGGAAGCTCAACCAACTGAACCATGCAGGCATCCCCAAGGAAATAGTTTTAATATGCAATTTTATAACCTAGATCTATCCTGTGCTACGATTAAAATTTACATAGGAGGTATTAATATGAAAAATTAAAAAACCCTTTATTGACAAATTTAGCAAGATTCTTATCATATGTCTTTGTTTATTTAAAAATATTCTCTCTAAGTCTATTAGGAGTCTGGATCTCCTTTGTTATATGTTTGCAGGTGAACTAAGAATAAGAATACAGGACAGTAGTGGTATATTGTATTGTCAACTCAAAACCACAGACAGCATTGCTTCCCTAAAATGATTTCCTGAACTGATGATCAACATTCTAGTTGCATTCTTGAAAAATATTAAAACCACGAGAAAATACTTTGTGATTATCTTTTAAAGATTTAAATGTGTTATATGTCAAATATTTTAAGCTCAGCTAATTATAAATTGGTCTTTCAGTTGCATAAACATCTGGTGAGGTGTTGGAAAGTTGTGCTCAAGTGAGGCAGCTCTTGACTGTGAGTGACCATTACTTTCCGAAGCCCTAACATCTCTACCTATCCACTAGATGCAGGTAGTAGTCCCTAGTCACTGTAGTGACCCAAAGTGGCCCCATAGATCTATAGAGTTCTCCTATAGGTTTTGGTGTAACCTTCACTGAAATCACTGTTGTAGATGTTAATATCAGTTTGCCAGGGTCAGACTCAAAGACTGAAAACTTTCAGCAATGATTTGAAAGATGGCCAAATCATTTTGACGTTCAGCATTCACTGAACTGCAGGAAGTAAGGCCATCAGGAGGATAAATGCAAAAAGTGAAATTCAGAGGTGAATTAAAACCTCATGTGACACAACACATATTTTTTAAAGTTTGTATCTAACTGCTGTACTCATAGGCTTTTGTAAGTAATTTTGTGCAGATATTTCATAAGCATCGTTCTGTGTTGGCATATTACCAGGGAACTATTGAAAAAAAACTGGATTATGTAATTCACAGGTCTGTTTTCTATAAATTCAATATGCTCCAGTAACTATTACATATCTGAATCACTTCAGAACTATAACAGTAATATATAAGAATAAGTTCAGAAAAAAAATTCAAGTTGTTAATGTGGAGGAGGAAAGGAACATTAGAAATTATTAACTTTCTTGAGAGGATAAAGGAGTAGTGCATGACCTAAGTGATGAAGTCACAACCTTGGGAGTCTCTCAGAACCTCTGTTAGTCCAAGCAGATCATTACATCAGTAAATGTAATTTGTCCCCACTCCCATCCTGGAACTGTGATTGTTTTAAAGGACCTATGAACACCTGTTCTTATACACTCATTTATAAATGAGAAAAATGATTAATTAGGTGAGTATTTTTGCCCAGACATTTCCTTAGTTAAAAATATTTAATGAAAGGGGTGCCTGAGTGGCTCAGTCGGTTGAGCATCCAACTTTGGCTCAGGTCATGATCTCATGGTTCGTGAGTTCGAGCCCCGCGTTGGGCTCTGGGCTGACAGCTCAGAGCCTGGAGCCTGTCTCGGATTCTCTGTCTCCCTCTGTCTGCCCCTCCGCTGCTGGCACTCTGTCTCTCACATTGTCTCAAAAATAAATAAACATTAAATGTTTAAAAAAAAAATTTAATGAAAGGTGGGCCTGGATGGCTCAGTTGGTTTAAGCGTCTGATTCTTGCTTTCCACTACCAGTGCGTAGCCTGCTTGGGATTCTTTCTCTCTCTTTCTCTACCCCTCCCCTGCTCTTGCTCTCTCTCAAAATAAATAAATATAATATAAATATAAATATAAATATAAATATAAATATAATATTTATATATATTTATATATATATTTAATGAAGAAAAAGAGAGTTGCCTGGGTGGCTTAGTTGGTTAAGCATCCAATTCATGGCTTAGGTCATGATCTCACAGTTTCTGGATCAAGCCTATTGAGCCTGCTTGACATTCTCTCTCTGTCTATCTGCCCTTCCCCCACTTGTGCAAATGAGTGTTCATGTCCTCACTCAAAAATAAACTTTAAAGATAAAGAAAAGAAAAGAAAAAAAAACATTTAATGAAGTTATCAGTGACCTAAAAAAGAAATTACCTTTTTTTGCAAAAAAATTTCTATTTTGTAAATCATAGGTGTTTATCACAGGCTATTTTGATGATGTACTTGTTAATCTTTACTTTTAAACAAGGGAAACCTTTAGAAACAGTGGAGCTGACCTCAAAGTATATCCCAGAATGGAACTATGTGGCCTAATCATGAACTCCTAGAAGGCAGAAAACCCTCCCTACTTAACCTACTTTGCATGTGTAGCATTGACTAGAAAAGGAACTGGGTTTAGGGACACCCTGTATTCATTCCTATCATAGCAATTATTTTCCTGTGTTATAATTGCCTGTCTGCTTGCCTGTTCCATTCCAGTATTCCCAATACTGGAAAATCCCAAACTAGAAAATCAGTTTCTTTTATACTAGGTTGGCCTAATTCTTAAAGTGATACAGTAAAATCCTCCTCTATAATTTTTTCAGTTTTATAGTATAAGTTATCAGTATGTGTTTCTAGTTACTGTATTGTTTGATGCATACAAGTGTATAGTTACTACATCATCTTGGCTGAGTAGTGATTGTATTTTTATTTAAAAATTTTTTTAAAATGTTTATTTATTTTTTGGTACGGTGACAGAGTACGAGCAGGGGAAGGGCAGAGAGAGAGGTAGACACAGAGTCTAAAGCAGGCTCCAGGCTCTGAGCTGTCAGCACAGAGCCGACGCGGGCTCAAACTCATGAACCACTGAGCTGAAGGTCGACACTTAACCGACTGAGCCACCCAGGCACCCCATGATTGTATTTTTAAATTGTACCTTGTATATATTTCACTCTTTTGTATTTACATTTGCCTAGTAATTATTTCTCTATTTTTTTACTGTCATTTTCAAATTTATTGCTTTAGGTATATTCTACAATAACATATCCTTGGGCTTTGTTTTTGTTTATTTCCGTTTTTTGAGATATAAGAACATGTAACATTATATTAGTTTCATGTACAGCATAAGATGCAGTATTTGTGTACAAAATGTGTAATCAACTGTTTATGTTACGGTAAGGCTTATAGTCAACAGTAGCTATAGTAGGTTAAACTTTTGGGGAGGTAAAAAGTTATAGTGGATTTCAATACCTGTAACCCTGTATTGTCCATGGTCAGTTTGAATGAGCACTACATATGTATACTTTTTTTCTTGTGGTGATAACTTTTAAAATCTACTCTCTTAGCAACTTCCAAATACATGATATAGGTACAGTATGATTATTGTAGTCACCATGCTATACCTTACATGCCCAGGAAATTTGTACCTTTTGATCACCTTCAACCTTTTTGCCTGCCCCTGCCTCTGCCTCTGGCAAGCATCAATCTGTTATCTGTATTTATGAATTTGGATTTGGGGGCAGTAGGGGTTGCTGTGGTTTTAGATTTCACATATAAGTAAGATCACATGGCATCTTTCTCTGTCTGAATGTTTAATTAGTATAATGCCCTCTACATTGGGGTTCTGTTTTTTAAACATAGCTGGAGTAATTTGGCCCTTTCATATTTGAAATAAGAACTTACATACTTCCTGCCATATTAATGTTTACTATTTAATTTTATTGTTTTCTCCTTTACTTTTCCTTGTTTCTCTTGATAAGACCAAACTACACTTTACTGTCTTTTTCCTCTTATTTAGTTGAAAATTCAACTTTATGTTTCAGTTGTACTAGGGGTTACAGTTTTAAACACAAATTCGCATTTGTGATAATAATAGCAAAATATTAACTTTCTATTATGGACATTACTACTTACCTACCTGATAATCTTCTTTTTTTCTGTACTAATCAGAATGCAGATTTCTTTGGGGAGAAAGGGTTGCGGCAAACTTGATTTCCTGTGCTTTTTTTTTGACTAAGAGTGGCCAGGAACCTCTCTGTAGCTAATGATATACAAGCAGAGTTTATTAGGTGGGACTTTAGGGAGAATGATAATACGTATACTCAGCTGGCATGTATTTTTGACGTTTGCTCTTTCTCTTATCCTGCCTAAAATGCAGATATCTTGCTTCACAAGAAGCAACCATCTTGTGATCATGATGACAAAAGCCACAAGGAAGGGGACTGAGTGGGAATGCAGGCATTTAGGCCATTGTTGGCAATGTGGAACTGTGCCAGACTGCCTGTATCCACCTTCTCTTACCTGAGAAACACAGGCCCCTGTCCGATCAGACTACTTGTTTTGAGTAGCCGAATGCAGTCCAAATGGGGACAGTCACCGTGACCAAAGACATCTAATCCCCAGCTACTCACCTCACATGAGATGGATTAGATGAATGCTCTGATTCCAAACTCTTCCCGAACTTGATAGAATTCTTGTATTTATCAGGGCGCCTGGGTGGCTCAGTCAGTTAAGCGTCCAATCTTGATTTTGGCTCAGGTCATGATCTCACAGTCATGAGATGGAGCCCCACGTAAGGCTCCGCACTGATAATGTGAAGACTTCGTGCGATCCTCTCTCTCCCTCTGCCCCTCCTCCACTTGCTCTCTCCATCTCTCAAAATAAATAAATTAAAAAAAAAAAGAATTCTTGTACTTCTCCCCCTTTCCCCTCATTCTCTACATCAAAAGGTTTGGTGAAATTATTTTGTGTTTTAACTCTCAACTATTATTTGTATTATTTCAGAGAATACCACTTTATTTCAAAACCCTTCATGATTTCAAGTCACTTCCCATTGCGAAGTTCATTTCTCATCACTTTTCTTTCTTCTTCCCCTTTGCTTATGTTAAGATTTCTGTTCTGAGTATCTTTTCAGAAGAGATGTGTGTGAAACCTTCTGTGAGTCCTCGCTTATTAGTCTGTGGTTTTTCCTCTCACTAGCCTGTCAGTGTTATTTAAATACTGTCTACTTGCCAAGATCATAGGCAAGAAATCTGATGTCAGTCTGTTCTTTTTTCCTTTGTAACTGATACTTTTTGTCTAGAAGCTTATATTGTCTACTACTTTCATTGACATAAGCATTATTTAAACATTTCAATATGATATACATAGATGTTATCTTTTATAAGTCAATCCTGTTCAAATTCAGTGAGCACTTTTAACCTGCAGAATGCAAATCTTTCTTGAAGCCAGGCCTAGTATCTAATTATTGCCTCTTTTCCCTTGTTTCTTTCTCTCCTGGATCATCTATGATTTGCTCATTTGGACTCTCATGTGTCCTCCAAATCACTTTTATCTTTCTTCAGGATTTATATATTTATTGATTTTTGCTCCATTTTGAAACATTTCTATACTTTGATTTTTTGCGACAATAATTCAATTCTCAGCACTGCTCATTCTGTTCTTTTTTTCATCTAATGTGTGGCATTTTTTAAAAATTAAAAACTATGCTTTCCATTTACAGAAAGTATGTTTTAATTCTGTGACCAAATGTCCTTAAGTTGTCTTCTTTTTTTGTTATTGATGATATCAAATGTGTAGCCTGTCCATCCCTGAGAGCTACTTTTTTGCTGGGAGCCACAAGCTCTGCTTGCTCTTCCCCCATCTGGTGATGGGTCCCTTTGGGCGCTGGTTTTTATTACCTTCAGGGCTCAGGTTGACCTCATTGGGTACTAGAGACATCAGCATCACCAGCCAAATGGTGGGGCAATGTGAGCTGATGATAGACAAGCATGGCTTGTTCCTAAGGGAACCTCTTTTCTTTCCACTCTCAGCTACATAATTAGTGTCAGGATGAAAAGATGGAAGTCAGCATTCTCTTGACCATATTATGCTTTGGGTCCTGTTCTAAGCAATTTATGAAATTAAATATTCCTGTTATAACAACTCTTTGATCTACACACTGTTATCTCCATTTTATGAAAGAAGAGTCAAGAAACTTGCCTAAGCTTTCACAACTAGGAAACAGTGGGGCCAGAACTTAAATCTGGGAACTCTGTCACTAGCAAGAGAATTAACACTAGAATATGCTATTCTACCCACATGAGCATTCCTCACATGTGTATCCCTCATGGCTATTCCAGGACCAAGGAGATCAGTAGCTCCTTTAAAGGGATCAAAGCTCCCCAGAGGCCAGAATATCACCAGGAATCCCAGGGTTCAGATCCTTGCATGAGGCTTTTCTACTGCCAGTCTTCACGCTCTATTGGCCAAAGTAGGGAAACATCCTATACCCCATCACTCCTTTGGAACCCAAGTAGGGCATAAGGCTTTCACATACCCTTTTACAAACCTCCCTCCCTGAGAGCTGTCATTTAACCTGGAGCTACTGTTGCAAGCTGGAGCAGATTGAATAGGCTGGAGTCAGCAACATGCATCAATATTGCACCATCCTCTCAATGTAAACTGCTGGAGGGTGGTGACTGTTTGCATTCTCAACATCCCTAACATTATAGGAGGTATGGTAGTAGCTCAATAAATATTTACTAAATGAAATTATAAGAGGCCTTAACCATTGAAACCATCCTTCTAAAGTAGTACGTTAGACCTAGAACTCCATCCCCAAACTCTAGTTCCCAAGCCAATCCTTTTCTCAGTTTTTGGAAAGCCATCTCTGAGATGGCTATCCTTTTATAAGAGGGAAAGGGAATCCTTCATTCTTTTGGTTATGAGTTTTCAACAATAAAAAAAGTTAAGACTTTAATTTCTTATGGAACAAGTGAAGGAAGAAACACTGTGACCAGAGAAGAGCCCTAGAAAACTCTGTGTGATTGTGTGTGTGTGTGTGTGTGCACGCGCACATGTGCGCGTGTGATGCTTGGAGGGAAAGAACAGAAAGATCAAGCTGATGAAAAGTTAACATGCCAACCCAGCCCCACAAAGAAGAAGGAAATGTTGCTTAGCAACTAGAAGTTTCAGGAAGGAAAATTCTAAATTCCAGTGGGGGAAAGTGTGGAAGGTAGGTTAATGTATATCTAAAGTGAAGGCTTTTGAGATGATTGTTGTGGTGAATAATTTGCTTTGAGAAATATGCTGCTGCTTTTCCTCTGCATCCATTAGAAATTTGTCCCTGTCTCAAAACATAACTAATAAATGGCCAAAATGAATGGAGTGACTAAACTGGGGTCAGCTTGTTCATTATAAACAGATGTGGCCAGGGACCAAACATGAAAATCATCTGCTACTTCACTGCTCTAATTGTTTTGTCTTTTTAATTACCTTATCAATGCATGAATATATTCTCATGGTAGAAGATTTTTAAAATTCAGAAGTATTAAGAGCAAACCCTGAAATAACCCCTCTAGTATGCTTTTCCTACTTTCCTTTCCCAGTTGGTACCACTTTCAAGAGTCTGATACAGGCATCCTTCTGTCCTTGCCCATGCATTTGTGTGTGTGTGTGTGTGTTCATGTTCGTGTATTTGCTTTATAATTTTTAACACAAGGGGATCATATCCTACTATTTGAACTTATATACATGTATACATATGTATACACATGTGTATATATACATATATACACATATATAAATGTATGTTTTATAGGCATATGTGTGTATAAGTCATTCTTTTTATGTGCCATACACTGTATTCCATTCACATCTTTTCTATTGACAGGCATCTCAGTGTTTTACACTAATACAGACAATAAATTTATGGATAGCCTTGAATATATCAATGGGCACTTGAGAAAGTGTTTTTTGAAAATTAATTTCTAGAAGTAGAATTGCTAGCCTAAAGGATCTTAAGTGTTAGGTATATATTTCCGAATTGCCTTCCCAAAAGACTTTAAAAAGTCTACTGCATGTTAATGTGTCCATTTCCCTGTATCTTTCCCACATATGACAGTTTGTGCCATCTGATAAGTGAAAACTCACACACACACACCACACACACACACACACACACACACACACATGATAGCCAGTGAGAATGACTATCCTTTATATATGCTGGCCATTTTGTTTCTTTTTTTGAGAATTGCCGTCTGGCATCCTGTACTCATTTTAGTGTTGTTTGTCTTTTACTAAATTATTTGTAACAGTCTTTATACATTCCAGTTATTAATACCTTGTCTGCTAAATGTGTTACAGTAATTTATTTCTACCACATATATTTTATCTTTTTTTAATGTTTTATTCCCAATTACACAGAAGTTTTAAAGTTTTTTGGGAGAGAAATCTTTCATCGATACTTGATAGTTTCTGGGTTGGGGGTATACTTGAGAGGAGCTTTGCTACCCCAAAGCTTTAAAATATTCTGTATTTGCCTCTAACACATATATATTTTTGCTTAATGTTTAGTACTTGAAACCATCTGGAATTTGTTTTAGTAAATAATCTGAGGAAGAAATAGTATCTTGCTTTACTTTTTTCATATGATGGCTACTTTCCTTCAAATTAGTAAATATGCAATCTTTTCCCACTGATTAAAAGGCCAACCTAATTGTAAAGTCTTACATATATGTGAATCTGGTTGTGTACCCTATTCAGTTTTATTTCCCTATTCCCAAACTCTCCAGTTTTAGTTAGAATAGGCCTAATCACATGTATTCTATCTATTTAGAAGTCCTGCTCATTGATAATCTTTTAGAATTTTTTTTCTCTGCCAGGGAATCTTCTTTTTCATATGAAAGAAATTAGACAGATAAATAGATTGATACTGATACAGTCTTTTGGATTTTGTTTTCCAAGTATTTAACGTTTTTAATGAGATCTATTTTTTTCACTGGATTTTGCCTATAAAAAGAAATGTGCTAGCTTTATCTCTGTTTTTCCTGTTGACGGTCATTTCTTTCTCCTGTGTCTTCATTACACTCAGCATTGCTGTGAGAGCTGTCCTTTTCTTGTGTCTTGAGTTAGAATGCTTCTCAATTTTGCCATGAACTCTGCTGTTTTCTGTAGGTTTCATATAAACATCCTTTATTAATTGAGGATATTTCCTTTTAGCTTCCACTTGCTGAATTTTTAAATCATCAAAGAACACTGAATATAATCAATGGATTTTTTCTTTAGTCTGCTAATAATGATATATGCATTTATTTTGTAATGTTTAACCAGGTGTTTTGGGAAACCCTTGTTAGACTTTTCTTTATAAGCATACATTTCAAGATTTTTCCTCTCCCATTTCTACTAAAGAACAGAGGGGAGAGATCATTTAACCAGTGTGAATAAGGTAATGGAGTAATAATTGGTTCAGTTTACTACCAGTCATTAGCTGCACCAAGAGGTTAGACAGAGATCTGTCTTCCTCACATAAAGTATGAAGGAAAGGGGTCAGGCACATCAAAACAAAACAAAACAAAACAAAACAAAACAAAACACAAAACAACAAAAAACCAGAATCTCATAGGCAAGACTGAAACAAGTGCGATGATATCTATGTTTGTGTAATATGGTATTGGTTATAGAATAAGTGTTCAGTGGAGTAATACTCTGTTTTCTGAATCTCTTAATGTACTGAAATGTCTGCCTCTTTATTTATCAGATGTACACACATACATACACATATATCTATAACCAAGGGGAGCAACTTTCCTCTGATTTTTGCCAACATCAAAGAGAGATAATTCTACTTGATTATGATGTATTCTTTAATTTTCATGCTCATGAGAAAAGATTGGATTACATTCCTCTTTTTTGTACACATTTGTCCTTTGTTGACAGTAGAGTTTTGCTATTCTCAAAGAATGATTTACCAATGTTTTCATATTTTTTTCTGCTCTAGAACAGTTTACTTATAATGTAGAAAATATTTGAAGTTTGATAGAGTCCTTCTATTAAATTATCAGTCTTTTAAAAATAGTTTTAATTGCCTTGTTCATTTCTTCACTACTAATACTTCTATTCCTATTTTTATGTTTTAAGTTAACTATAATAATATATACTTTTCTATGAAGTGATATGCTTCACCTAGTTTTCTAAATTTATGGCGAAGGACAGCCATAATGTTTTCTTATAATTCATACCTTGTTTAATGTAATTTTAGTTCTTGTGCAACTTATAATGTTGTTTATCTGTGTCTCTTCTAATTTTCTTTTCAATATAATTGCCAGATTTTCAATTTAATGGGATTTCCCAAGAACAAACTTGATTTCACTCATTATGCTTACTGTTTTCATGTTATTTAGCCAATTTCAGCTTTATATTTATTAATTCTTTAACTTTTTGGCTTATTTTTTTTTAATTTTTTTAATGTTTATTTATTTTTGAGAATGAGAGACAGATTGTGAGTGAGGGAGGGGCAGAGAGAGAGAGGGAGACACAGAATCCCAAACAGGCTCCAGGCTCTGAGCTTTTAGCACAGAGCCTGATGTGGGACATGAACTCGGGAACAATGAGATTATGACCTGAGCCAATGTTGGATGCTTAATCAACTGAGCCACCCAGGCACCCCTTTTTGGTCTCTTGTCAGTCTTTCTTGGTTTCTTAAGTCATATGTGTGATAGGATGAGTAAATCAGATATTTGTTGTCTCAGTTTAATCTCAAACCCAGAGGCTAAAAGCAGAATAGTAGAGGACAAGGAGCCCTATATTTCTAAATGAAGAAATAGTTTATCTGTGTACAACTGACAAAAGAATTAGCTGACAAGCAGTTTTGTGACCCTAAACTCAACTTAAGAGGATAAAAAGATTGAGGTTGGAGAGCCAAGGAAAAGAAGATATTGTGAGGAAGTGTTATCACTTGATGACATTTTCCAACCATACTTCCCTCCACATTTCGTGTGTGGGATGAGTGGGTGGAGGCAATGTTAGCCCTGACCTCTGGACAAATTAGAGTGCCTTGAAGAGATCCTCTTTAAAGAAAAAAAAATTTACGTCCAAGTTAGTTAGCATATAGTGCAACAATGATTTCAGATGATTCAATGGAATCAGTAGATTTCTTAGTGCCCCTTACCCATTTAGCCCATCCCCCCCACCACAACCCCTATGGTAACCTTCTGTTTGTTCTCCATATTTAAGTCTCTTATGTTTTGTCCCGTCCCTGTTTTTATATTATTTTTGCTTCCCTTCCCTTGTGTTCATCTGTTTTGTATCTTAAAGTCCTCATATGAGTGAAGTCATATGATATTTGTCTTTCTCTGACTGATTAATTTCTCTTAGCATAATATCTTCTAGTTCCATCCATGTAGTTACAAATGGCAAGATTTCGTTCTTTTTGATTGCCGAGTAATACTCCATTGTGTATGTATATGTATATGTATGTGTATGTGTATGTGTATATGTATATACACATACATATACATGCACACCACATCCTCTTTCCATTCATCCATTGATGGACTTTGGGCTCTTTCCATACTTTGGCTATTATTGGTAGTGTACATGTGCCCCTTCGAAATAGCATACCTGTATCTCTTGGATAAATACCTAGTAGTGCAATTGCTAGGTTGTAGGGTAGTTCTATTTTTAATTTTTTGAGGAATTAACATACTGTTTTCCAGAGTAGCTGCACCAGTTTGCATTCCCACCAGCAGTGCAAAAGAGATCCTCCTTCTCCACATCCTCGCCAACATCTGTTGTTGCCTGAGTTGTTAATGTTAGCCATTCTGACAGGTGTGAGGTGGTATCTCATTGTGGTTTTGATTTGTATTTCCCTGATGATGAGTAATGTTGAGCATTTTTGATGTGTTAGTTGGCCATCTGGATGTCTTCTTTGGAGAAGTGTCTATTCATGTCTTTTGCCCATTTCTTCACTGGAATATTTGTTTTTTGGGTGTTGAGTTTGATAAGTTCTTTTTTTTAAAAAATTTTTTAATGTTTTTATTTAATTTTGAGACATAGAGAGAGCATGAGCTGGGGAGGGGCAGAGAGAGGGGGAGACACAGAATCTGAAGCGGGCTGCAGGCTCTGATCTGTCAGCACAGAGGCAGACGCAGGGCTCAAACTCACGGAGTGTGAGATCATGACCTGAGCTGAAGTCAGACACTTAACTGACTGAGCCACCCAGGCTCCCCGAGTTTGATAAGTTCTTTATAGTTTGGATACTAACCCTTTATCTGATATGTCATTTGCAAATATCTTCTCCCATTCCATAAGTTGCCTTTTAGTTTTGCTGATTAAGAGATACTCTTATAGAATTTTATATCCCTGCCTTCCCCCCTTTTCCCCTGGTGTTTGATGAGGCAAAGGAACAGTTTTTGGTCTGAACTTACAGAAAATGAAAAGCAGAAAGTATGTGGCTAAAGCGATCTTCCTGTGGAAGAGCAGAGAGGTCCCTTTATCCACTGATGGATAAAGAGAAATATATGTTTTCCTAAACCAGATGTCAGTCATAAAAATAGAGCCATTTGGATAAATGGACCAAAAAGAGGCTGGAGGTAACCTTAGATACTGAATCTGAGGGCAAAATCTTAAGTGGCCAGGCCAGAAACAGAGCTCTGCCTATATTAACAGAGCTATAATTGGATGTTCCTAGTGAAGAAATCTCTACAAAACCCACAAAAATACCCTATGAAGTCAGCATTGAAAAATCATCAAGCCCAGAGAGCACACTCACTATGTCACAACACCACTTCCCCATCAAGTCAGACTTTTTATTCCCCTTTACTCCCTTATCCCATCTCTGACTCTGCCCAGCTCCAACCCTGGAGCATCCTAATATCACAGCTAATGGTGTGAGTTTGAGTGAGGAGGAGCTGACAAAGCAAGGGCAGAAGTTCCCACACACACCCTGCCCTCTCCTGCCGAATTGCATCCTGAAATGAACCTGAGCTGGGGGAGAGAGAAGTGAAGCGTTAAAAAAATCCCAATGTAGACTATTTTACTAAAATGGACAGTTGAATCCCTTAAATAAAACTGTAGTTGTTACTCGAAGTGACTGGAGGATTTTTTTTTTTTTTTTTACTGTCTAACTAGGAAAGCTATGACGTTTTCTCAATATTTTATCCAATGAGAGGGGATGAATAAGACTGTAGAATGGATTTAAGAGGATAATTAAAAATAAATAACTTTGTAATATGTTTGCATCCTATCAATTACTGCTAGTTCAACATACCAGTTACATAATCTTAACTCATTTATTTTCAATCTTTGTTGTTTACTAATATGTGCATTTAAATTTATGAATACTTCTCTGAGTACTGACTGTTTTGACCACATTACACAGATTATATAATTAGTGCTTTCATTTTATTCATTATAATGAATTCATTATTCATATTCATTTATTCATTATTCATTATAAATTATTATTGTAATTTCAACTTTACTTTCATCTGAAGGGCATTTAAAAATTTACAAGTGTATGACTCCTTTTGCTATTTTTTGTTGTCAGTTTCTAATTTATTGCAATTTGGAAAGAAAATTTACCCTCTATGATTTGTCTGTTTGAATAATGAGAATTTTCTTTGTGGCTCAACACACATATTTCTACCAGGGGGCTTAAACCCAGTATCAAAGGGAGCAGTTCTCGTGCCCCTAAATCTTCCTTATGCAATTTCATGTTCTGACTTCCTTGATTTAGAAACATCAGGATCCAAACACATGTCACTCCATGTTGGCTATGTCCTACAGCTCCTTCACACCATCATCCCTTTCCTGGTATAGCAGCCCCCACACATCCCTGATATGTTATGTTGTGACTTGACCCTAGTTATTGGTCTGGAGACCTGGGGGAATGGTGAGAGGATAGATGCTGAGTGGGATGCATACTTTCTTGCAAGACAGAGACCTCTGGACCATCTCCAAGCAAGGGAGGTGTGACAGCCTTTTTAAGGGAGGGGTGGGCCACTTCTACAGGTCCAGATGGTTCAGGGAAATCTGAGATTTCAAGTTTCTCCAGTACATCAACCAAGATGGTTCCATACTAACACTCAGAGTCACACTCATGATGAAGGGCCTGACCTTGGTAGAGCAGACTTTCCAGGACTGAGAATTTAGCTTTGTTTGCAGCCAGCTATATTTATAATTAAGTCCTGTACCTGATTCACAACTCTTTCTTTCTGTTGTCCTATTGCAGGAGGAGAGATTCTCTTCAAAAGCTGCCAAGGAGACTCCCTATCTTCCCCACTTTGCCCTAAATTGATGATTAATCATCAGTGGGCTTTTATTTTCCTTCTCCAGTGCCTGGTTGTACTCAACAAATTCCGTCTGATTCCATTGTCCTTATAATTATGACTTTTCTCAAACTTGTTGAAGATTTGAGACCTTGAACACATCAGTGCTTTTCCTTCCACTATGATCCCATCTCAGTTAACCACCAGTGGAATTTTAATGGTTTACTCTGCAAAAGCTAGTCTCCTAAGATGACCCCAGTGCCACCGCATCCTACATGTGTATGTTACACATCCTATTTCCTCTCCCTTTGAATCTGGCTTAAGCTTGTGATTGCTTTGATCAATAGAATACGAAATGAGTGATGCTTTGGCCTAGCCTTTAATTGACCTAGCAGTTTCCACATCCTCTCTTTTGGAACACTTGTTTTTGGGATGTTCCCTCTTGGAACCCAGCTGCCATGCTGTGAAAAGCCCACTTGTAGGCATGCTGATCGCCAGTCCCAGGTGATCTCACATTGAAGCCAGCATCAGCTTCCAACCATGTGAATGAGCTCAATTAAGCTCATGACTTGATGACTGCAACCCCAGCTGACCTCATCGAAGCTGGAGAACTGCCCAACTGAGCCCACAGAATCATGAGAAATAATGAAATGGTTATTTTAAGACACTAAGCTTCGGAATTACTTGTTATGCAACAATATGTAATCAGAAAATGTTGCCACAGTATGTCGGGAGATACCATACTCCATTCACTGTTAATAGTGGGATCTTCACTGTTAACCAGCTGGTGAGTGATTTGGCTACAAAAATTTCATCCTTAAAGTCTGCTTCCTTGGACCACTTAGCATCAACTGCCTGAAATCAGGTCCCCTTGGAAGTATTTGTTGAGATAGAGAAGACAGAGATAAGCATGCACAAAGTGTATTGGAGAGCAATGAGAAACAATGCCTGTGAGGGAGTAAGTAAGGACTGAGCAGAAGGAGAAGTTGAACTATGATGTATTTGTCCCAGAGGTTTCAGCCAATCCTGCAGGGAGCTCTGAAGATGGGACCTTCAGAGGTGTCCTAAATTGAGGTAAAAAGTATGGGATGAGTAATTGGATGCAAGCTGCTTCCAGGGAGGGGGCCAACATTGAGAGCGGCATCCGTGACAGTGCACCACTCTACTGCCAATTTCAATATTTTATAAGGCTGTTTTATTTTCACCCCTTTTATCTATCAAACTTTTGTTTGACTTAGTTGTTTGAAAACTATAACCACTTTCTATTCTTTTGATTTTTATCCTTACATGTTTGAATGTGCATTAACCTTATAACTTTCTATCAATGTCCATATTTAATCAGAATATCTCTTCTTTGCTTGGAAGGCATGGGATTTATAGTCTATTTTTATGTTTTCTTCTCTTAACCTCTCTCCTTGCTGCCACTCATGCTTCTAGACTGATGTATTATAAATACACATTATTTTATTTGCACTAATAACTTTTAAAACTTAGATTTTTGGGGGCGCCTGGGTGGCTCAGTTGGTTGAGCGTCCGACTTCGGCTCGGGTCATGATCTCACGGTCTGTGAGTTCGAACCCCGCATCAGGCTCTGTGCTGACAGCTCAGAGCCTGGGGCCTGTTTCGGATTCTGTGTCTCCCTCTCTCTATGACCCTCCCCTGTTCATGCTCTGTCTCTCTCTGTCTCAAAATAAATAAATGTTAAAAAAAATAAAAAA
The DNA here is from genome assembly GCF_007474595.2 of Lynx canadensis. Taxonomy (NCBI): domain Eukaryota; kingdom Metazoa; phylum Chordata; class Mammalia; order Carnivora; family Felidae; genus Lynx; species Lynx canadensis. The sequence goes on from NC_044303.2 coordinate 171,319,489, forward strand.
AAAAACTTAGATTTTTTGCTCATTTAGCATTCTTTCTTGTATCCTATGTCACTCCTGTGCATATAAAAGTTTTATTGCAGTTCATCCTATAGTGATTATTTTTTAAATTTATTTATTTTAATTCAAGTTAGTTAGCATACAGTGTAGCATTGGTTTCAGGAGTAGAACCCAGTGATTTATCACTTACATATAACACCCAGTGCTCATCCCAACAAGTGCCCTCTTAATGCCCATCATCCATTTAGCCCATCTCCCCACCCACCTCCCCAGCAACCCTTAGTTTGTTTTCTGTATTTAAGTCTCTTATGGTTTGCTTCCCTGTTTTTATAATTTTCCCTTCCCCTTCCCCATGTTCATCTGTTCTGTTTCTTAAATTCCACATGATTGTAATCATATATTTGTCTTTTACTTATTTCTCTTAGCATAAATACACTGTAGTTCTGTTCACATTGTTGCAAGATTTCATTCTTTTGAATTGCCGAGCAATATTCCATTGTGTATATATACCACATCTTCTTTATCCATTCATCAGTTGATGGATATTTGGGCTCTCTCCAGAGCTTGGCTGTTGCTGATAGTGCTGCTGTAAACATTGGGATCCATGTGCCCCTTTGAATCAGCATTTTTGTGTCCTTTGGATGAATAGCTAGTACTGCAATTGCTGGGTCATAGGGTAGTTCTGTACTGTTATCCAGAGTGGCTGCACTAGTTTGCATTCCTACCAGCAGTGCAAAAGTGTTCCTCTTTCTTTGCATCCTCACCAACATCTGTTGTTTCCTGAGTTGTTAATTTTAACCATTCTGACAGGTGTGAGGTGGTATCTCATGGTTTTGATTTGTATTTCTCTGATGATGAGTGATGTTGAGCATATTTTTATGTATCTGTTAGCCATCTGGATGTCTTCTTAAAAAAGTGTCTATTCATGTCTTCTGCCTGTTTTATCACTGGGTTATTTGGTTTTTTTGGATGTTGAGTTTGATAAGGTCTTTATAGATTTTGGATTTTAACCTTTGTCCAGTATGTCATTTGCAAATATCTTCTTCCATTCCTGTGGTTGCTTTTTGTTTTGTAGATGGTTTCCTATGCTGTGCAGAAGCTTTTTATCTGATGAGGTCCCAGTAGTACATTTTTGCTATTATTTCCTTTGCCTCTGGAGACATGTCTAGTAAGAAGTTGCTGTGGCCGAGGTCAAAGAGGTTGCTGTCTGTTTCTCTTGTAGGAGTTTGATGGTTTTCTGTCTCACATTAGGTCTTTCATCTGTTTTGAATTTATTTAGTGTGTGGTGTAAGAAAGTGGTCCAGTTTCATTCTTCTGCATGTCACTGTCCAGTTTACCCAGCACCATTTGAAAAGACTGTCTTTTCTTCCCTGGATATTCTGTCCTGCTTTGTCAAAGATTAGTTAGCCATACATTTGTGGGGCCATTTCTGGGTTCTCTATTTTGTTCATTGATCTTTGTGTCTGTTTTTGTGCCACTACCACATTATCTTGATTATAGCTTTGTAATATAGCTTGAAATCTGGAATTGTGATACCTCCAGCTTAGGTTTTCTTTTTCAACATTACATTGGCTATCCAGGGTCTTTTGTGGTTCCACACAAATTTTAAAATTATTTGTTCTATCTATGTGGAGAATGCTGGTATTATTTCATAGAGATTGCATTGAATGTGCAGATTACTTTGGGTAGTATTGACATTTTTAAAAAAATTTTTAATGTTTATTTATTTTTGAGAGAAAAAGGAGGGTGCAGAGAGAGTGGAAAACACAGAATCCGAAGCAGGCTCTAGGCTCTGAGCTGTCAGCCCCAAGTCTGATGCAGGGCTCAAACGCATAAACTGTGAGACCATGACCTGAGCCAAAGTCAGATGCTTAACCAACTGAGCCACCCAAGTGCCCCAATGTCAACATTTTAACAATATTTGTTTTTCCAGTCCATGAGCATAGAATGCTTTTCCACTTTTGTGTCTTCTTCAATTTCTTTAATAAGTTTTCTATAGTTTTTAGCATACAGATCTTTTACCTCTTTGGTTAGATTTATTCCTTGGTATCTTATGGTTTTTGGTACAATTGTAAATTGGATCGATTCCTTGATTTCTCATTCTGCTGTTTGATTATCGGTGTATAGAAATGCAACTGATTTCTGTATGTTGATTTTATATCCTACTTTGAAGAATTCATGTATCTGTTCTAGCAGCTTTTTGGTGGAGTCTTCTGGGTTTTCCACATAGAGTATCATGTCATCTGCCAAGATTTCTTCCTTGCCAATTTGTATGCCTTTTATTTCTTTTTGTTGTCTGATTGCTGAAGCTAGGGCTTCCAGTACTATTTTGAACAACAGTTGTAAGAGTGGACATCACTTTCATGTTCCTGACCTTAGGGGGAAAGCTCTCAGTTTTTCCCCATTGAGGATGGTCTCAGCTGTGGGTCTTTCATATATAGTCTTTATGATGGTTTAGGTGTGTCCTTCTGTACTTTCTTGATGGTTTTTTTTTATCAAGAAAGGATGCTGTATTTGGTCAAATGCTTTTTCTGCATCTGTTGAGGAATCATATGGTTCTTAGCCTTTCTACTATTAATGTGATGTATCATGTTGATTGATTTACAAATATTGAATCAGCCCTGCAGCATAGGAATAAATCCCACTTGGTCATGGTAAATAATTATTTTAATATACTGTTGGATTGGATTTGCTCATATCTTGTTGAGAATTTTTGCCTTTATGTTCATCAGGAGTAGTAGTCTGTAATTCTCCTTTTTAGTGGGGTTTTTGTCTGGTTTGGGAATCAAGATAATGCTGGCTTCATTAATGAGTTTGGAAGCTTTCCTTCTATTTCTATTTTTTGGAACAGTTTGAGAAGAATAGGTATTAACTCTTCTTTAATTTAGAATTCCCCTGGGAAGCCATCTGGCCTAGGACTCTTGTTTGTTGGGAGAGTTTTGATTATTGACTCAATTCCTTTGTTATGTGTCTGTTCAAATTTTCTGTTTCTTCCTGTTTCAATTTTGTTGGTGCTTGAGTTTCTAGGAATTTGTCCTTTTCTTCCAGATTGCCCAGTTTGTTGGTACATAATTTTTCATATTATTCTCTTATAATTGTTTGTGTTTCTATGGTGTTGATTGTGATCTTCTTCATCTGTGATTTTATCTATTTGGGTCTTCTCTTTTCTTTTTGATAAGTCTGAATTATCTGTTTCTGTTTGTTTCTATATCATTTATTTCTGCTCTAATTTTTATTATTTCCCTTCTTCTCCTGGGCTTTAGGCTTTATTTTGCTGATCCTTTTCTAGCTCCTTTAGGTGTAAGGTTATGCTGTGTATTTGGAACCTTTCTTGCTTCTTGAGATAGACCTGAAAAGCAGTGTACTTTCCCCTTAGCACTGCCTTTGCTGCATCCCAAAAGATCTGGACTATCATGTTTCATTTTCATTGGCTTCCATGTACTTTTAAATTTCATCTTTAATTTCCTGATTAACTCATTCATTCTTTAGTAGGATGTTCTTTAATATGCACTGTGTGATCTTGATCTTTTTGTACCTGTTGAGGGCTGTTTTGTGATCCAGTATGTGATCTAGTCTGGAGAACGTTCCATGTGCACTTGAGAAGAATGTGTATTCTTCTGCTTTAGGATGAAATGTTCTGAATATATCTGTTAAGTCCAGCTGGTCCAGTGTGTCATTCAAATCCATTGTTTCCTTTTAATTTTCTGCTTAGGTTAGCAGTTCATTACTATAAGTAGGGTATTAAAGTCCCCTACTATTATTATTATTATCAAGGAGTTTCTTTATGTTTGTGATTAATTGTTTTATATATTGGGAGCTTACAAGTTGCGGCATGAATATTTACTATTGTTAGATCTCCCTGAGGGATAGACCACTTAATTATAATATAATGCCTTTGTTCATTTCTTGTTAAGTATTTGTTTTAAAATCTAGTTTGTCTGATATAAGTATGGCTGCTCTGGCTTTCTTTTGATGTTCATTAGCATGGTAGATGCTTCTGCATCCTCTCACTTTCAATCGGCAGATGTCCTTACATCTAAAAAGAGTCTCTTATAGGCAGCATATAGATGGAATTGTTTTTTTAATCCATTTGATAACCTATGTCTTTTTATTGGAGGATTTAGTCCATTTACATTCAGAGTGATTATTGAAAGGTATGAATTTAGTGCCACTGTGTTGCCTGTAGAGTTGGTATTTCTGGTGATATTCTCTGGTTCTTTGTAGTCTTTGTTGCTTTGGTTTTCTTTTCTTTTCTTTCTTTTTTTTTTTTTTTTTTTTTTGAACTCCACTCAGAGAGTCCCCCTTAAAATTTCTTGCAGGGCTGGTTTAGTGGTCATGAACTCTTTTAGTTTTTGTTTGTCTGGGGAATTTTTTTATCTCTCCTTCTATTCTGAATGACAGCCTTGCTGGATAAAGAATTCCTGGCTGCATATTTTCTCCATTCAGCACAATGAATATTTCCTGCCACTTCCTTCTGGCCTGCCAAGTTTCAGTAGGCAGGTCTGATGCTAACCTTATGTGTCTACCCCTGTAGGTAAAGGACCTTTTGTCCCTAGCTGCTTTCAGAATTCTCTATCTTTGTTATTTTGCAAGTTTCACTGTGATATGGAATGGTATTGACCTGTTTTGTTGATTTGAGGGGAGTTCTCTGTGCCTCTTGGATTTGAATACCTGTTTCCTTTCCACATTAGGGAAGTTCTCAGGTATAATTTGTTCAAATAAACTTCTGTCCCTTTTCCCCCACTCTTCTTCTGTGACTCCTGTGATGTGGATATTGTTTCATTTTATAGAATCACTAAATTCTTTAAGTCTTCCCTCGTTATCTAATACTTTCCTTTCACTCTTCATTTCATCTTCATTATTTCCATAATTTATCTTCTATATCACCTATTCTCTGCTTCTTCAGTCCTCATTGTGACTGCATCCTGCCGGTTTTGTATCTGAGCTATAGCATTTTTTAATTTCAGCCTGAGTAATATTTAGGTCTTTTATCTCTGCAGCAGGGGTTTCACTAGTCTTCTCTGCTTTTTGAAGCCCAGCTAGTAGTCTTATGACTATTGTTCTAAATTCTTGTTCAGATATATTGCTTATATCTGTTTTGAGCAAGTCTCTGGCTGTGATTTTTCTTGATCTTCTTTTGGGGAGAACTCCTCTGTCTGGTCACTTTGACTAAGTTTCTGTTTTGCATGTTTTAAAAATTGTTATATTTCCTTCACCAGAGAGTACTGCTATATTAAAAAGGGATCATACATGGTCCAGGGCCTGGAACTTCAGAAAGTGTTTCTGGTATAAGCTGTGTGCATTCTGCTGTTTTGGCTTCCTGTTTCCCACTGGTCAGTCCTCTGCAGAGCTCTTCCTTGCTTGTAGTGGGAAGTGTCCAGACCTTTAACTAGGTGTACTTCTATTTGTTTGTTCAAGTAAGCTGGAAAAAAAAGGGCTGGGGGGGAGGCTGATCCCTGAAAAAAAGAGAAAAGAAAAGGGAAAAACAAACAGAGAATCAAACTATAAGGCTGAGTCCAAAGAAAAAGAAAGTGGAAAGAAAAAAAAGAAGAAAAAAGAAAGAGAAAAGAATAAAAAGATTGATCCCCCCCCAAAAAAAGAGAAAAGGAAATGAAAAAAAACAAGAAACTATGAACCTGATTCTGAAAAAAGAAGAAGAAGAAGAAGAAAAGAAGAAGAAGAAGAGAGAAAGAGAAGAAAAGAAGAAGAAGAAAGAAAAAGAAAAGAAAAAAAAGAAAAAAAAAGAAAAGAAAGAAAGAAAGAAAGAAAGAAAGAAAGAAAAGAAAGAAAGAAAAAAGAAAGAAAAGAAAAGAAAAAGAAAAGAAAGAAAGAAAAGAAAAGAGAAAAAAAGTAAGCCTGATCCTATTTCCACCAGAACTGTAGGTGTCATTTGCAGCGCTCGATTTTCAGTGTACTTTGTTCATGAGGGGTACTCAATGTGCTGGTTTTTGGAGGAGAGGCCCGCTGTATTGGCTTAGAGTCAGTTTTACCCCAGTAAATTAATAAATAGGTAGTAAATAAGCAGTGGCCAGGCACAGGGAGGCGAGATTTTGGTGTAAGTGGGTCCCACGTCCACTGGGGCTGCTGTGTTGCTCTCTGAAGTCCCCGGATATTGGTGTTGAGGGGAAAATGGTGCTAGCCCAATTTCTCATCCCAGAACCGGGGATCTCGCACCCCTCACAGAAATGTGAGGGCAGTCAGCTTACCCTGTGCCACAACTCTCCTGCCATTTTTCTTTGGCACACAGCTGGGATTCAAAACCAGAATTATTAAAGTACGGGAACTGTGTAGATCTGCCCCCTCCTCCCCTCCGGAGTAGAGCTTCTCCATTCTGTCTGAAGTCCTTTGTCTCTGGAAAACAGTCCCACACCTGCACGCTGCATGGACTCTGTGGTGCAGCACCACTAAAAGCAGCAAAGGTTATATTCCCTCTTGGTGTGCCTCTGTCCTCTGCTAATGAAAGGCCTTATGCTGGTGCGTGCTGCGTCTTTTGTCCTTGGAGAAGCAATATACCTTCTTCCAAACATATTCCAGGAAGGGGAATGTTCTCTACCAAGGAACCCCAAGATGGCTACACCATGCTGTGCACTTAGGGGCCAGCTTCCTCCACCCAGGAGTGCTCACCACAGCTCTGCTCAAGAGAAAGCTGTGCACTTCCAAAACCTCAGAGTTTGAGCTCCAAATGCTGTTTGAGAGAAAAAAGTACTTCTCACTCCCCAGTCTGTGATCCAGAGAGGTTTTCTTTCCTCCTGTGTGAACTCAATGCTGACTTTCTCAGCCTCTCTCTCCTCTTTCCTTTGTCTGTCTCTCCACAGAAAGGGTTCCCTCCCTCCATGTCACTGCTGTTTTTTCTCTCCCCCAATTCACTCAAGCATCTCACACCTGCCACACCATCCTCTCACTGTGGATCTTTCTGCCACTCCACAGATTAATTTTCTGGGTGCTCAAATGATCTGACCTCAATACAGCTGTGTTTGATGGGTGAGGAAAACCAAGGGTCCCCCTACCTCTCCTCCATCTTAACTCCTCCCCTATTCAAAAACTGATTCAAAATCAGTTTTTTTCTTTGAACTTTGAAGTGATTGCTTCATTGTCTTTGAGCATCCTGAGAAGTGTGATGAAATTCTTACTATTGTTTCTTTATAGGTAACTTGGTTATTCTCAGACATTTCAGAAAAGAAGATCTATCTCCATGTGGGTCATTTTATCTTCACTTTTTCTAGAGTTTCAAATAAATGGAATCATGCAATATTACTCTTGGCGGTCTGACTTTTTTCATTCAGCTTAATGTTTTTGAAACTCATGTTTCTGTGTGTATTAATAGTTTATTATTTTATTGCTGAATAGTAAAGCTTAAATTTTCTTTCTAGTTATTTCTAATATATGGAAATATAATTTATGTTAAATTTTGGATGACTTTTATTCAATGACTATAAACTCATTAATTCTGATAATTTACAGATCTTTTGGATTTTCAACATAAGCAATCCTATCATTTATAAATAATGACAGATCTTTTTTTCTTTTAGTACCTATTCCTTTTAGTTTTTTTTAAGTTTATTTATTTATTTTTGAGAGAGAGACAGAAAGAGCTAGTGGGAGAGTGGCAGAGAGGGAGAGAGAGAAGGAGAGAAGAATCCCAAGCAGGCTCTGCACTGCCAGCATAAAGCCTGATGTGGGGCTAGATCTCACGAACCATGGGATCATGACCTGAGTCAAAACCAAGAGTTGAACACTCAACCGACCAAGCCACCTAGGCACTCCTAGCTTTTTTTTTTTTTTTTAAATCTTGTCATTGCACTTGTTAAAAACCTACTGTAAAATACTGAGTAGAAGTAGAGGTGATGGTAGAGAGAATGTTTTCATCATTTCTGATCTCAGAGGGAAAATTTTCAGCATTTCACCTTTAAGTGTGATTTTTGCTGCAGATTCTGTGCCTAGTTTGTTCTTTTTGGTTTTTACAATTAAAATGATTTGATTTTATCATTTTTTTTCCCTGCATCTACTAAAATGGCCATATGATTTTTCTTCCTCTGTCTGCTATTGTGGGTGAAGTACATGGTTGATTTCATAATATTAAACTAACCTTGAATTCCTGGAAAGAACCAAACCTGATCATGATATAGTATTACTTATGATCTCATATTGCTTAATTTTTAAAAATTTAGTCCACTAGTGATATTGGCCTGAAAATTTCTTCTTTCCTTATAATGTCTTTGTTACAAACCAACTGATCCTGGCTTCAAAAGGCAAGTTAAGAATTATTATTTCTTTCTCTTTTCTGGAACAGTTATATAAGATTGATGTTATTTTTTCTTACAATGAAAAATTTACCAGTGAACCCATCTGGGTCTAGAGTTGTGTGTGTGTGTGTGTGTGTAAGCATTTCATTAGAGTTTCAGTTTCTTTAATAAATATAGAGCCAGTCAGATTTTCATATTTCCATATCCTCTTATGACTTTTAAAATGTGCATCAAATTTGTGGTAATTTTCCCAGCTTTCATCCCAATATTGGTTACTTGTGTCTCTTCTCTTTACATTGATCATCTGTCTAGAAGTTCATCAATTTCATTGGTCTTTTTAAAGAACTAAATTATTATTTTGTTGTTTCTTATTTCCTGAGACAAATGCTAAAATCATTGCATTTCAAAGCCAGAAAATGTTAAGTAAGATGAACAAGGCAAGAGAAGCCAGATTGTCTAGCTAAAGGAAGGAGTTCTGCAGTTCTTTGGATAGCTGGGAAATTTATGATAATTTAGAAAACTGAGGACTCAGGCTGTCTTCTGAGAAGTGGAAATTGAAAATAGAAATAAGGCAGAGTACTAAGCTTTGTGACACTATATGATTTTTCCCTGAAATAATTGCATTTTCTTTTCTTTTCTTTTTTCTTGACTTTTACTTATTTATTTATTTATTTATTTATTTATTTATTTTTGTTTAAATTCAGGTTAGTTAACATTGCTGATAGTAAACACTATCTTGGCTTCAGGAGTAGAACCCAGTGACCCTTTTGCACTGTTGGTAGTAATGCAAACTGGTGCAGTCACTCTGGAAAACAGTATTTTGAGTTTCCTCAAAAAATTAAAAATAGAACTACCCTATGACACTATAAATTTTTTTTCAATATATGAAGTTTATTGTCAAATTGGTTTCCATACAAACCCAGTGCTCATCCCAACAGGTGCCTCCTCAATACCCATCACCCACCCTCCCCCCCCCCCCCCCATCAACCCTCAGTTTGTTCTCAGTTTTTAAGAGTCTCTTATGCTTGGCTCTCTTCCACTCTATAATTTTAAAACACATTTATATTAGTTTCTTTAAAAATTAAGCTGGAAAAAATATAATGAATACTGTAATTCCATTTATATAAAACCCTAGAAAATGTAACTTCTTTATAGTGCCAAAAAGCAGATCAGTGGTTGCTTAGGTCGGGGGTTGGTGAGGGGAGATAAAAGGAGAGATGAAAAGGAGCACAAGGATTGGAAGTGATGGATATGTTCACTATTTTTATTGTGGTGATGATTTGGCAGGTATAGACATATGTCAATGCTTTTAAAATGGTACATTTTAAATATTACTGTTTATTTAATGTCAATTAAAATTCAATAAAACATACCATCATAGAAATTTAATGTCAATTAAACTTCAAGAAAACATACCATCATAGAAATAACAGAAACAAAGATCACTACATTGTCATCTTCCTTGTCTGACAAGAAGTTTACTGTAATTCTTATCATATTTTCTCTATATGCAATGTATTTTTCCTCATTACCTCCACATTTTCTCCTTGTTGTTTCCTTTCAGAAAATTAAAAATAATATGTATTGGTGGTATATTAGTATGTACATATGCATATATAATACAATACTTATATATATATAATATTTGATATATACTCTTCCTCTTCCCTAAGTTTCATGGATCTGTAGTTTGATGTATGTTACTAATTTTGGAAAATTTATAGATTACTGCTTCATAATTTTTCCCCTATTCTCTTTCTTTCTTCTCTTTCTAGCATTCTGTTTGGCATAGTTAGACTGTATAAAATTATCCCATAGGCCTTGGATGCTGTGTTCTGTGTTTCAACTTGGGTAAATTTTATTGACCTATTTATAAATTCACTGGTTCTTTCATTGATGTAGGTACTGATATGTGTGTTGAAGATTCTTCATCTATATTACTATGCGGGGGGGAGGGTTGTTTCTTGGAATTCTATCTGATTTTTTTTCTGAGATCCCATCTCTTCTCTGAAATTTCCTACTGATCTTGTAAGTTTTCACCTTTGCATTAGAGTTTTTAACATGATAATCACAGTTATTTTTATGTCTTTGTTAGATAACTCTAACATGCCATAATATCTGAGTCCGGTTCAGTTTAGAGTTTTGTTTCTTAGCAGTATGTTTATTTCTTGATGTTTTGTTTGCCCCATAATTTTGTGTTGGAAGTCATGCATCTTGTTTTGGACAGTGGAAACAAAGGTAAATAGATTTTATGTCTATAAAAAGGTATGCCTTCCTTCTGCTAGGTATTTAGTGTGGGAGTTGAGTTAATTTAGTGAGGATTTTGGTTGGATTTGCACTTCATGCTCTGGTTATGCTCATTGCACAACATGCTTTATATTTCTTTACCAATGTCTTTCATTTAGGGTGGGGGCTGGTTTTCCTCAGCCTTTTTCTCTCTGTCTGCCCCACCCTTAGCTTTAGGTCTTCCAGTCATACTATGCCACAAGGGTCTGTGCCTGTGCTCTTGTAGTATTTCACTGTTACTTGTTACTTGATGCTTGTTAGCTTAGTGGTGGGGAGCAGACGGGACATTCTCTATTGTTCTCATTCAGCTTCAGTCTTAGGTAGGCCCTGTGCCCTTGGGTGTTAGAGATGTGACCTTATAGCTCTAGCCTTTTCACCATTTTAGTTCTGTGTTCAGGACATATTCCTGCCCCTCCCCTCAGGGAAGAGGGATTTTTTTTTAGTTCCCTTCATTGTGGGTTTGTGCCAATGTGTAAAGGTGACAATGTTTGTTGCCTCCCCACTCCTGCAGGATGGTGCTATTTTTTTTTTTTCAATAGGGGAGATGAGGGAGAAGGTCATCGCTGGCTTTTACCCCCTCACAGTAGCTGCTGTTCTCTTCGTCTTAAGTCTGGACCACGAAGCATGCTTTTTCAGGACTCTCACCCATTTTTTGGTGTGCCCAGTAGAGTCTGTGGAGGAAGGCCTGCAACAAGGTGTGAGCTCCTCCTATATATGTCACTCCCCAGGCTTTCACATTCTCTTGTAAGCCCACATTCAACATCCCCCAATTTGTTAACTCTTCATAAAGAATTTTTACTGTTATGTGGCCGTGTTTGCCACAGGTAAGCAACTGCCATCTTTCCTGCAGACAGCTGTCTCTCTTAAGATTTTAGACTACTTGGTTGTCCTGTGATCTCAGTTCTCTGAAGGGTCCAGGAAAATCTTGACCTTGCATTTTGGCTGTTTGTTGTATTATAAGGATTGGGGAAGTGTTCCTTGTGGCTTTCTGTATGCTAGGCAGACACCAGGAGTCTTTTGACTGTTCTTATTTAATCTTTGTATTGATTTCTCAGAATTCCTTGCATATTCCAGGTACATATTTTTGGTGAGATATTTGTATTGAGAATGTTTGCTCCCAGTTTGTGGCTTGTGTTTGTATTTTCTTAATTTTTTCTCTTGACATGCAAAAATTTTAAAATTTGATAAATTCCAATTTTTAATTTTTTTTATGTTTAGAGTTCACAGTGTCTTATCTAGATATTTTTATCTATTGTAAGTTTCTGAAGATATTCTTCAATATTTTCTTTTAGAAGTGCTACTATACTTTTTGCTTATATGCATAAGCTTATCCATCTTAAATTTTTTTTTTTAGTGTTTATTTTTGAGAGAGAGAGAGAGACAGAGCGTGAGTGGGTGAGGGGCAGAGAGAGAGGGAGACACGGAATCTGAAGCAGGCTCCAGGCTCTGAGCTGTCAGCACAGAGCCTGATGTGGGGCTCAAACTCACGAACCATGAGATCATGACCTGAACCAAAGTCAGACACTTAATGGACTGAGACACCCAGGTCCCCCTTATTCATCTTAAATTAATTTTTTTTTGTGGTACAGAAAAAGATTGAGATTTGTTTTTCACATTTATCCAGTTGTTCTAGTACTATTTACTGAAAAGACTTTCCTTTGCTCATTAAATAGCTTTGATACTTTTTACCAAAATTAATTGACCACATATATATACTGAACTCTTTTTTTTCAGTTCCATTGAACTATTCTTTTTGTCCTTACACCAATACTGTACTGGTTTCATTTCTGTAAGATTTCATTGTAGCTTTATTGTAAGTTTTGAAATCAAAAGAGTGAGACCTCCTACTTTGTTCTTTTCAGAATTGTTTTTGTATACCAGGTATTTTGTATTTCTTTACACATTTTATTTAAAAACATTTTTAATGTTTATTTATATTTGAGAGAGAAAGAGATACAGTGCATGTTTGGGGGAAGGGCAGAGAGAGATGTAGACAGAATCTGAAGCAGGCTCCAGGTTTTGAGCTGTCAGCACAGAGCCGAGTGTAGGGCTTGAACCCACAAACCATGAGATGACCTGAGCCGAAGTCCGACACTTAACCAACTGAGCCACCCAGGCACCCCTATTTCTTTACACATTTTAAAATAGACTTTTCAATTTCTATAAACAAAGACTACTAGAATTAGCCTACATATCAATTAATAGACTTTAGTCTACATATTAAATAATTGACATGTTAACAATATTGAATCTTTCGATTAATGAACATAGTATGTCTTTCCACTTATTTGGATTTTATTTAATTTCTCGTAACAGTATTTGATAGTTTATACTGTAGACGATTGTGTATTTTATGCTTTTTAAATTTAATTTAATTTAATTTAATTTAATTTTATTCCATTTTCCATTTTCCATTTTCCAAATGTTTTCTGCTAGTATTTTAAAAAGACAATTGATTGTTTTATTTTGACCTCTTACCCTGTGACCTTTCCAAATTCACTTAGTAATTTTAGTAGTATAAGTGAAATCGTAAGATTTTCTGTGTAAAAAATCAGGTCATATAAATGGCAACAGTTTAACTTTTTCCTTTTCAGTATTTATGGACTTTTGATTTTGCCTAAGTTGAAGAATTGGCTAAATACAATTGTAATTGGCTTTAATAGATACAGTTTGTATACAATAAAATTCATCAGTTTGGGGAGCACCTGGGTGGCTCAGTCGGCTAAGTGTCAGACTCAATTTCAGTTTAGGTCATGATCTCATGGTTCCTGAGATCAAGCCCCTCTGTCCTGACAGCACAGAGTCTGCTTGGGACTCTCTCTGTCTGCCCCTTTCTTGCAAAAGTGTGCACAGGAGCACATGCATGTACATTCTTTCTCTCTATAAATAAATGTTTTTAAAAATTCATCAATTTTTAAAGTGTAATTAAAAGATTTTGACAAATGCATAAAATCATATAATCACCATCAAAATCATGACTTAAAATTTTCTATCACTCCCAAATCCCCTCAAACCCATTTTTAGCCCATTCTCTACCCTATCTTGGCCTCTGAGAACCACTGATCTGTATTCTATCACTTAATTTTGCCTTTTTCTTAATATTATGTAGAAGGATTTATATGTAGTTTTTATCATATTTTACCAATACATATTTTATTTTGTTAAACAAAATTTTAAATTTATTTATTTATTTTGAGAGACAGAGGGAACGAGCAGGGGAGGGGCAGAAGGAGAGGAAGAGAGAGAATCCCAAGCATGCACTGTCACTGCAGAGCCTGATGTGGGGCTTGAACTCATAAACCATGAGATCATGACCTGAGCTGAAACCAAGAGTTGGACACTTAACTGAGCCACCCAGATGCCCCTTACTAATACATATTTCATAACTCACAGAATTCAATATTATAATTTTTGCTTTAAACCACTAGCTGTCTTTTAAATAAAAGAATAAGAACTAGAGCTTTTTTTATTTACACATATTTCTGCTATCTTCATTCCTTTCTGTATATCTGAGTTTTCATCTGGTTTATTTCCCTTCAGCCTAAAAATATTCCTTTAGTATGAATTTTGAATCTACAATTTTTTTTTCTTTAATAATTAAATGTTTTCAAAGTTAAATAACTTTGGAAATATTATTCTATTGTTTTTGGCTTACATTATTTTGATGAGGAGTCATCTGTCATTTGTATTATTACTTCCCTATAATCTGTAATATACTTCTCTCCTTCTCTGTCTTCCTCCCACCCCCCCGGCCCCCCTGCAGCAGAGGATGCTTTCAAAAAAAATTTTTTTCAATCTATGTTTTTAAGCATTTGACTTAGATGGGTCTAGATGTGGTTTTATTTCTACTTATTTTGTTTAGGTTTCTGAAATTCTTGAATCTATAAGCTGATGTTAACCTAAATTGGGGGAAACTTCAGCCATTTTTTCAAATAAGTTTTCTGCCCCAGTCCTTTCTCTTTATCTCCTGGAACCCCAGTGATATGTAAGGTATCTTGATATTGTCCTATAATTCACTGAAACTTGTCCCCCTACCCTTTTTCCTTTAATTTTTGTTTTCTTTCTTTTTGTTATTGTTCTATACACTAAATAATTTCTATAGCTCTGTTTTATTGGTTTGTTATTGCTGAAAAACAAATTACTCCAAAATTTAGTGACTTAAAACAGCAATATCATATATCTCCCACAATTTCTATGAATTCAGAATTCTGAGTTATTTGAAATTCTGAATAGTTTTGTGGTTCAGCTCTGGTCTCTTATGAGACTTTAGTCAGATGTTGGCTGGGGTTGTAGTCATTTGAAGGTTTGATTGGGGCTGGGGAATTTATTTCCATGATGGCTGACTGATGTGGTTGATAAGTTGGTTCCTCTCCACATCACCATCTCCATGCAGCTTTTGAGAATCCTTATGCCATGGATGTTGGCTTCCCTCAGAATGAGCAATCTAGGAGATCAAGGCAGAATCTGTAATGCTTTTATGACTGTAGAAGTCACACATCTTCACTTCTGCTGTATTCTATTTGTCACAGAGGTCAACCCAATTCATTGTGGTAGGTGAACTCAGAAAGGCATGATTATCAGGAGATGATTAGTGGGGACTATCTTAGAAATTAGATGCCATATTCTGTCTTCAGGTTCACCCATTCTTTCCTCTCCAATCTTAACTCTTCTGTAGGTTCTTTAAGTGATTTTTTTTTTCAAATTTCAGATAGTTTGCCCATTCAGTTCTTCAATTTCCAATGTTTTCTTTTAGATAGTTTCCATTTCTCTGATAGTATTACCCAGATGTACACTTGTGAATATCTTTTTAAAAATTATTTGAACATATTTATAGCTATTTTAAATCCTTTGACTATGAATATCAGTCTATCAATCATCTTAGTGTTGGTTTCTGTTGATTGATTTTTTTCTTTTGACTGTGGTTCAAATTTTTCTACCACTTCACATATCTAGTATTTTTGTTTTAATTGTATACTGGATTGTCAGTGATTCCTTGCAGAGATTCTGGATTCTGTTATCTTTCCTAAAGTTTTTTTTTCTTTCTTGTAACACACAATTAAACTTGGTGAAACTCATATCCCAAACCATGTCTTCCTGTGGTGAGGAACAGCTAAAATTTTTTCGCAACTTTCAACTTTCCAGTTATTGCTTTGTGCTTTCTGCTAAGTTCCTTGGAATTTCCCACACATATGCGTAGTTCAGAGATTAGCTTAGTATTTGAGCTCAGTTTATACGTAGATTTTTGGATTCCTTCACTGTGCTCCCTTCTTTCTGGAATTTCTTCTCAATTTCTAGCCTTTCTGCCAGCCCTGAATTCTGTATTCTGCCACATTAAGCTACTGAGAGTTGTGTTGCCTGTAGAGTCCTCAGGGAAAAGCTAAATAAATGTGTACCTAATTCAGAAAAGTTCCTTTCTTTTGTGGGTTGCGTTATTTTCAGTTTTCTGATTTTGGTAGGTCTTTTGCACATTTAAATAACTCTTTTTATATTTAATCCAGAGATTATAATTGTTATATATAGAGGGTTAGTCATACCAGCTACTCTGCCATACCAGAATGGAACCTTAGCCATGTGTGTATGAGTGAGACAAAAAATAGGTAATTGGAAGCTTTGGGTCCCTGAGCCTGTTGAATGATAGGCTTCACTGTAAGGTGTTGAGAAAAATCAGGATGTTTTGTTGTGGGGGAGTATCTTAATTGTCAGTATCCTTACGTCCCTCTCTCCTGAGATTGTTTAGTTTTCTCAGTGAGGAATCCTTTAATTTCTTGTGTGGCTGGGAATATGATAGACCTATGCCTATTTGTCAGTATTTTGGGAGTCTGGTGGACCTGGAAATCTCACATTTTATTATGTAGAGTTTCATGAATCCCTCTGTTTGTGGGTGAGCTGTACAGTGTGAGCTGTACCTTGTGATGTAAGACATATTTCATTGTTTATTCAACATTCCCAAAGATTAAATCTCTTCCCTTTTCCAAGGGTTTGGAAAAGAAAGTGTGTTTTTTGGCAGTGAATGATAGAAGAAGAAATATAGGGGCCTAAGAACTTCTTATGAAAGTGTTCAACTAATGTCTTATTCTCTGCCCCAACTTTAGAAAGATCTGGTAGTCAATTCCTAAGCATTTCTGGAATTCTGTAGTAAGAATTAGATTTCTTCTTATTGGCTTCTCCCATTACAAATCTGGGTTTTGAGTATACCCAGTCTTCTAAGTCAGTTACTATTTTTCCATCTGTTCTTAGATTCTGAGATTTAGTTGATACTATTTCTCCCTTTCTTTTTATGGACATATGCCTTTGTTCTTTTTCTGGTCATCTTAGATGATATTTAAGATAAATCATATGGTTCAGTCCTTTTCCACATTTTTTAAAATAATACTTATTTTCATCTTATGTTTTTAAATAAACATAAACTGATTCGTTGAACCAGATACCCTCTATTGAAACATCAGTTGATAGTACTTTTACAAAAGTCAGTTTTGAAAAGCATAGGTATCAAATGACTAAACCGGTGTTGAATGTAAATATCAACTCTACAATGTCCTCTGTGCCATGAAATGATGTTTCTGTAGCTATTGTTCCCCAAAATAGCAAGAGTAAAAAGACTTATCATCTCCTGCAATGTAATGTGCTTGCTTTGGACTTATGTTGTAAAAGAATTGCTCACAACAGACAAGTATGTGCATGTAGTGCTGCAACTTTAGAACTTGCCTCAGAGAAGTGTGAATAAAAATGGCCTAGCAACCACTTCATGCTCTTCCTCCACCAGACAGTGCAAGCCAAGGGACACTTACTTCATGAGAACTAGAATTTACTTGCTTTGCGTATGAACTTGATTTTATAACATGAAGATTATGGAGTTCATTCTCTGAAAAATAGTGTCACATGAGCATTTTCAGTCTGAAAATGACACTGAATTTGTATGAATGTACATATACTTACTATTTTTAGTCCATTTGTAAATTGAGCATATGTTCATCTTCATAAAATTACCTGTGAGGAATAGTTTTTATATTTATTTTTTCATTTCCAATCAACTAAGGATCATATTCCTATCACTATTTGGTGATTTTTTTTGTAGTTCACTAATATAGCATGAAAGGTTTTAAGAACCAGACATAAATCAATAAATTAAAGGAGAATATGGACTGTGTTTACCGTGTTATCAGGGATGGGAACACATGAGAAGAGTTTAGTGCATGTTGGAGGAAAGTAAAAATAATAATAATACTGAAAGTAACACCTGTGAAGGAAAGGTTAAAGAAAGGGCCTCATAGTTATTTAGTCAGAAATAGGTGTGATGTAATAACTTTATATATATAAAGATATATTACAGAATATGACTGATTGTTGTTTATCTTTGCTGAAATCTGGAAAGAAAAATTTCAAGGATAGAAATATAAATGATATACATTTAACCAGTATTTGGAAGACTAGCCTGAAGGCTGGCAGACAGCCAGTGGAATGCCTGTGATGGGGCACATCTCTTGGGAGGAGGAAAGTGCTTTAAATGTAGCAATCTTCTCTGTCATGAATGGGAACAGGTCCTGCCTTAAGGCTTGCAGAGGGCCCTTCCAGACCTGTAATTCTCTGGATCATTTCTGTTCTAGCTTCAGGGTTGGGAGTGAACTAGAGAAGGCAAACACCTGCCCTTTCAGGAGCTCCAGCAGTGCTAAAGGAGGCAATGCCAGCGGCAGCACCCTAGCATCTCATCCAACTGAAGACTCACTCAAAGGTGAGTCAGGTCACTGTGGACCCAGGTGCTTCCTTATCCTCCAGCTTTTCCTGGGGCCGGGCACAGGAGCCTTGGGAAATCGGCGACCACAGGGCACCCTCCCCAGCCGCCAGTATAAGCTTTGACAGAAGGACGCACAAGGGATGGCTGGTTAGCTGGTGCTAGGTGGGAGGGACTCGCCACCTGCACGCGCTCAGGGAGGGATGAGTGGCGCCAACAACAGTCAGGTCGCTTTCTCACCCTTGTGCTAGGTGGTCCAGACCCCTGTGCTCCCAGAGAGCGCTGGGCGCCCGCCACTCCTGGAGCGAGCGTCCCACTGCGAGCGGTCCTTTCCAGGCTCCCGGCTCCCGCGGGAGGGCGCGTGGGATGATGCTCTGGTCCTCGTGCTTTCCCCAAGCTCCCGCATCCGGAGCCGCCCTTGCCGGCACCGCCGCAGCCACAGACTGGGAGGGAGAAAGGAAAAAAGGGAGGGGGCTGGAAAGGCTCGGCGGAGGGAGGAGGGGACGTGGGGAGGGAGGGAGAGAAGGGGGAGGGAATCTCTCTCCTTTGCAGTGCCTCCGCCTCTCCTCTCCGGCTGACAGCGACCGGGTTCTCCCTCCACACCCTCTCCCGGTTCCTCGCCCCCTTCTCCACCCACCCTCCTTCCCTCCCTCCCTCCCGAGCGTGCAGGAGGAAAGCCGCAGACTGCGCGCGGCCCAGGGCGCCGGGGGAGGCGGCGGCAGCGGCAGCGGCGGCGGTGGGTGTGTGCGTGTGTGTGAAGGACGCCACCTCTTGCTCCTGCGTTCGCAGGCGGCGGCGGGCGGCGGGGCTTCTCGCTCCGGCAGCGGCGGCGACAGTGGTGGCGGCTTCCGGAGTCCCGCCGCGAAGATGCTCAAAGTCACGGTGCCCTCGTGCTCCTCCTCGTCCTGCTCTTCGGTCACCGCCAGTGTGGCCCCAGGAGCCGGGAGCCTCGTCCCGGATTACTGGATCGAAGGTTCCAACAGGGATGCGTTGAGCGATTTCTTCGAGGTGGAGTCGGAGCTGGGACGGTAAGGCGGGGGGCGCCCTGGACGTGGTGGAGCCGCGCGTCCTGCGCGCGAGCTCGGGCTTCTGGGGAAGCCCGCGGCGCGCTCCGGGGGCTGTCCCTTTCTTTCGGAGGGACAGCTCCCGAAGACGCGGGATCCAGCCTCCCTGCCCTTTGATTTCTCCCCGCCTAGTGTCTAGGAGAGAGCTAAGCACGTTCCAGTTGGAGTCGGGTCTCTCTCGGAGCGCCCAGGCCGGTGCAGCTGCAAGCAGCAGCCTCTCTCCCGCCCTCTCTCCCTCCTCCTCGCCGGCTGCCACTTGCGTTGGGTGACAGCTCCCACCACACGTGGGCCCTCCTTTCCCGATTGGTGTCTTCGCTCACGATTATAGCTTGCCAGAGGGTCTTGTTTGTCGAGTTATTTTTTGGGGGTAGGGGCGGAGGGTGCGCCTCCAAACCGTGACAGAATTATTAAATTAGATTCTTCCTCCTTCTTCTCATCCAACTCTCCAAAGCAAGTGGCACTAGAAATTAAACTTAAATACTAGCTTCCCTGCAGAGTCTGCTCAGGAGTGAAGGGGGGAATGAATCATTTCAGAGAGTTGAAGGCAGAATAATGAACTAGTGTGGCTTTAAAGAAAAAGCAGCACATGAGGTCCAAGCAGTGGTAATTAGAAGAGTTCTGCTGCTCTTCTTTCATGCTGGAGTGATTTATTTAAATTATGTATGCAGAAAGCCATCTCTCTGGGGTTGCAGAAATGTCCCTCATCCCTCCTCTGAAGATCCAAACAGGTAGAAAGCGGTTGGCCGATGTGAAGATGCCATATGTTTTCATGTTTTTATCCACTGGAAATTGGTTTGGTTTTTTTTGTTTTTGTGTTTTTTTTTTTTTTTTTCCCCTTCTCTTCTTCCTTTTTCCTTCTTGCCTTTCTGGTATCCATAGGTAAGAATTCTTCTCAACACTCATTTTAGATCCAGGCCTTTTATGATAGGGAATCTGAAAATGTAATTTCAATGTTGACAAGTTGAAGCTTCTGTATTTAATACTTCTCTGCAATTTCATTTTCTACTCTCTTTTTGTTGGAAAGAGTTTAGATAAGAGCCCCCCCCCCCCAATTTTTTTAATGCAATTGGAGACCACAGTGCAGGATTATGGATGTTGGTACTTGGTGGGAATGTGTAAGGATTACCTACCCTGCCCCCCCTCCATTTGCCACTACTATTAATGGCTCGTGGAATACAGAAGGTGTGCAAGAAAGGCAAAACTTCAGAATGAAAATTTAATTGTCATTGTTTAAAAATGTTCTAAAATACTTGGGCATTGAACAGTATGTATATAAATAGCCTACTTTGATCAAAATTTTCATTGTTCATCTGAAGATGTGCTGTTGTGTGCATTCATTAGTAGGTTGGAAGTGAAGTGTCTCCTTTCAGTTTTGAATCTTACAATTGTGTGGTGAGCTGCACTGGAGCAGTGTAAATTTCTGATTTAAGAGATAATCTACTTACAATTGTTTACGTGGTGTTTTAGAAACTGCCACCTCGTAGAGGAAGTGCCTCCTGGTGCTAAAGGGACTGCCCCACCACCAAATCTAACTGCTTTCTGAGTAAATTTACCCCAGAGGCCTCTAATTGATTCGGACTTATCATTAGCACATGATGTCTTTATGAATAGGGTTTGCTATCAGGAAACTCAAGAAATTTCCTTAATTTGAGGAATGGAAAAGTGGTTAGAAAAAAGAAATAAACTGCCAATTGTACCTGTCTATGGGATGGTAGACTTCATAGGGAAAACCTAAGGAACTTGAAGTTTATTTAAAAAAAAAAAAAAGCTTTGTGCTATAATTGCAGTAAAATTTGCAACACAAATATAAATCATTTATATATTGCTAAGATTCTCACTCTGCAAAGTTGTTTGATTACCTTGAAAATCACAGAATTAAAATATTTTGAGAGATCTAAAAATTCTATCTCTTGCTGCTTTTCGGTAGTCATGTGTATTGGGTAAGTTCTCTGTAGCTGGCAGTATGGGCAAGGTGCATGCTTATTCCATTTGGCTGAGACTTTGAGAAATGTCACTTAATGATCAAAGTTATTTTTTTCAACAAGATAAGCCTAAACCTTAAAGCAACTAATGTTACAGATATAATTACTAAGAATCTATATAGCCAGAGAATGCAAAAAATTATAATTGTAGATATTAACTGACAAAAGTCCTCTTTCTTCCTCCACTCATGATAAAGTTGAGACTCAGTTGGTTTTAAGCCTTTACTCTCTTAACTCCCAGTCTTGGGCCAAATCTGCCTGACCTCGGTGATTCTAAGGCCAAAATAGTTAATTCATTAGTAACACAGTTGTCATTATGATGCTAGGGGAATAATGATCTTGGTGTTGTGGGTCACCATTGTGGTTAGTTCCAGGGTGTAGACAGTCCCCACTAGATTAAGTTCATTTGTAAGTAGTCATTCCTCTGTTACAATTATCTGTTGCAAGCTGGTGAGTCCTGAATTAAGATTGGACATGTGACTATTAGGGAAACACACCCTGAGGATATATTTGGAAATTTTAGGGAGCTCAATAAAAGCTAGTTGAAGCCTCTGGATAGTGCTGGCAGCACTGTTTCACAGGTAGCCCAAGGCCATGTGATAGCTATTTTATTATATTATTTTATTATTTTATTTTATTTATTTTATTTTATTTTATTCTCTCTCTAATATATACAGATATATATGGATAAGGGTGAGGAGTAGGGGTAAAAAGGATTATTTAAGAGTATCAGGCAAACTAATTTAATTTTTCTAAAATCACAGTTGAAAATACTGCTTTGTTTATAGAGTTTGTTAAAAAGTTTACAAAAACCTTGATGACCCAACACATTTAGTTCTGCTCATAAATATAAGTTGGCCATGATCCTTTTAGGGCTCCCTATCCTAGAGAGCAGTTGGCCTTTGCCCGATGATTTGAGAAATTGGCATTTTAAAAGCTTTTTCTATGGAGAAAAGAGCCTGCCTCTCTCCAGATTCCTGTCCAGTGGTTTGGCACATGGAGGGACAGGATTTGGCCTGGGCTGCCCTGTGGTGGGATTTGGCCTTGTGCATCCAAACCCATGTCCTGTTTTTAGTTATTTCCCACATTGTGTTTCTCTCTGTAACAGGAGACTGAAAGAATGTTTGTAGCAAAACTAGATGTATCCCCATACACAAAGTTTAGGGAAACCAAATGAAACATAATTAGTACAAAAGAAGAGTGTGTTAATTATTTGGGATAAATTTTTTAAAAATTTCCATTCTACTTACTATAGTTTAGCTTAGACTAGTGAATTTCAGTTCCGCCCCCTCCGCTCCCCCCACCAAAACTGCTGTTCAGTTTAAGAGAGTACATTTATATGGCACCGAGTTAAAGCAGAGTTTATAGGATCCTTTGCAATATATATTATTGCTTAGGAACCAAACAGATTAGATAGTGATATTAGGTATGTATAGAATAGAAAGTATGTGTGTATAGAATGGAAACAAGTTTCATAAAACAATGTATATTCTTGTTACCAACAATGTAGTCTAATATTTCCTATTCTATGCTGTTTGATTTTATTCTATTTCATTAAAAAATATTGGCTGAATCCACATGATTTCACATCTCACTAATGGATTGTGACTCAGTGTGAAAATGCTGTTTTAGGCCATAAATCTGTGTATGCCAGTTTAAAACATGAGGAAGACTCCTTTTGAAAAATGCCCTGCAGACCAACTAGTAACACTGTGTGGTCTCCATTTGCACATCTCTATAGAGAAAAGTTCTGTCTTTGTCTGCAGGTCCTCATTGGGTTTTGCCTTCCAAATATTTTGGAAAAACTCTAATGTCTCCCCAAGATATGCTGGTTGCACTATACTTTGAAATAACTGTGGGTGGGGGCAGGAGGCTAGGCCAGGAGCACCGTCACTGTATAGGGGAGGAATTCAAAGGCCTAAACACTTGTGTATTCCACTTGGTAACACTTAACCCTGGCCCTGGGTAATGGCCAGCTGATACTTCCTGTAAGGAAACATGGAAAGTATGCATTTTCTAACAAAAGCATTCTAACCAGTGCTCCTGGCTGGTGAGGAACCAGATCCTCTCTTTCCCTTTCTCTCTCTTTGTTCGATGCCCTTCCTGAGCCATTTTTAGCCAGTACTTCTCATACCCTTGGTTTTCCCCCCACAGTGTCCTTTAGGACCCCACAGCAGATCCAGAATATACTGCTGGTTACAGATCTCTTGCTACCCACACTGTGCTTAATGTCTTAAGCTCTTTTGGGGATCTGACTAGAAATTAAAAATATAACTGTTCAGTCCCTCTGTTGTTCTCTGTGCTTCCAATTCTTTTCTCATGCAGTTGACTCAGGAGCATGGTGAGAGGCGAGATTGCAAGTGGGAGAGTAGAAAGCTGGGCTGCACATGCTTGAACACTGACTATAAGCTCCCAGAAGGTAGTCTGTGGATTTGGCTGCCTCACTGTCATGTGCTCAGTGCCCAGCACAGTGCTCATTATTCAGCAGGTGCTCAACAAATGATTTTAGAGGGAGTGAGTGAATGATAATGAATTGGGCCAGGCACAGGGTACACGACCCTAGGGAAAGGGAAATCTGGTAGCTTGTTTATCTTGTCCCTAAAATTTGTGCAACCATAATCTCACTGTGTGCTGGTTTTCTTTCTTCACAGTGGGAGTCCTGATAACTGTCACCTCTGTAGCTTGTAGGTGTTGAAAATAATGCTGCTTTTCTGTTGGCAGAGAGCTTTGTGGCTCTGAAATGAAAGGGATTCAGTTTCACCTTCACTATCATTTTACCACAGGCATCTCAGAATTAGGAGTTAAATCAACTTGAATGTAAAGGCATAAAATGCCTCCAAGGTATTCTAACCACTAAAGTTAATACATAGTAAATGCTAAATTTGGAAATATAGTCATTGTAAAGAGCCTCAAAATTAAACGACGACTATGATAGGGTCATTACTTTAAGAATACACTAGTTTTCCATGTTTAAATACAGTTACAGAGTAAAAATAACTCCTAATTTGAAAAAAAAAATAAGTCACAGGTGCTATTTACTGCTAAACTGTTCTAGGGAACTTTACTTGAGAAAAAAAGAGAGACAGAAAGAGAAACAAAACACTAACCACAAAATAGCTTCAAAGAACTTTCTTGTAAACACTTTACACTCAGAATAAATGTCTGTATTATGTGTTTGCAGTAATACATTGAGAATAAAGTGCCAAATGATAGTTATTTCAGTTACTAGTTGTTTTATGTCAATGTTTTTGTTTGTTTTGGTTTGGTTTTTTGTCTAGCTTAAAAAGTAGTTCTTTAAAAAAAAAAAAAAAAGGTCTGCTTAGACTCCCTTTTGGGAAAGCTAACATAGCTAATATATCCAATAAAAAATTGAATTTTTTAAATTTCAAGGTCAGGTTTATTCTGCAAAATATATTTGAATCCCTGAACCATATAAATCAGGCCAAAGAATAACTTTAAGTGAAATCATGAAATTAATAGCTAGCTAGAATCAAGGTTTTACTCAAATTAGTGTAGTCTTTTTTTTTTTCTCTTGGGTAAGGGTCATCTGAAAATCTCATAATTCCTGTGGCTTAATGAGGAAGTTAGATCTACATATTGAGAGTATACTGTTAGCACATAAAGGATGTGGACTCTCCAATAAAGTCCATCTTTAAATTCTGAGTGCTAATTGGGGGCAGTGGGTGTATGGATGATATAAAACTGAAAGGTTTGGGTGGGAGATTTTCCTCAGTAATCTTACCAATGGCAAAGAGCATATAAGGTAAGGAGCAGTGCTGAACACAGGGTGATTATAACATTGACAAAGGATAGTACATGTAGAGAACTTTCTCTTTTCTCTTAGAGCAGATTTCTTGACCTTGGCAACCAGAGACTGTTGGGGCCAGATAATTCTTTCTGTGGGGGCTCTCCTTGCACTGTAGGATGTTAATAGTAGCCCTAGTTCTCTACTACTAGATGATAAAAGCAACCCTCCCTTGTAACCCCCAAGATATGACAAGTAAATATTCTTCTAGATATATTAAGACCACAGTTTCAGAAGCTTGAGAACCACTTTTCTGTTAAGAACCACTGTTTCAGAAGCTTGAAGCTAGTCTCTTACGTGAGTTTCTTTAGTTATGCAGAAGGTTAACAAGGAGGCTGGTGGATTGAAATCTTTTGACTTTATTGATATCTGCTACAAACACAATGGTTCTCCCATTTCTATGTAATACCATTAAGATTTTTTGTCGTATGTGCTTATCACCTGTGCCTATAATTTGCTTAATATTTTGTCTAAAAATTAACCTAAATTTACTAATTGAGAGTACTTATTTTCATTAAATTGAAATTAAATTTCATTAAGTTGTATTCATGCCATAAATAGAAGCAAATTATA